>NC_051320.1:52478966-52783466 GCF_015220235.1 Choloepus didactylus | reverse complement strand
CTAAGCAGAGTAAAGGGAAAATGATGATATTGACTGTATTTTAATACTTCAACTTCTATGTGAGAGCAAAGGAAGAGATGTTTACTTGGAAAATCCATATCTTCTGTAGCATAGTATATAATTTAACTTGTATGGTTGGTTTATTCAAACACCATAATTACATGGAACCTTGAATAGAGGGTGAGATCTGATTTGTTTGCAGAGGCTAGCATGAAGCCCTAATACATCCCAGAGTAATTTGGGCAGAGAATAAAAATGTATTTGCAAAGCCTCCTTGAGGGACTGGGAAAAATTGGAAATATTTAACTTCCTCACCTGGGGAATTCCTGAAATTCTCGCAAGCATTGGGAACTACCATTGTAGTTGGCCAAGCCCTCAATCTTGGGGCTTGCCCTTAGGATGCTTGTTACGGCAAAGGAGAGATTAGCCTACTTAAAATTGTGCCTAAGAGTCACTCTCATAGAACCTCTTTTGTTGCTCCTATGTGGCCTATTCCTCTAAGCTAACTCGGCAGGTAAACGCACTGCCTTCCCCCCTACATGCGATATGACTCCTAAGGGTGTAAATCTCCCTGGCAACATGGGACGTGACTCCCAGGGATGAGCCTGGCCCCAGCATGATGGGATTGAGAAAATCTTCTTGACCAAAAGGGGGAAGAGAAATGAAACAAAAAAAGTTTCAGTTGCTGAGAGATTTCAAAGAGAGTCGAGAGGTCATTCTGGAGGTTATTCTTATGCATTATATAGATATCCCTTTTTAGTTACTGGTGTATCAGAATAGCTAGAAGGAAATGTCTGAAACTGTTGAGCTGCAATCCATATCCTTGATTCTTGAAGAGGAGTGTATAACTATGTAGCTTACATGGTGTGACTGTGCAATTGTGAAAACCTTGTGGCTCACACTCCTTTATCCTGTGTATGGACAGATGAGTAGAAAAAGCAGGGACAAAAAAGTAAATGAATAATGTGGGGGCGGGGGCAGGGGGAGAGTATGAGATGTTTTGGGTGTTCTTTTTTACTTTTATTTTTAATTTTATTCTTATTTTCATTTTATTTCTTGGAGTAATGAAAATGTTCAAAAAACTGATGGTGGTGATGAATGCACAACTATATGATGATACTGTGAACAACTGATTGTACACTTTGGATGACTGTATGGTATGTGAATATATCTCAATAAAATTGCATTAAAAAAATAATGCTCTAGGCAAGTAGGGATTGATAGATATCCTTACACAAATGCCAGCTCCAGAGTATCCCAACCTCTACAGATCCTCACTTTATCACCTTTCTCACCCCTGAGAAATTCCTCCTCATAAGCCATGTACTGATGTACTGTAAAAATTAATGTTTTATCCAACAATTCTTTTTTTTTTTTTCATTTTTATTGAGATTGTTCAGATACCATACAATTATCCAAAGATCCAAAGTGTACAATCACTTGCCCCTGGGTACCCTCATACAGCTGTGCATCCATCACACTTAATTTTTGTTCAATTTTTAGAAACTTTTCATTACTCCAGACAAGAAATAAAGTGAAAGATGAAAAAAGAAAAAAAGAAAGGGAAACTCTAATCCTCCCCTATCCCTAACCAACCCCCCTCAACTGTTGACTCGTAGTATTGATATAGTACATTTGTTACTGTTTATGAAAAAATGTTGAAATACTACTAACTGTAGTATATAGTTTGTAATAGGTATATAGTTCTTCCCTATATGCCCCTCCATTATTAACTTCTAATTGTATTGTCATACATTTGTTCTGGTTCATGGAAGTGATTTCTAGTATTTGTACAATTGATCATGGACATTGCCCACCATAGGATTCAGTTTTATACATTCCCATCTTTTGACCTCCAACTTTCCTTCTGGTGACATATATGACTCTGAGCTTCCCCTTTCCACCTCATTCACACACCATTTGGCGCTGTTAGTTATTCTCACATCTTGCTACCAACACCCCTGTTCATTTCCAAACATTTGAGTTCATCCTAATTCAACATTCTCCTCATATTAAGCAACCACATTCCATTCTTAAGCCTCGTCCTATATCTTGGTACCTTATATTTCATGTCTATGAGTTTACATATTATAATTAGTTCCTGTCAGTGAGACCCTGTAATAATTGTCCTAATGTGTCTGGCTTATTTCACTCAGTATATTGCCCTCGAGGTTTTGTCATCAACCCATTTTTTTTTTTAATATGGTTTTGTTCACTCACCATACATTCCATCCCAAGTAAATAATCGATGGTTTTCTGCATGGTCATACATTTATGTGTTCACCACCTTCACCACTATCTATATAAGAGCATCTATATTTCCTCCACAAGGCAGGAGAGAGAGTCAAAGAAGGTAGAGAGGCAAAAGAAAGAGGAAAAAAAATGACAGCTAGGAAGCAGCAAAAGGAAAAATAACCTTAAATCAAAGTAGAATAAAGAATCAGACAATACCACCAATGTCAAGTGTCTAACATGCCTCCCCTATCCCCCCCTCTTATCTGCATTCACCTTGGTATATCACCTTTGTTACATTAAAGGAAGCATAATACAATGATTTTATTAGTTACAGTCTCTAGTTTATGCTGATTGCATCCCTCCCCCAATGCCTCCCCATTTTTAACACCTTGCAAGGTTGACATTTGCTTGTTCTCCCTCGTAAAAGAACATATTTGTACATTTTATCACAATTGTTGAATACTCGAGATTTCACCAAGTTATACAGTCCCAGTCTTCATCTTTCCTCCTTTCTTGTGGTGTCTCACATGCTCCCCACCTTCCTCTCTCAACCGTATTCATAGTTACCTTTGTTCAGTGTACTTACATTGTTGTACTACCATCTCCCAAAATTGTGTTCCAAACCACGCAGTCTTGTCTTCTATCACCCTGTAGTGCTCCCTTTAGTATTTCCTGTAGGACAGGTGTCTTGTTCACAAAGTCTCTCATTGTCTGTTTGTCAGAAAATATTTTGAGATCTCCCTCATATTTGAAGGACAGCTTTGCTGGATACAGGATTCTTGGTTGGCGGTTTTTCTCTTTCAGTATCTTAAATATATCACACCACTTCCTTCTTGCCTCCATGGTTTCTGCTGAGAGATCCGCACATAGTCTTATGCAGCTTTCTTTGTGTATGTAATGGATCGCTTTTCTCTTGCTGCTTTCAGGATTCTCTCTTTGTCTTTGACATTTGATAACCTGATTATTAAGTGTCTTGGCGTAGGCCTATTCATATCTCTTCTGTTTGGAGTACGCTGCACTTCTTGGATCTGTAATTTTATGTCTTTCATAAGAGATGGGAAATTTTCATTAATTATTTCCTCTATTATTGCTTCTGCCCCCTGTCCCTTCTCTTCTCCTTCTGGGACACCAATGATACGTACATTATTGTACTTTGTTTCATCCTTGAGTTCCTGGAGACGTTGCTCATATTTTTTCATTCTTTTCTCCATCTGCTCCTTTGTGTGTAGGCTTTCAGGTGTTTTGTTCTCCAGTTCCTGGGTGTTTTCTTCTGCCTCTTGAGATCTGCTGTTGTATGTTTCCATTGTGTCTTTCATCTCTTGTGTTGTGCCTTTCATTTTCATAGATTCTTCTAGTTGTTTTTTTGAACTTTTGATTTCTGCCGTATACATGTCCAGTGCTTCCTTTACAGCCTCTATCTCTTCTGCAATATCTTCTCTAAACTTTTTGAATTGATTTAGCATTAGTTGTTTAAATTCCTATATCTCAGTTGAAGTGTACGTTTGTTCCTTTGACTGGGCCATAACTTTGTTTTTCTTAGTGTAGGTTGTAATTTTCTGTTGTCTAGGCATGGTTTCCTTGGTTATCCAAATCAGATTTTCCCAGACAAGAACAGGCTCAGGTCCCAGAGGGAAGAAATATTCAGTATCTGGTTTCCTTGCAGGTGTGTCTTAGAAAATTGCTCCACCCTTTGATGCCTCGGGTCACTGTGCTTTTCTGCCCAGCAGGTGACGCCTGTTAGCCTATAATTCTTGACTGGTGTGAGGAGGTGTGGCTGTGTTCCCCCAGGCTCTGGGGTCTGGTTCTGAATGGAAAGGGCCCCACCCCTTTCCTCCTAGAGAAGACAGACCCCCCAGGTGGAGGTCATTAGCATTTCAATGGTCTCGCTCTCTGCTTGTGCTGTCTCTGCCCTTCCCCGAGTCACAGCCCTGGAAACTGAAAATGACTGGGGCTTTCTCCACTGAGCCAAAAAAGAAACAGTCCCCTTCAGAACCAGTCCAAGGCGACCCTCCGGCTCTCCCAGGTCAGTCGTCACCCAAAGCCTCTGTCTGTTTTTTGGGGATGCGTACCTGTAGTGAGCAGTTCACACTTGCTACTTAATACCCCAGTTGGAGCTCAGCTGAGCTATATTCGCTTGCTGGGAGAGAGCTTCTCTCTGGCACCACGAGGCTTTGCAGCTTGGGCTATGGGGGAGGGGGTCTCACGACTTGGTTCCGCAGGATTTACTTACAGATTTTATGCTGTGTTTTTGGGCATTCCTCCCAATTCAGGTTGGTGTATGATGAGTGGATGGTTTCGTTTGTCTCTCCGCAGTTATTCTGGATTATTTACTAGTTGTTTCTGGATTTTTGTTGTTGTTCCAGGGGGACTACTTAGCTTCCACTCCTCTCTATGCCACCATCTTGCCACTTAATCCAACAATTCTTTGTGTGTGTGTGTGTGTGTGTGTGTGCGCGCGCGCGCGCGCGCGCAAGATTTACAAACATCTGGTCTACCACATTGCCAAGGTTCTCTTCCCCAAGCCTTCAGAGCACCCTGTAGACTGGGCACTGTCATTGTTCCTGAGCCCTCCCTTGCCCTAGGATGTTGTCCTAGTTTGCTAATGCTGCAGAATGCAAAACACTAGAGATGGATTGGCTTTTATAAAACAAGGGTTTATTTTGCTACACAGTTACAGTCTTAAGTCCACAAAGCATCCAAGGTAACACCTCAGCAATCGGGTACCTTCACCGGAGGATGGCCAATGGCGTCCGGAAAACCTCTGTTAGCTAGGAAGGCAG
Source organism: Choloepus didactylus (assembly GCF_015220235.1). Lineage (NCBI taxonomy): Eukaryota > Metazoa > Chordata > Mammalia > Pilosa > Megalonychidae > Choloepus > Choloepus didactylus. The sequence goes on along the minus strand of NC_051320.1, from coordinate 52,778,451 downwards.
CTGGCGTCTGCTCCAAAGCTCCGGCCTCAAAACGGCTTTCTCCCAGGACATTCCTCTCTAGCAAGCTTGCTCCTCTTCAAAACATCACTCCCAGCTGCACTCACTGAGTTTTCTCTCTCTGAGTCAGCTCATTTATATAGCTCCACTGATCAAGGCCCACCCCGAATGGGCGGGGCCACGCCTCCATGGGAACATCTCATCAGAATCATCTCCCACAGCTGGGTGGGGCACACTCCAAGCAAATCCAACCAACACGAAAACGTCTGTCCCACAAGACCACAAAGATAATGGCATTTGGGGGACACAATACATTCAAACTGGCACAGATGTTATCTAGGTTTTCCCCAAGCCCAATCCAAGTGTTTTAAACCTTGGTACAAGGTTTTCTCCTAGTTATCCACCCAAACCCCATGCCCTGGAAGGGATTGTGAGCTTCCCTCATTTTTGTTCATATTCTGTACTGAGTTCAGCCATGACGCCAATAATCACAACACAAGTCAATGAGGCAAAAAAGAAGTATTAAAAAAGCTCAACTATCGACCCTGACAATTAATGGCTCCAATGCCATTAGCAAATGTCCCTAATGGCAAATATTAAGCTGACAAGACCTATCAAACCCTTCATCTGTGTTAAGAAGGCTTCTTCCTCCTCAGTGATTTTCTTTCTAAACTAGTAAAGCATGTTTTCTTTTAGCCTAGTAGCTCATAAAGGGTGGGATCTCATCATCACCATCCAGCCTGATAATGAAAAACCCTCGTAGTGGGCTGGAGTTGAGGCCCATAAATGTTCTGAAGGTTCAATCCAATTCAACTGGACACTTATTTACTGAGTACCTACAATATTCTAGACAGTGGGCTAAGGCTGATGCAGACATAAAGGTTAAAAAGACACAGATTTTGCTCTCAAAAAGCTTACTCTGCAAATGAAGCAGAGAAATGTGTACCCAAGTAAGAATAACACAGTCAGAATGTGCTGAGTACTGTGAGAAAAGGACAAAGAAATGGTGGGTAGCTCATGTAGTTGAATGGACTTCTCTGACCTCTAGAGTTGGCTAGGTCCCCTTGCTGTGTGCTCTCTATACTTCCCTTATCATAATTTTATAATTGCCACTATCCTTTCTTGTAATTGTTTGTTTAGTGCCTGTTTTTCCCACTATATTGGAAGCTTGCTGAAGGTAGAGCTTCTGTTTTGTTCCTCACTGTGTCACTAGTGCTTACAGAAGGTGAATGTATATTTGTGGAATGAACAAATGAATGAAATAAGCAAATTTTATGAGAGAACTTGGCCTTGAGGGTACTCTATCAGTCAGAGTCCTTGCAGGAAACAGATGGGATACTACGAGAAGGTGACTTAGAGAATATAATGAGAGAATTACTTAGAAGAGCAGTCAGGGTTAAGTAACTAACAAGAGATGGTGAAGCACCCAGGCTAGCAAGAATAGGGAGCCATTACCACCCCAAAGCCTAAAAGGGCAAAGAGAGAGAGTGACTATTGGAACTCCAAAGAACAGCCATAGCTGCAGTTCAGCTGTGGGTAAGAGTCGAAGGATCTGTGGTTGTTGGTAGGAGAAGCCAAGGAGGGGAGCCAGTGGAATCAGTATCCTGCTGATGCTTCCCAACATCCTGCTGAGAAATACACTGACCATTATCTAATCATAAGCCAGAGGGCAAGAGCAACTTGCTAATGCAGTTTATGAAAGTTAGCCTCTAGGAGCACAGTACAGGGTAGAAAAGGGTGAATGATATGGAGGTGTGAAAGAAGTCCAGTCCAGGTACTTAGGATGTCAACAGACAGAGATGGGGAACAGGCACTCTAGGTCAAAGGAATAGAGTCTATGAGTGTTCAAGTTTGGGTGATGTATGGAGTAACTTGGGTTAAATATTGGCAGATAAAGTTGGCATCAATGTTAGAAGGTCCTAATGTCATGGTGAAAATACAGTGAATGTAACTCATAAACGGGGAGCCTTTGGGGGTCATTGGGAAGGGAGATGGTGTGACTAGAGCTCCACGTTAGAGATGTTCCAGCCAACTGTGGAGGTGGAGTTGTGTGCATGACCATGGAGGTGAGGGGACAGTTGGGGAAGAGGTGTAGTCTGGGGAAGTGTCAAAAAGGACCAAAATGATGACATCTCAGCCTCTGGAATTGTCTGGAAGGCATGTGGATTAGAATAATGATACTTCCCATTAGAAAGGCCAGGAGTCCATTATAAAACCAGAAGACTCTACACTTTGAGCCCACAGCACACCCAGGAGGGACATAGCTGTGTGTTTACTTTGGTATAGCTAGAAATATTTAAAAAGAAACAATATTTTAGAATTAGTTGAAACTGGTGGGGAGCATATGCTCTGGGGCCCCCAGAGAACATCAGGTGAATGTCAAATTCAGTGTACAAGTTAAGGACAGAGTCAAAGAGTTAAAAGAATGAAAGTCACTGAGAGTAGATGGAGGATGAATCAGAATTGTGAACATCAAGAGACAGGAAGAGACATTTAATTCCAGCAGACAGAATTTGGCTAGCTTGGGGCCGTTTTCCTCCCACTGAGCTTTGTAAAGACCTGCATGGTGGCTGACAGAAAAATTCCTGCCTAAAGGCTCCAAACCCATATTGAAAAAACACAGACAAGAAATATTTGGGCATGCCCTCTTGAGGCTTTTGAAATTCTTTCTCTCCCAGAACTTGACTACCTGATGGGTGGGAATTTGACTCCCTCTCTTTAGAGCTAGTGACTTAAGGAAGCCATTTCCTCAAAGATCTTCTAAGTTTCCATGAAGATTTCACGAACTTAACTCAAGAAAATCAGATATCATCAGTGAGAATGCAGAAAACCACAGGAGATATGAGGATGGGCCTGTTGGCAAGGAGACATTTTTATCAGTGAGAGCTACTGATGTAAAGTCCAGCACTGAGGGAGAGACTGCATTTCAATTTCTGAGAGCGCCTGAAACTGTAGGTTGGGGAGAATGTTAACCATACCCAGGGATAAACTGCACAGTACCTTTTTTTCTTTTTAATAATATTTTAAATTTAACATTTATTATATTTTTACCATCATAAAAATAGATATACATTCTTTAAGCTATAGTGAAGAGATGCTTCCTGAAGCTCCAGGAATCATCAATTGCTTTTTAGAAACAGAAAGCTGGTAGCACCGAGCCTGTTCTGAAGGCCAATATTCACCCTTGGAAATAAACTACAGCCTTGTTATTAGAGCAGTTCATGGTTAGGAAATTATTTCTAAGGGAGGTTTGGAATTTGTGAAAAGACCTAGGCTGAAATTCATACTCTCCTGCTTAATAACTGGTGGACTTTGGGTAAATTAGATAAGGTTCAGCCTTAATTTCTTCAATCATAAAATAAGGCTAATGATGCCTAACTGTCAAGATAGTTGTGAGGATTAGTAGGCACTCACTTTATTACAGCTATTATATATCCACAAGATGACACAACATAGCCACAGCAGCATGATCAATTAAATACAACTTGGAGAATTTAAAATTCTGTTTTAATCAATTAAAGTTGGGATGATTTTTCTGAAAGATGGTACAGTTGGACCATGAGTTCTATTCTCTATGGCCCTACTTTGAACCTAAATTAGACTATTTTCCCTCCTCCTCCACCCCTTTCTCTTTCTTCCTCCACCCTCTGTGAATCTTTTTTGTAAACACTCATCTCATAGAAAATATTTTCCAGCTGTGTGACTGGATGAAGATGGTCCAATCAATATTGTAAAAAAATATCCTACCTCCTCTAAGTGCTCACAGCAGATTCTAAATTTTTCACAGGGAGATCCAAGTAATGACTATGGTCTGTGCAGGATATCAGAACAAGGCTGAGTATATCCTAATTCCTGAAAAGATGCATAGGCAAATATACAAAGATTCTCATAGCCTCCTCTTATTATATGTCAATCTCATTTATATGTAATTAGTGGCATTTTAGTGTATACAAATTAAGCAATTTGTGTTATGAGAAGTTTTTGCAAGATATCTGAAAGCTTTGAAAGTTTAAATTCATGTCTGTTATTTTATTGCATACATTAGCTGCTGCAATGCTGCATGAAGGATGCACTGCTAGGCAAGTAGCTGTGGAAAATCCATTTCTCCTTTATAAACCGATCTTGAACAGTCTGTGGTACATAATTTAATTGCAATGGAATGTATTACAGACATTTCTCTGGTCATAGTAATTATGGGGTTAGAAAAGAATGTTACAGTCTTAACTTACACCCTGCAAGAAAACTTAGTCTCCCTAGAATCCATAAAATGCTAAAAATATATTTAAAATTCAATTAAACTTATTATTTCTTTCTGCAACATTATCAAGTGAAAAAAACAGTGTTACTAAAACAATTAGAAAATCAGTTCATGGAATTTTTAGACAGTTAATCTCTCTTTTCAAAAGGAGGACTTTTTTCCCTACTATACTAAATCTCACTGGAAATGAGAGTCAGAAGCAGCTAATCAATATCTTCCTAACCCATTTTCCCTCAAAGACAAAGCAATTTATAAGAATAAAGGGAAGAGAGGGCTAGGAAAGAGAAGTAAATGGTTAGGAAAGCAAAGGATAAGGAAGGGAAGGGAAGGGAAAGGAAAAGGAAAGAGGGGAAAATACCTCCTCGATAAAAATCCATGAAAAGTGCTATAATTTTAGTTTCTAAACTCTCAACCTTCCTGATAATCAGGTATACCTAAGAATCTCAAGGACTGTACTCAACCTTATATCTTCTATCTCTTTGGAAAACCTCGATTGGTTACTGGGACAATCTTGATAATATAGCTTGGATCAACACCAACATACCTGGTGGACCTCCAGTTCACAGGGTACCTGAACTGTATGAGAATGATTTTTCTTTCCACAAGGTTGAAGAACTGCATGATGACAATAAGACTAGTTAATCATTACTACATGAATGTAGCACTATAGACTCTCCATATGTGAGAATAACAGGAATAATAGTTACCATTTCTTGAGGGCTTCCTGGATGCTAAGGGTTTTTGTAGATTATTTCATTCAAGTCTCCCAATGACCCATGAGGGAGAGATCATCATGTGTCATTTACAGAAAGAAAAATGATTTAAGTAACTTGTCTAAGTGGTAGAGACAGGATTCAAACCCAGGTATCTGTGATCTAAGCACCTCGCTCATAATAGTTTTACTGTATCACAGGAAATCTGTAATTGCTTTCTCCCCTGTGGGAAATTATTTGCATGATTTGCCCCACTAACCTCGCTGGCTGCACTCCCATTTCTACTTCATGATAAGGAGATGGAAATTTGGGTTAGAGATATCCTGGGCCATGAAACAAAGTGAAGACTTGAGTTATATCCCATAGTGGGCCACGGCAGCCTGGGCCTATCTATCAGAAGACGGATGGCAGAGCCCCTGTACACTGTCCTGCTGCTTTGATGATGCCACACTCAGTGGATTCCACTACGCCTCCCAAGGGGTCCAGACCATCCTATCTGGACAACCCCTCACCCTGCCTTTTTTTTTTCCATAGTATTTCTGCTACCTGTAACCATATTATCCTTTTACTGATTTTCTTATTGTTGCCGGTCTTTCTCACTAGAATGTAAGCTCCAAAAGAGCAGGGACTTTGTCTTGCTTACTGCTTTATTCCTAGTCCTAATGCCTGACATGTAGTAGATGCTTAACAAATATTTGTTGAATCACTGAATGAATAAATAAATTATTAAATATTTAAAGGAACAAAAGCAAAGATAAATACTGGTTTTCTCCTCTTGCTCTACAGGAACTTTTGGTAAGGAAATTCCACGTTCTGGGGATTCCACTCCTGGCTTCTGCCTTGGGAAATAACAAATAGGTTCTTCTTACCAAAAACATGGGATATTTACATATATAGGCTGAGATCCAAACATTCTACCTATGATATACTACTCAATATGCCCCTATACCTCTCATCTTGTTATGCAAATTATTCACAACTTGGACATAAGGCAAAGAGGCGAGCAGCACACCTTTCAATGTCACTGAGGAGCAAATGCTACCCAAGGTTTACCTAAGGAAATGTACTTAGCTTGACTTACTGCTTACTACTGATTAGAGGTTGAAGACTTAGTGTAGTTACATGTTATCTTACAGATGTTTGTCCAGTAGAGATGACAATGATTTCTGTCCGATAGAACAGACAATACCAAAGGTTAGTTTATTGACCTGTAAGACATTAGCCAGTTTTTCTCTAACTCAGCAATCGTATGCTAATATTTCCTTATTAAATTGCATAAACTTAGTTTCCCAACTGCTCTTTGGATTGACTTTAACTTCTTACTCGTTCCTTCATTAATTAATCGAATTGAATGAAATCTTTGACATGTTCATTTTACATTTGCACAAGAGTCATGATTTTTACCTTTTACAAAATCATACTTTAACACCACTTTATAAGCCTTAAAGGAACAATTATATTCATATGTTTGTTTACAAAAATTAAGTGACTCACAAAGTCTCCATCCATGAGCAAGAGTACTAAATCTTCATCCTAATAAGCAAGAATACTGAGCAAAATGGTCTCCAAATAAGGGCTGGTCTTCAGTTTGGAAGTTTGCCTTCCCCCTATAGGGTACTGGATGGTTTCCAGGTATGAGGAAGATGGAAGGGGGAGATAAATATAGATAAATTATACACACACATACATAAGTGTAAACACGTGTGTGTGTATATATATGTATGTATATGCATATATGTGTGTATAAAAGTTGGCTCTTCCTTAACACCTACCCACCCCTTAATACCTTTTATTTCTTCCCAACCTACCTAATATGTTCCACATGATTCTATGTTCCTTATCTTTGAGTTTACAAATTTATGTGTGGATGTACGATCATAAACATATATAACTATAAAGAAACACCCATATCTTCCTACCACTCTTTCCTTCTCTGGCTATGTAACACATAGTAACACTGACACTTCTTCTAAGAGGGGCAATTTGAACCATAATCTTGTTTATCTGTCAGTCCCAATTTATTATTCTCCCTGTGTCCAACCAGAACTTATTACCATCTTCTTTCATGGCCTGATGTCAATCAAATTCCTCACTTATCTAAGCCAGTGTGGCTCCTAGTAAACACCTTTTTGCAGTTCTCTCCACACCTGGGGAATGATGCTCACTAAGAAAACATCAGTAAAAATTGTGTCTGACAGAGCACTGCAAAAACATTCAATACATATGGGTATTCAGACTTGAAAAGACTAAAAATTGTTTCCAGTGTAGTATTTATAATGAAGGTCTTCAATCATCATGGTTTTGTATAATTATGTTCAAATTGACAGGTTTTTGATTTCTGGCTACAGATACAAGATGGTTACAAGGACACTGAGAAGCAGAAGGCAGGTTTTAGCAGATATGACATCTGAATTTATATTTCTCCCCCCACCTTCCATTCTGTTGGCAAGCAACAATAAAGGAATCAGACAAGTGGGAAGTATTACATGGACATGCTGTCCTAGACCTAATTCCCATACTGAATATGGGTAATTTAGTAGGACTCGTTGGCAGAAACTTTGTAGGAAGGCTTGGGTGACCCTCTGGAGCTCAAGTCCCAATTTTGCTAACCATTGTTAAATGGTTATGATATAAGAAGACAACTGGTTAAGTCAGGAATACATTCCTCCATGAGAGGGACACGGGAGAATCTATGAACCTCTGACCAGTGATCTTCACTACCAAATGGCCAAGCTGATACATTTATAATATCCAAGGTTTATTATTAGGCACTTAAGCACACAGTATATACGGAAAAATGATATCACAGCTTCTGTATGAGGATGTCTTGACTTACCAGTTCTTTACAGTCTTTGTAAAAAAAAAAAAGGAGGTTGTAGGTAAAGAGAAGGCAGTATTTTACCTGTTCAAAAGGTTAATGTGCTGTGGAATTAAAGGGAAAGTTTTGCAGTGGATAGGCAACTAACTGGCTATGGGACAAAGAACAGAAGTAACAGGTATTTCTCAATAAGGATTCTAATCAACCTGAGGTTTGATAACATTATTTGAAATTGTAATCAGTCTTGAGAACCTGTAAAGTCCCTTCCAGTTATAAAATGTTGTGGTTCTCTTTTATGGCCCCTCCCCCCAACCCTGGAGCAGTATAGGCTAAAATTGTCCTTTTACAGGGCTCTAGTAAAAATTCATAGTTGTAATTGGGCTAAAAAGAGAAATGAGTTTCTTTTGGAGAGAATGCTTCTAATAATGTTAGAGGGTGATGTTGATGTGGGTAGCCAAGTCCTCACTGAAATGCCACTTGGAGCCACTATCTGCAGAAGAATTATGGGCTGGAATGGACCAAGTGTCAGAGCTAAGATTTGTTGTTTTGTTTTGTTTTTCATATTTGGATGCCTCTAGTGTCAAGGTCCCAAGAAGCTGGACCACAGATAACAGGAGACATATTTATAAAAGAAAGTTTTACTACTAAAAAAATCCAATCTGAAAAGATTCAGCACTAAAAATGTAATAAAAGTTGAAATACCAATGAATAACATATATTGTGTTCAGAAAAATGAGGACAGTGTCACGTAAATTGATTTAGAGGCAGCTCAGGCCAAGGAACAGAAAGTTGATCTGAGAGTGTGAACCTCTGGATTCCTTTCTATTCTCCATGTTTGCTTAAGTGTCAGACAGCATGAATTTATCCAAAATAAGTGTGTCCATGCTTTTGAGTTAGGCATTTGGTTACAAAAAGATGACAAACTATTTGCCTAATGCTGCAAAATTAGTGAGTTTTCCCCAAAATCAGCTTCTGAGGAAAGAATGACAGGAGGATAGAAACATGGTGAAATGCTATAATCCTTGAAGATGGAGCAAAGTTAGGACAATGGTGAAAATTTTGTTGAATATTGGTTCAGTTATTCTAATGTGCTTTCATTCCATTGATGCAAATAGCTTTTTAATTGCTTGGTCACTAGGCAGTTTTCTACTCGGTAGGTGAATGCAGCCCGTTAACTGACTATCTGCTAAAGAGATGTGAATTTTTTTTTACATCATTACGGAACAAGGAAACAAATGAGCTAAACATGAAAATCTTTGTGAATTCCCAAAGGAAAATGAATGTGTAAGGAGGAGTCTGTGAAATGAATATGCAAACACATTTCACTTCAAGTAAAACATCGGTTCAAGGAATATCCATTAGATGGCAAAGTCCATGAAAAATCCTGGCCCATGCAACCTATTTATAGGGACTCTACAAGGTGGCGTGTGAATTTAATGCTTAAATACAGCTAAATTCTCAATGCTATTTGTGGGTGACCCTCATTAATGTAATTTTTAGGACAATCCTTGCAATGAAGAAACAGTGATTATTCTCAGTAGTCACCCAAAATATAATTATAGTACATTTGATTAAATGTTTCTGTGGTGAGATAAACTGCAATTTATACGTTTCTGTGCATTCTTTTAAAAAAATGGTTGATGATGATACAAGAAGTCAATTATACATTGTGGGGGTATATGTCATTAGCTGGTACATCATTCATACTCAAACTCCAGAATTATGGGGTAAAATAAATGGTGCTAGAGATTCCCTGCTACAAATCCTGAAATAGTTTTTAGCACAGAGTTTATAAATAACACCAGGAGTCCTGCTGTTTTACTTCCTGAGTCATTTTTCTCTAAATCCTTTAGAATTTTTGATAAAAGGTGGAAAGGAAAATGTGCTGTCCTTCGCTAACTAATTAAACAGGTAAGAAGACCTCATTATGAAGGACATGGAACATGAAATATGAATTATTTCCTTTTTAATTGTATACAGCTAAGTTATAATCTTCTAGTTCCTGAAGATAGGTTAAATGACTACTCAGTTATGTTTACAACGCATTAACCTTTCACTCATTGCTGCATAGCAAGGCAACCCACTAGAGATTCTTTCAAACATGATGTGCATAAAAAGCTTTTGGAAAGGAGATAATGTATTCATTCAACTGATATCTATCAAGCTCCTAGTAAGTGTCAAGTAGGGAGAATACTAGGCCCTTAGAGAAACAATGGTGGGAGTAAGTTACCAGATGCCTGCTCTCAGGCACCTTTCAATGTAGTGGAGCACACTACAGAAATGATTAGAATATAAAAGAGGGCATCCAATATTGCTTGGGACTCCACAGATGAAGCTTGAAAAGAGAAAAGCCCCATTCTCCCCGTTTCTGGTTGAAACACAACAGAGATTGTTTATGGGAGTGTTATGGACGACATGGGTTGTATCACAGTAGGCCTAGTACAGAGATAGGGAAATAATGCTTCTACTTGTCTTCAGGGATACTGGCTATGCAAATTTGGTACGGCATTGGTGAGGACCAACAAAAGTGCAGGATAGAAAAAGTTGGGATGGGCCCAGGGAGGGTCTCCAGGAGGCAGGCTGGGCCGTTGTTCCCTGGGAAGGCAGCCAGCGATGAGCTGAGTTCATGAGCCCATGAGGGCTCCAGAGGGCTTGCGGGGATGAATGGCTCCCTGGGCTGAGCAGCTGCCTGCAGGGCCCCGGTATGTAGGCAGTGGGCTCGGGTGCAGACAGCGGCAGCAGCTTGGTGGAGCAAATGTACACACTGGTGCAGAAGGACAAGGTGGTGGTCCCCCTCAAGGGGATGCCAGAACAGCCCCAGTGGGGCTTCAACAAAGATCCCGCGGCTGCATGGCATCTGCGACTACACAGCCTACAATGTGCAGGATGACTCCGAGCTCACGCAAGGAATTAAAGACTATTCCAACTGACCCAACATGCTGTGGGTGTATCTCAACAGTGAGTTTATGGGAGGCTGGGACATTCTTCTGCAGATGCACCAGAACACCCTGGTGGAAGAAATGAAAAGGCTGGGTTGCGGCTCCTTCCTTTGAGATGAAAAGAAAGACCAAGACTCAAAGTGAAGGTGGCAGTAGACCCCTGAGCAGACTGCTTCACTGTCTGAAGAGGAAGCTATTAGTGTCCCAGACTCAGTGCAAGAAAAGCCTTCTTGCAGGAGAAATAAAAGGTATCCATATTGGAAAGGAAGAAGTAAAACTGTCATTATTTGCAGATGATATGATCTTGTATTTGGAATATCCTGAGAAATTGATGACAAAGCTACCTGAGCTAATAAACTAGTTCAGCAGAGTGGCGGGATAACAAGATTAATGCACATAAGTTGGTAATGTAATGACCTAACTGAAGAGGCAATCAAAAAAAATTCCATTCACAATAGCAACTAAAAAAATCAAGTACCTAGGATGTACTTGTAACCAAGGATATAAAAGACCTCTATACAGAAATTTACAAAATTTTACTAAAAGAAGTAAAAAAGGACCCAAATAGGTGGAAAGAGATTCCATGCTCATGGATAGGAAGGCTAAACGTCATTAAGATGTCAATTCTACCCAAATTGATCTACAGATTCAATGCAATTCCAATCAAAATTCCAACAACCTACTTTGCAGACTTGGAAAATTTATTTATTTTCCAAATTTATCAAATTTCTTTGGAAGATAAAGGGGACTTGAATTGTGAAAAACATCCTGAAATAGAAGAACGAAGTGGGAAGACTTACACTTCCAGACTTTGAAGCCTACTATAAAGCCACAGTGGTCAAAACAGCATGGTATTGGCACAAAGATAGATACTATTGATCAATGGAATTGAATTGAGAGTTTGGAAATAGACCCCCAGATCTATGGTCAACTGATTTTTGTTAAGGCCTCCAAATCCACTGGGACAGAACAGTCTCTTCAACAAATGGGGCTGGGAGAACTGGATATCCATAACCAAAGAATGAAAGAGGAACCCTACCTCACACCCTATAGAAAAATTAACTCAAAGTGGATCAAAGACCTCAACAGAAGAGACAGCACAATAAAACTCTTAGAAGATAAAATAGGGAAACATCTTCAAGACCTGGTAATAGGAGGTAGCTTCTTAGAACTTACATGCAAAGCACAAGCAACAGAAGAAAAAAATAGATAAATGGGAACTCCTCAAAACCAAAAGCTTCTGTGCCTCAAAAGACTTTGTCAAAAAGGTGAAGAGGCAGCCAGCTCAATGGGAGAAAATATTTGGAAACCATATATCTGGTAAGAGATTGATATCCTGCATATATAAAGAAATCCTTCAACTCAACAACAACAGTACAAACAGCCCAATTATAAAATGGGCAAAAGATATGAAAAGACACTTTTCTGAAGAGGAAATACAAATGGCTAAAAAACACATGGAAAAATGTTCATCTTCACTAGATAAGGAAATGCAAATCAAAACCACAATGAGATACCATCTCACACCAATAAAACTGTCTGCCATTAAACAAACAGGAAACAATAAATGCTGGAAAGGATGTGGAAAAATTGGAACTCTTATTCATTGCTGGTGGGAATGTATAATGATACAGCTGCTATGGAAGACAGTTTGGCAGTTTCTCAGAAAACTAGATACTGAATTACTCTACAATCCAGCAATTCCACTTCTTGGTATTTACTCAGAAGATCTGAAAGCAGTGACATGAACATTTGTACACTGATGTTCATACCAGCATTGTTCACAATTGCCAAGAAATGGAAACAATCCAAGTGTCCTTCAACACATGAGTGGATAAACAAAATGTGGTATATACATACAATAGAATACCATGCAGCTGTAAGAAGGAACAAGGCCCTGAAACATATGGCAACATGGATGAACCTTGAATATATAACGCTTAGTGAAATAAATTAGACACAAAAGGAGAGCTATTATATGTTACCCATACTAAAAACTCCCTGACCAAAGTAAAATCCATGTCTTACAATGTAGAATATTGGAGACCTTGTGATAGACAGAGGCTAGTGAAGGGGTGTGATGGTTAGGTTCATGTGTCAACTTGGCCAGGTGATGGTACCCAGCTGTCTGGTCAAGCAAGCACTGGCCTAACCATTGCTGTGAGGACGTTTGTGGCTGGTTAATAAACCAACAGGCTGGTTTATTAAATCATCAGTCAATTGGCTGCAGCTGTGACTGATGAGTCAACGAAGGGTGTGTCTTCCACAATGAGAGAATGCAGTTGGCTGGATTTAGTCCAATCAGTGGAAGACTTTTAAGTGAGATAGATGGAGGACCTTCACTTCTTCTTTGGCTCACCAGTGAAGCGTTTCCTGAGGAGTTCATCAAAGTTGCCGGTTCATTTCCTGAGGAGTTCATTGAACACGTTTGTTGAAGTTTCCAGTTCATTTCCTGAGGAGTTCATCAAACATCTTCATTGGAATTGCCAGTTTGCTGCCTGCCCTACAGAATTTGGACTCGTGCATACCCACAGTTGCATGAGACACTTTTATAAATCTTATATTCATAGATATCTCACATTGATTCTGTTTCCCTAGAGAACCCTAACTAATACAAGGGGGAATGATAATCTAATATGTTCAGATATGTTAATGATGGTGAATTCAAAGGTATGGGAATGGATAGGGGTGATTATTGGTTGTTAATGGGTTTATAAGTATCAGAGCTGTATTGAAGGCAAATAGGATTGAAAGGGGTTGTTTAAAGGCATATATCCCACAGATCACTACTACGAATATAATAGGTGCTTACATGATATATTTCTAAGGTATGACACTGGTACAGAGAGTTGACAACAGAATCATATATGGGAAAAATCTACCTACTGCATATTAGGGACTATAATTAATAGGAATACCTTAGTAGTACCACACAAATACTAGGGACAAATAATTAAGTGCTGAAAAGAGCTATGGGGTGTTTTGGGTCAAGAGAATTGTTTAAAATGGAGAGTGATGAGGATTGTACAACTAATTGATGATAATATGAGATGGGGTGGATTATCGTGGGCAGAACATATGCTATATGAACTTAGGAATCCCCTACTTTGTAAGTCAAGCCCTTGATTTTGAGGCTTGCTCTTGTGAAACTTATGGTTGCAAAGGGGAGGCTAAGCCCACCTATACTTATGCCTAGGAGTCACCTTCAGAGGACTTCATTTGTTGCTCAAATGTGGACTTTCTCTAAGCCCAACTCTGCAAATAAATTCATCACCCTCCCCCCAATGTGGGACAGGATACCCCAAGTGAATGAGTCTCCCTGGCAACGTGGAAAACAGATTCTGGGAATAAGCCTGACCCTGGCATCAAGGACTTGAGAATGTCTTTTTGACCAAAAGGGGGAAAAGAAAGGCAACAAAATACGGTTTCAGTGGCTAAGAGATTTCAAATAGAGTCTTGAGGCTGTACTGGAGGTTACTCTATGCAAACTTCAGCTAGACATGCCAAATGGCCACAGTATGATAAGCCCAAGTCAACAGTAGTCCTGAAAACACTAAAGAATACCCAGATCCCTAAGTGAGACTCTATAAAGGTTTTACTCACTAAGTTTATTCTTCAGAAACTTAAATACTCCAGAGAGCTCCTATGCCAGCTAAGTCCCCAAACCCAGAGGCAATAGTCTCTTCAAGAACATCAACGAAATATGTCTTCTTTTCCCCTATGTCAACACTCCTTTTCAACATGAACAAGTTAGGGTGGTCACTCCTTAGATATCCCTGAAAATTGGGGAAGTGATTAAACTAGAGGAAGGAGTAGCAACAGACAAGATGGAATTTAACAAAGGATTATGAATACTGAATCCCCATATAATTTTTGTTTTCTTAGTTGCTGGGGTATTGGAATAGCTAAAAGGAAAGAACTGAAATGGTGGAACTGTAACCCATCACATTTTTTGAAATTTGCTCTATAGCTACTTGTTAAATTGTAATTTAAGTGTTGTCAACTTTTGTATATATGCTATATCTCACAATTAGGAAATAACTGAAACTATGGTACTGCAACTTGTAACATTTTTGGAAATTTCCTATGTAACTACTTGTTAAATTGTACTTTGAAAGTTAATCATCTTTTTGCATATATTTTATATTTCACAATAAGGAAATAATGGAAACTGTGGAATTATAACCTATAACATCCTTTGAAATTTGCTAACTACTTGTTAAATTACACTTGGGAAGTTACCACTTCTATGTATATATGTTATATTCCACAATAAAAAATATGATTAAAAATAAAAGAAAGCCTTCTCAATTTGGGGTTTTATTAAGACAGCAACTGCTTGCACTAATTCTTCAGGTTGGTGAGCAGTTGGGTGATTTTAGTTGGTTTGGGTTTGGGCTAAGAATATTCTATACTGAATTATAATCACAGTACTGTAATAATTCAATGTTGCACTATGATATTGCTATACACAAAATTTGTTCTAATATTGTCATTTACTCTTTGATTCAGGAGTAAAACTAGGAACTTTTGAATCATCTTATCATTCATGGCTTCTCTGTGAGTCAGTCTGCAAAGATAATATATCTCCCCTCTCCAATTTTGTAACTTTTCCTTTTAAGAAAATGATGGACAAGGAAAAAAATGTTATAATTGGGGTGATGTTTTTAAAACAAACTGCCAACTCTGGGAAGAAAAAAAAAAACAGGTTGAAGTTGTCATCAAGCTATAAGCTTCAAATAGGCAAGGACAAAGACCAGCTCTTCTCTCATGGAAGTATATCTTAGCCCCAGGTATACTATAGACAAACACCTGGAGTATGGTTGCATTCTCAGGTGCAAGGATGGTTTTCCTCCTTTCTCTGAATTTCTCCACAAACTCACAGAAGACTTTTGGGGCACTGATACTGAGGCAGAGTCTTACCTCCCTAACTTGTTGTAAGCCTTCAAAGGCAATATTTTATATTGCTTTGTATTTTACCATGATGAGGAGCACAATGACATATGGTTTAATGATGAAAAAAGTAACAAAATCATAACCATAATTATAGTAAAGATTTACTAAATACTTTCAAGGTACCATGATCTGTACTAAACATTTGATGTCCATTACATTGTTACAGCCTCACAATGATTTTATAATTATGATTATCCTAATTTTACTGATACATAAACTTAGGCTTACAGGGAATGATGATTCTTATAACCAGAAGTGTCTGGTGAGAGGACCTGTTGACCTCAGTATTTTGACCTGGTGCTGGATTCATTCATTCAACTTAAGGATGAAGACCACAGGAGTGGGAAGTCTTGGCACCAAAAGGGTGGAGGGAAAATACAATTTTATGAAGCTGCCATCCTCAGATGACCCATGGCCACAGCCTAATCCCTCATATTTGTCCAGAGAGCTTCTCTCATGAACTTCTGCTTTTTGAAATTCCTTTCATTAGATTTCATGCCTGACTTGTACATTTCCCAAATGCTTCCAATTCAACTCCACATGCTCACTAACAGACATCTAATCCCACTGCTCATTTGGGGGGTGAATCCCATTCTGCTGGTTGGGGGGAAATCCCATTCTGCCTGTGGTGAGAGAACTGTCAGAAAGGCTACTGTTCCTCCTAACTTTTAGGATCACTTTGTCTGTGAAAAAATGCCTCATCCCTTTGGAAGCTTGCTTTTCACTCTATATCACGGCTACCAAAGACTAATCATCACCTAATGTTCAAATCACTTTATACCATTCCTTATACATGGTTGTTTAGCCTTTCTTGAACACCTCTCTTGACAAGAAACTCAGTGCTTTCCAAAACATCCCATCCCAGTTGCTCTCCAGTAATGAATTTATTTAACAGTATCCACATTAATAAAGTGAGTTGAGTGGAAAGTTTTAAGGACTGCTCTTCAGGAGGCTCTCTTAGGGGAGCTAGGACATGCACATCTAAAGTTAGAACACGAGGCCCAAAGTTCTGCAAGAGCTCAGGGGACAGAAAAGTCACTTCTAATTGTGATGTCCAATCAGACCAAGACAATTCATGCTAATTTCCCAATTCTCTGATTAATTAAAGGAATTCATAGTACTGCATAACCTTGGGAGAGAGCTAGATAATAATTATATTAATATTGCTTATCCAACACAACTGTTAGCTTATTTTTATACATAATTTGCATGAAATAAAATGCACCCATATTAAGTACAATTTGATAAGTTTTAACAAATATATATACCACTTTTATGAAGATGCAGAACATTTCTATCACTTCTAAAAGTTCCCTTGTGCCCCCTTTTAGTCCACTCCCTTTAACACTCAGTCCCAGGCCACCACTGATTCACTTCTTATTACTGTAGATTAGATTTGCCTTTCCTAGAATTTCATATGAATGGAACCATATAGAATGTAATCTTCTGTTTCTGGCTTCTTTTGCACAACATAATGATTTGGGGATTCACCCAAATATTGCATAGTTTGCTATTGTTGTTGTTGTTCTTCTTTTTTTTTTTTTTTTTTAGAAAACTGACTTTATTCTATTAGTAGTTGGAAAAATGAACTGGTACAGAAAAAAAGTTTAGCTGGAGAGAAGAGAACTGGTGGCTCCTCTGGGAGGAAACTTGGATACAGTGAAGAGAGAGGAGCACTGTGATTTAGAGCCAGACACTGCAGTCCAGATGAGACAGGTTAAGCCACCTCCCAAAGCATCTAATTGCCTCAACATGAAACTAAATTCCTGTTTACTTAGCCCAGCTCTGGGGAGAGGATATTGGGGGATGTGGGGGCTGAAAAGAGGTCGCATGGTCATCTTTTATCAGAGAAACTGACAAAACGGAAGTTTTTAAAATGAACTTTGCATCTGACTTTACTTTCAAATACACTTTCTTTTTTTTAAAAACAACAACAACAACAACAACAAACCAGTCTGCACAGTTGACAAATATCAGTATTAGGAAACCCAATTATACAGAAAATACCACATCTAGTCTGGGGTAGGTATATTTTATTTTTGGTAACATACAATAAGTGGCACTAATTACACAGTAACTATAAAGTAACTAATATGAAACCACAGAACTGTATTTGCCACAGCTGCATGGACTTGGGCCTTTCTGGCTGAGCACACTTTAAAAAATCTGGATGTCCACCCCAGAGCTATGCTAATGAAATATGTTTAGGAGGAAAGTTCTGAAGTGGTAACTCACCAGAGTACCTAGCAGCTGACAGATGATAGGCATGTTAGTTATTAAGTAGTTACAGCCTAATTCACTAAAGTTATCAACTTTTTCTCTTTCTAGAAAAAAGCAAGAAGAAAAGACATTCTTTGAATTAGCACCTGATGTGTCAGGTAGGTGTGCAGAGGAGGGCTGTTAGAGTGGTGTCCAAGGGACCCTGGCCGGCCAGACAGGTTGGATGTCATTAATAATCATGGTTGGCTTCTAAAATACTGGTAACAAGATGACTCCTGATTTGTAATCTTAGGTAAATTAGAGATAAATAAAAAAGGCCAGTAATCATAAACTAATATTCATAAACAGCACTTCAAAAATTAACCACACGAGGGTTGTTTTTACAGCGAGGTTTCACAAGGCAAGGCTCCCAGGTTTTTTCTTCCCATGTCTGGCTTGCAGAGCCGCTCTTGTGGCTATTTCAAAAAACTCCTTCACTCCATCTTTGGTCTTTGCTGAACACTCCACATATCCAAAAGCACCAATCGTGTTTGCTGTATCTTTGCCTTCTTCGGGTTTTAAAGGTTCCTGCTTCATCTTGGCTAACTGCGCCTGTGTGCTCATCGTTGGGATCTTTCTTGATCCCAACAAGGATGCAGGGCACAAACAGAAATGCTTGATTTCCAGGGTCCATTTTCCTGGGATGTTTTCTAAACTCTCAGGACTGTCAATGGAGAAACACATCACTGTAACATCAGGTCCGTGTGGGAGAGGGGCCTCAGGCCATCATAATCTTCCTGCCCAGCACTGTCCAAGAAAGCCATCTCTACCTGCCTTCCACCCACTTCAATATCTGCCACATAGTTCTTAAACACCGTGGGCACATATACCTCTGGGAACTGATCCTTGCTGAAGACTATGAGCAAGCAGGTCTTGTCACAGGCTCCATCACTAACAATCACCAGATCCTTCCAGATGGCAGCCATCGCTTACAAATCTGCTGCAAAATGCATGGCCTGTGTGGCAGAAGCTCTACAAAGTACCCTGGACTTCTCAGATGAAAGGCATCCAGGCGGTGACTCCAAGTCCCACCTCTTTGCACCGAGGATGCCACCCTGCGAGTCGTGAGTTCGGTGGCACTGGCGGGGAGCTGAGGAGACCTCCACGGACTAAGGAGGTAACTGATGGAGCACCACCGCCCGCAGGCTGGGAGTGCGAGCAACATGTTCTTTTTTATTGCTAAACAGTAGCATTTCATCACATGATAAAAACAATTTGTTGATTTATTCACCAGTTGATGGACATTTAGGTTGTTTCCATAATTGTCTATTATGAGTAAAGCTGCTATGAACATTCGTGTTCATAGCATGTTCAACCACTTAGTGTGGGCATATGTTTTTGTTTCCCTTGGGCTAATACCTAGAAGTTCTACTGGTAAGAGTTTGTGAAATTTTATAAGAAACTGCCAAACTTTTCCAAAGGGGTTATGCGTTTTACATGCCCTATAGCAAAGGATGGGAGTTTCAGTTGCTTCATATCCTCACCAACACTTGGTATTGTTAGTCATTTTACTTTTGGCCATTTTAGTAAGTGTGAAGCAGTGTCATTTTGTTTTTAATTTGCATTTCCATGATGACTAATGGTGTCAAGCCCCATTTCATATACTTAATGGACATTTATCTTCTTTGTGAAGTGTTAAAATCTTTTGCCCATTTTAAAAGTAGTTTTTCTTCTTTGAACTAAGTTGTAAAGTTACAAGTCCTTTGTCAGATATAGGCATTATGTTTTCTCCTCATCTCTGGCTTATCCGCCATTTTCATAATGATGTCTTCCAAAGAGCAGAAGTTTTAATTTGTTGAAGTCCAATACCAATATTTTCTTTTATGGTTACTGCTTTTTGTAATCTGTCCAAGAAAGCATTGATTAATCTGAGGTCAAAGATTTTCTGCTACATTTTCTTCTAGAATTGTCATAATTTTAGATTTTACATTTAGGTTTCTGATCCATTTTGAGTTAATTTTTGGGTATAGTGTGAGGTAAGGATTAAGGTTTACTTTTTTCCATAAGGATATCTGTTCTTTCCAACACTATTTATTGTAAAGACTATGCTTGCTCCATTAAATAATCTGGCACCTTTGTAAAAATTAATTTTCTCATCAGTGTTTTATAATTTTCAACAAACAAGGCTTACATGAATTTTGTTAAATTTATTCCTGAGATTTTCATGTTCTTTGATGCTACTTTTTTTAAAATTTCATTTTCCAGTTTTTCATTGTTAGTATATATAAATACAATTGATCTTGTATATTGTGACCTTGCTTACTGAACTTACTGATTAGCTGTAGTAGCATATTTTTGTAGAGTCTTTAGGGTTTTCTGTAAATATATAATCATGTTGTCTGCTAATAAAAATAAGTTTACTTCTTCCTTAACAATCTGTAGCCTTTTATTTCTATTACTTGCCTTATTGTACTAGCTAGGACCTACAATATAATGTTTAATCTAAATAGTGAGAATAAGAATCTTTGCCTTATTCCTCCGTTAGGAAGAAAGCATTCAATCTTTCACCATTAAGTGTTATGCTGGCTGTAGGTTTTTCATAGCTGACTTTTATCAGTTTGGGGACGCTCCCTACTACTTGTCATTTGCCAAGAGTTTTTATCATGAATGGGTATTGAATTTTGTTCAGTGCATTTTGTGCATCTCCAGAGATGAGTATATTTTTCTCCTTTGTTCTGTTAAAGTGGTAAATTACATTGAAAGAGTTTTTTAATACTTAAACTAACCTTGAATTCTTGAGGCAAAATCTACTTGGATTGGTGTATTATCCTTTTCAGTATTGCTGAATTCAATCTGTTAATATTTGTTAAGGATTTTTGTGTCTATATTCATGAAGAATATTGGTCTCTAGTTTCCTATAATATCTGTGTCTGGTTTTGGTATCAAGGTAATGCTGGTCTCATAAAATGAGTGGGAAGTATTAATATCCTCCTCTATTTTCTTAAAGAATTTGTGTAATAATGATATTATCTCTTCCTTAAATGTTTGACAGATTAATTAGTGAATCATCTGGGCCATGGGTTTTCACTGAGAGAGGTTTTTACATATAAATTCAATTTATTTAATTTACAGGACTATCTAGGTTTTTAAATTTCTTTTTGAAACAGTGCTGGGAATTTGGGTCTTTTAAAGAATTTTTCCATGTCATCTAAATTGTCAAATTTATTGGCATGAGTATGTTCATAATAGTCCTTTATTATTCCTTTTAATGTCTGAATGATCTGTAGTAATGTGCCCTATTTCATTCCTGATATTGATAATTTGTATCTTTTCTCTCTCGTTCTCTCTCTCTTTTTTGTCTTGATCTATCTGCCACAAGTTTATCAATTTTATAGATCTTTTTTCCCATGGGGTCAATTCTAAAATTCATTTATTTTCTCTTTTGTTTGTTGCTTTCTATTTCATTGATTTCTACTTTTTTTATTATTTCCTTCCTTCTAGTTACATTGGATTAATTTCTTTTTCTATTCTTTCAGCTTCTTAATGTAAAAGTTAGATCGATTTAAAACTTTCTTCTCTAATATAAGGATTGCTTATAGCTATACAGTTACATCTAAGCACCACTTTAGCTTCATCCCACACATTTTGATATGTTGTGCTTTTAGTATCAAAATGGTTCAAAGTAATTTCTGATTTCCCTTGTGATTTCTTCTTTAACCCATGGCTAATTTAGGAGCATGCTGTTTAATTTCCATATATTGGAGATTTTCTAGATATCTTTTTCCTATTGACTTCTTACTTAATTCTATGGTAGTTAGTGAACATATTTCATATAATTTCAATTCTTTTAAATCTACTGAGACTTCTTTTATGACCTAGATATGGTCTATCTTGGTGTATTAGTCAGGATTCTCAAGGGAAACAGAACTGCCAGGAAATATCTATAAATGTTATTAGATTTTTATAAAAATTGTCTCACATGACTGTCAAGATGCCCAAGTCTAAATTCTGTAGAGCAGGCTGCAAGCTGGGACTCTAATGAGAGTTTGCAATGGATTCCCCAGGAGAAGCTGGCTGGCTGAAGATTTCTAAGATGGAAATTCTCTCTTCCAACTGCTGAATTTATCACATCTCCTTTTAAAGCTTTCAATTGATTGGTTGAGATGTCTCTCATTGTTGAAGGCAGTCTCCTCAGTGGATTGTAGATGTAATTGGTCATAGATGCAGTCAACTTACTGATGATTTAAGTCTACAAAATGTCCTTACAGTAGCAATGAGGCCAGTGCTTGCTTATCCAAACAACTGGACACCACCACCTGGCCAAGTTGACACATGAACCTAACTATCACACTTGGTGAATACTCCATGTGCACTCTGTTCACAGAATGTGCTTTCTGCTATTGTTGAATATAGTTTCTATAATATCAATTGGATGAAGTTGGTTGATAGTGTTGAGCCTTCCACATCCATGTTGATTTTCTGTCTACTTGTTCCAACAATTCCTGGGAAATGAGAGTTTAGAAATCACCAACTGTAACTACGAATTTGTCTTTCTTCTTTCACTTCTGTCAGGTTTTTCTTCATTTAATTTTGAAGCTCTGTAATTGGGTGCATTCACATTTGACATTGCTATGTCTTCTTGATGAAGACTAATTTTTATCATTGCAAAATGACTCTTTTCCTCTCTAACAATATTCTTTACCTTGACATCTACTTGTTCTGATAGTACAATTATTGTATCATATGTTCACAATTCTCTGTATATCTTTTTTATCCATTTACGTCTTCATATTTAAAGTTTGTTTTTCATATACAGCATGTATGTATCTAGTTTTTTTATTCAGTTTGATAGTTTTTAAATATGAGTGTTTTGTCCATTTATGTTTAATGCAACCATTGATATGTTTTAGTTTAAGTCATCAAATACCATCTTGCTGTTTGTTTTGTATTTGTTTCATTTGCTCTTTGTTCTTCTATTCCTGCTTCTTTGCCTCTTCTTGTGTAATTGGGTTTTATTTTTTTAAGACTCCATTTTATCTCTTTTATTGCTTATTAGTTATACCTCTTCTTTGATAATGGTTGCTCTAGCATTTTAACTTACCATAATCTTTATTTAGCTAATAAATGAAGAAGATATTTAAGAATCTGATAATAGTATACTTTCTCTCCTCTCCCATTCTTTGTGCTTTTGTTATCATGAATTTTATTTCCTTATGTTTATAAATCTCATGTCATTATTTTTGCATTAAACTGTCATTTACACTTTAAACATATTTTAAAAACATCAAAAATGCCTATTTAATTTATTCATATAATACTGATATAAGCACTCTTCTCTTTTGTGAAGACTTACATTACCACTGGGCATCATTTTATTTCAGTTTGATGAACTTCCTTTAACACTTCCTATAGTGCTAGTTTTCTGGTGAAGAATTTGTTCAGCTTATGTTTGCCTAAAAGTGTCTTTATTTCACCCTCATTTTTGAAGGATATTTTTGCTGATTATAGAATTATAGGTTGACAGGTTTTTGTTTCATCACTTTAAAGATGTTATTCCATTGCGTTCCACAAGAAATCAGTGACTATTCTTACCTTCTATCCCCTTTATGTAATGTTTTTATTTTTTATCTCTGGAAGTTTTAAGTATATTTCTTTACCACTAGTTTTCAGCAAGTTGATTATGGTGATTTTCTTGTTTATCCTGCTTGGGTTTTCCTGTGCTTCTTGGATGTGTGGGTTTGTAGTTTTCATTAAATTTGGACAAATGATGACCATTAATTGTTCAACTTTTTTTATGTCACTCCATTTACACATAAGACTGCCTGATTTTGTCCCAAAGGTCACTGAGACTTTTATTATTATGCTTTCAATTCACCAATCTTTTATTTGGCAGCTTCTTGTCTGCTTTTGAAGACATTCAGTGAATTTTTAACTTCATATGTTGTATTTTTCCATTATAGATTCTATTTGATTTTTAATAGTTTATCTTTTTCTTTTCTTTATGTTTTTTATTTCATTCAAGTCCTTGAATATATTTACAATAGATATTTATATTCCATGTCTGCCAGTTTCATCATCGGTATCATTCATGGGTCTCTTCCTCTTGAATGTGTAGTCTCCTTGTTATGGATCACATTTTCTTGCTTCTTCACTTGTCTAGTAATTTTTAATTGGAGTTAGACACTAAATTTTACACTGCTGAGTGTCTGGATTTTCTTGCCTTCCTTTAAAGAGCGTTGGATATTGTTTTGGTAGTTATGGATGTGTTTGATCCATTCAAAGCCTGTTTTAAAGTTGTTTTTATTTTTTTGTATTTTTTGTTTTTAGGGTGAGTCTAGAGTAGCCTTGATTCAGGGCTAGTTTAACACTGCTATTTAAGCATGACCCTTTTGGGGTCTCTGTTGAATGAACCACACATTCAACAAGTTCTCTCTACTTTCGCTGATCAGAACTCAAACTTTTCCCACATCCGTGGACTCTGAGAATTGTTCAGCCTTCAGCTCCCTGATAGTTGTTTACTGAGTTTTGTGGAATTTCACCCTATGTGTGCTCAGGTTGGAATGCAGCTAACGACTCAAGGAGACCCTTACGCAAAGTTCTGGAGCTCTTTTTCTGTATAGCTTCCTTCTCTCTGGTACTCTGTCCTCCAAATTGTAGCTGCCTCAGACTTCCTGAATTCTAATCTCTCTCTGCAATTTAGTGAGCCCCCTGTGCTATGCTTGGGTTTCTCATTCCTTGCTTTACAGCCCAAAATGTGCCCCCAGGCAGAAAATCAGCACGATCACAGGCATCATCTTATGTTTCCTTTATGTCAGAGATCAAGGTCCTCATCTTCCTGTTGTCTAATATATGAAAATAGTTGATAGATATATTTTGTCCAGCTTTCTAGCTTTTTATGGTAAAGAATAAGTCCAAAGTCGGTTTCTCTCTTATAGTCCAAAGCAGACATTCTCATTAGCTTCTTGAAGGTAGAAAATATGTATTATGCTGCTCTTGCTCCTGCATTTTAGTACCCAACAGTTGCTTTACTTGTCAACATAGCAGAGTGGTTAATAGAAGAAACTGTGGAGCCACCCTTGCTGAGTTTGAATTCTGTCTCTGTGCTTACCAGCTTGTGATTCAGCGAAGGATATTTTACTTCTCAATGCCTTAATTTTACAATCTATAATATAGGAATGTTAATAATTTTACCTACCATTTAGGTTTGTTTGAGCTTTAATGAATTAATGCAAGTAAAACACTTAGAAAGCTGCTTGGAACATGGTAATGATCAATGTGGTAGTTATTGTTAATATTATTATTATTCATCATCAAAACACCATTTAGTGTATTTCTGTATGACCCTTCATTTTTCTGAAACCTCAGGCCAATAGTCAGATAACATATTAGTCAATGAAATCACCTATGATTGTTTTATCGTTATTTCAAAGAATCACACACCCGATATCTCCCAGTCAATCCTAAGTAACAAGTAACATTAAGCACCTTGGTTGGGAACAAAAGACTTTCAGAATAGCCACATCTTAAGAACCAGGGAATTATAGATGCACTCTGCCCATTATCTCTCCATCCAGGTTAGCAATGAAATAGCATATGTGAACAATAGGGCTTTATTCTAACTGCACTATTGGCAATAGATCAGTAGAGGAACATAACAGTGAATCTGCTTGTGAAGTGAAGAATCCTTTTACAGAGTAAATTATTGCCCACTAATTTATCTATGCCATAAATCTGGAGTTGTGTATGTAAGGACTGTAAATGGACTGCACCTGAGCCAATATTACTTTCAAAGAACAGGCCTTCCATATATTTCCCACACAAAGAGCTGCTCCTTAGTGAGATCCTCTCCAGACTTTTGAGAGAATTCTTGGGAAGGAGGAGGTCCCAATATTTACATGTGTAAGGCAAAGTTTTGTTAACCATTTGTGTATGTACTTAACCAGTCTGGATATCAGTCATGCATCCAAGTATCAAATACAAATTACAGTTTTAATATAAACAAATATCTCTGGAATTTGCTCTGTAAACCAGCCCATGTGCTGCCATCACCACTGTTCTACTCTCATGTGTTTGGGAGGCCCCTCTGTATTGGTCCTGGACTAAAATGGCCAGCTGCCAATGACCCCAGCAGAGATATTGGCCGGATCTGAAGTTCATGTCTTGTAAATATTTAATGACAACCTTCAGAGGATAAAGGGATAAAGAAGCAATTAAAACTCATATCCCTGAATGAATACTGTGATTAAACTAGATTCGGGGGCATTATTTCAGCTTCTGATGTAGTACCACAGTGCAGGGGTTTATATGCTATCACTGAACTAACTAATATTCCACTGATGTACATGAGAGAACTAATATCAGAGAATAATAATACTTAGTCATCATTTTTGACTCATCTACCTATATCTACCTTATAAGTAATACTTTGTATTTAAATAATCTTTCCTCCATAAAAGATCAATAATTTTGCTTTCTTATCTAGCCTATCAACATATCCATGAGGAAAGAAGGGGCTGGATTTGTCTTCCCTTTTTTTACAATCTGAGAAAAGGAGAATCAAAGGGATTAAATCATTTGCCTGGGATCACATGTTGAAACAGAACTCAAAAGAGAGTCCAGGACCTTGGAAAGCCAGCCTTGCAACTTTTCTGCTAGATCAGAGTCAGTGAACCATTTTTGTTAAGAGCCAGAGACTAAATATTTTAAGTTTGGTGGGCCATAGAGCCTCTGTTGCAACTATTTAACTCCGCCATTGTAGCATGGAAGCAGTCGTAGATAATATACAGGGAATGAGCATGGCTGGTTTCAATAAGCCTTAGAAAAACACAGCAGGTGGTAGGCCAGATTTAGCCTGTGGGCTACAGTTTTCCAATCCTTTTAATAAATCATGGCCATGCTAAATGCTACCTGTAGCTGTAAGGATCATTACATGACAGCAGAATGTGATATTTGTACATGCTTCTTATATTGCTACTTTATCTTCACAAGAACCCTGCCATTAATGACTTTCCATTTTATATATGAGAAAGCTGAGAAGCTACTGCACTTGTGCAAGACCACATGGCTATAAATGAAGTGTGAAGACAACATGAGTCTCCTAATTTCTAATATTTCTTCTCTGCTTGCTGTTCCTAGGAAATTCTTACCTACAATTTCATTTCAGAGGAGGAAATCTGAGGATCTAGGTATATTGAATGACTTGTCTGGGGTCAGTGGCTTGTTAGTGACTGAATTGGCTTCCAGGCTGGTTTTCTATCCCTTCACGTTATTGTGAATATTTTCCAGTAAAAAAAAAAAGGGTAACAAGATAGAATGTTATGTCTGTTATCTTTTATTCTTTCAACTTTCTGAAATGATACCATTTTATAAATGATCTCTTTGATGTGCCAAATGGTATCCATGTACAGAATAAGTCATTTTTAATTTATTTTATCTTTTTGACTATCTAATTTCCAAATCCCAATCTGGATTATGGCATTTTTATTGGCATACTGCAGTACCTTTTGTTTTATTTTATTCTCTAATTCAGTCTGAAGATAACATCTTCAACCATAGCACTTGTTACCTTCCCCAATCCAAAGAAGGTGTGAACCAGAGGAAAATAATCTATCACTTGATCTAAGAAGCATGTAACAAGTGGGTTTTTAGCTTCAGCCATAAGAGACAGTACCTGAAAGGGCTTGTGTGAAGTCAATGCTTAACATGGAAGACTATCTGTAATCTACTAGTGACCATCAATTCTTGGACTCAACAGAGCATCCAGTTGCTAGGCACAGATCAACAGCAAGCCCAAGAGGCTGTGCCAAGGTCCAGACTCTGGATCTGAGGCCATGGGCCAAAGACACTTTTCTGAGATTTCTCTTAGGCCTCCTGCTATCTACACATACCTCGGTCAACTCTGGTTTTGCAAATTTCGGCTAGCTGAGAAGACCTTCTCTGGATTTCCAAGCTTTGATGGAAGGATTTCCTGCTGGTCCCTTTAGAATCCAAGTCCTTTAAAGGTACCAAAAGAGTTAACATTCCTGCCAGGGTTTCATTTACACTGCAGGTGTTGGCCAGCTCTCAGTCCTGCAGAATGTCAGAGTAAATACTGGACAGTCACACAGCCCAGCAGTGGAACAGTTGCTAACATACTTGCCAGGGTTAAGAACCACAAATCTCTAAACGTTCTGGAAAAAGCAACATAAAGGGTTTTCAGACTTTTTCTATAGAAACACTCATCACGGGAGACCTTATTCCAATTTTCATTTACAGCTGGTGACTGTTTATTTAAGACCTTGGTTAGAAAAAATCAGTATAAATATGCATCAGTGAACTCTGTTGCCATCATAGACTGGACAAATCCAGTAATGAGTCTGTCTGGTACTTATTTCAGAGTCTGAATTAGCATATGTAGGGACATTCTCCCTGTCAGACTGTCCTAAGGAATTCAGACACCTAACTTCATTAGGGATATATCAAGCCCCTCTGCTTCCTTTGAGGCCACAAAAAACTTGCAATTCTTAGGCCTTGGATATTTCTGACTTTTCTTCCTTAATTCTTACTTTGGCTTTCACTTTCTATTTCTTTCTTTGAGTCCATTACTCAAGTCTGCATCATGTCTTTTCCTGTCTCCTTTCTTCCCTCCTGCATCTTCCTTGACCCCTTCTTCCTTTCCAATATATCACCTGTCAACCTCACCCATTTTTCTTATTTTGCTCTCTCCTTTTAAAGTGTCCTTGTCTTTATTACCTAATTTCACTTCCTCTTTTGCAACTTGTGCCTGGTTTTCCACTTAGAGTTTCTTTCAGGATTTTAAAAACCAATAATCATCATGCTGTTTTATTTTTAATAAACTTGATTTTTAAAGTGAAGCATCATTTTAAAGAAAAGTGATTTTAAGGCTGATGTTAGAGTGGAAACTCAATTATGTTATGTGCATTAAAGCAGAGAGGTGAAGACATAAATTGACTAGAGCTGGCTGAGATGGGTAATAGGAAGCCAGTTTGCAGCTGTGTGCCAGCATGAACACAAAGCAGGGGGTGAGAGGTATGACTACATACATATATCCAGCTTCGCACACACTCTAGCCACCATACACATACAGCCCATCCATGCCCAAAGAAAACAATTTCTCCTCCACTGAATGCCAAATCAAGGCTATTAAAGAAAGGTACTGATACAGTATTTAAAGAGAACAAATTTTAAAAAGACACCAAGCTGTTCCCATGAAGTCCAGTTTTGAAAACATGAGTGCCTGAGTCAGTGGAGACATTCCTTTAGGGCACCTGATATCTGTGCATTGGCCGATGTGCTCTGGTGTATTCTCCTGATCCCCAAACATTCTGCTAACACAAAATCTGAGCAGCACAGGCCCAGCAGCTAGAGTAAAATTGCTGCAGATTGATAAGCCTGAAATAGCTTCCCTGAGTTTTCATCAGTATTAGACTCACACCGGCCAATATAGCTTTTGATTACAAAACACAACAGTCGGGCAGTGCAGGTAACAATAATTATCCAGTAATTAGATCCTGTCACACACTGTGTACTCAGGGACTTGGGCTTTTGTGGAAACAGAAGAAGGACCCAGAGTGTCTTTAGAGCTCTTGGCCTCTTCTCATGAGCAGGACACTAACCAGCTCTTCCTGAAACGAGAAAGCAGATTGCCTCTCCATTCATACCTACTTCCTCCCCTTTCTGGTTCAGCAAATTTCAGTTGTGTTGTAGAATAGAAAAGAAGCAGGAAAGCTGTAAATGACTAGGGAAGATGGAAACAGTCCAGGAAGACATCCGATTTCTGTCTTGTGCTCTGTGCGTTTCAAAATGAAAATGCAACCCTCATTAAACTTCCCATTAAGCAAACAATACAGGGGAACTCAATGGGGGTTAGCAGGCTAGAAGAGAGAAGAGGCATGTTGGGGAGAGGAGACAAGACGAGGCAATTGTTTTTAGAGGAGACTACAAAATGCTCAACCACAGAAAAGAAAATGCCTGCACAGATTTCATTTAAGAATGAAGGAGTGTATCATTTCAATAATGACAACCAGCAATAACATCTCTATCGCAGCTACACAGAACTCTTGGTGTCTGACAAGACAGAGTTGAGTCTTGGTAAAGGTGTAACTTTCATATAGCGAGTTTGATGCATTGGGATTACGTGTGACTAAATACTTGACACATTGACTTAAAGTGAAGAAATGTAGCAGATTTGTGAGTAAACATGGTTACCTAGTAGCTAAAACAAAACCAGGACACAGAGAAGGGTCAAGAAACAAATACTGAATGCCTACTGTGTGTCAGGTACTTTCACATACGTTGTCTCATTTAACCCCTAAAACATGGTGGGTATTATCAGGCTTGGTTCACAGATGAGGAAAAAGAAGGCCCAAGAAAATATGTAACTAGTCCAAGTTCACATGGCTGCTCAACAGTGGAGCCAAGATTTGGGAACAACTCCCTTATGCTTTCCACTCTGCCACGCCACCTTATAAGAACACCATCCTGGTACCTTTCAGAAAGGAAGAAAACCAGTACTTATGGTTCACCAACTGTGTGCCAGCTACTTTGGAACACACTCTCACATTCTTCATCTCCTATAATTTCAGCTCTGCCAACACGCAGATGATTTGACAGACAAACAGTTATGAGGCCTCTTCAAAAGACAATTCAAATTTCTACCACTGTAATTACCCAAATCTGGTTCCTGGGGTTGGGAGTACTATGAAATCCCTGGTACTTGGCATCCCTCCCGAATGGTGAAATGTCATTTGAAAACCAAAGGAAAGGCTTTGGGATCAAACAGGAGAGGAACCCAGAAGATATTTCTCAACTCTGTACTGCCTTTATCATGGACACTTCTGCTGCCCATCTGGGAGTCAAGCAATACCAGTATTGTTTCTACAGATCTGAGGACAGATCTGACTTTCAATAATTTAGAAAATAAAAAGTACAAGGACATGTTTGTTAGCATCTGTAGCAGTTTAGGTAAGAAACCACCAAATAAGTTCTTTTCCTGTAACCTCAGGCTTCAACAGATGATTATTGCTCAACATTCATTAAGCGCTTGTCTAGTGTGGGCCAAGCACTGTGCTAAGTTCTTTGTATGTCTTATCTCATTGAACCGACACAAGAATCAGAGGCAGGTGTGATCATCTCTATTTCATGTAGAGAGATTAGGTAACTTGTACAAGGACACTTCGTTGGAAATGGAACCAAAGAGTTTACTCCAGAGCCTGCCCACTACCACATAGAACATGTGCTTCCTCTACCACATGGAACTGAATTCCCTAATGCTTTTGTAAATTGGGTATTTTTGCTTAAAAAATATAGCCCACTATCAGAGAATCTGGTGGTTAGCAAGCTTGTAAGACAGTGAACATCATGCCTATGTTCTCCCAACTGCTATTTGCTTCATATTCTGATTGCCTCTCACCATGGATTTCAATCATCCTCCTCATTCTAAAGAGCCCTACAGTCTTGTTTATGTTTCTCCCATCTTAAAAAGCCCATCCTTTGACTCCATACCCCCTTGAGAGAGTTTCCTTACTCGCTGTCTCTATTTCCTCATTTCCCACTCACTTTTCAATCTGCTTCATCCCCACCATTCCTCTGAAATTGTACCTGCCAACATCAACCTTCTAGTTGTTCAATCCAAAAGATATAAAAGTGTCCTGGAACATTGGGCCTAGTTGACTAATCTGTCCTTCTTGGAAGACTCTTTCCTTGGCCCTTATCAGGATGATCACCTTTCCTGGTTTGCTCCATTTCCCTGCCTGCTCCTTCTCAGTCTTCTTTATAGGCTTCTCTTCCTCTGCCATTTCCTTAATGTCCTTGGCCCCTTCTTCTTCTCCTGGGCCTTATCTACTCCTGGCCAGCAGTACTGTAGAAGTACTGATGATTTATACCTCCACTGGCTCAAACCTCTGGTGAGGCTCAGATACAAACTACTTATGGACAGCTCACTCTGCCCCCAAACATGAATTTCCTTGTGTTCCCAGGTTCTGTGAATGTGCCACCATTATCCCAGTGGGCCATGCCTCATGCTTTGCCCTTTCTTCTCCCTCAACCCTCATGTTGTGTCACCAGGCTGTGGCATCACTAACCCATGCAGCCTCTTCATCTGCACCACCGCTCCTCTGGTTGAGGCCACCTCTTGCTTGGTTTCCCACCTGTTCTAGCTTTGCCTTTTCAATCCATGCTTCCCTACCCATGCTACTGTCCAAGTGACCTTCTGAAACACAAAAGGTGTCATCTCACTCCCCCACTTAAAGCTTTCAAATGGCTCCCCTTTGCTATGAGAAGTCTCTAAGCCTTATCAGAACTTACAAGACTTACAAGAAAGTCTTTACTATTATTATTACTGCTCATCTCTTCAGCTTCATCTCCCACTACTCTCTTTTGAACTTTGCTTTCCAAGCACACAAAACTTCTTTCAGTTCCCTACTGTGCCATGTTCTTATCAGTCTCTGGGTGTTCTCACACAGTGTCATCTCTGTGAAACCCCCAACCTCACTCCACCCCCATGTGTCTCAACTGGGTAACTTTTACTTGTCCTTCAGGTCTCAGCTTAAATGTCAGTTGAAGAGGATGGATGGGTTAGTGATGCCACAGCCTGGTGATGCAATATGAGGGTTGAGGGAGAGGAAAGGGCAAGGCATGAGGCATGGCCCACTGGGATAATGGTGGCACATTCACAGAACCTTCTTCTTTGACGCCTTCCAGCCCTACCAAGCCTGGGTTCAGTGCCCCACCTATGTGTCCTTCCTGTCCCCTGTACTTTTACTAATATGACAGTTATGACACTGTTTTGTAGTTGTGTATCTGTATCTCCTTCTGAAACATAAGCTCCAGGAGTAGGCACAGTTTTTAGTCTTAATCACTGTTGGACTTCTAATTCCTGAGAATGCCTCACAAAAACCCAGGTGCTAAATATTTTTGAATGAATAAAATATATTTTGTAGGGAATGAGAGGTGGGGAGAGAGCAGAGTACAATAACCAAGTGAAGAGGCAATATAAAAAAGCTTGGGAGGGGTAATTCTTGTTCCTATTTTCTAGCATTAAAGATGAATGGTTTTCTGGAGTCCAATGCAGACAATGAGGAGTCCAAAGAGAAGATATAAATTCTGCTTTCCAGGCTCTCTTTCAGGAAGACATCTGTTCTCTTCGTCAAGGAATATCTACCCAGAGCATAAGAAGGAACAGAGAGGGGTCTGGTTTGTTTTGAGAGAGAAGATGAGAGAACAGAAAGAAGAAAACCAGGAGAGTTGTTAGGACCCTTCTCTTGTCTTGTGCAAGATATTTGCCAAATTTATGCTGAACGTTTCTGTCTCCCTCAGAAAGTGAGCGGCCCTGTACTGCTGGCACAAGCAGAGCTGTGTTATTTAGGGCTGGTCCACAGACCCAGAGGACCGACTGCTTTCACATGTGCTCTGGAATGCAACTCAAGTTCTGGACTGACTGGTAAGTGATGCAACATGTTCTCAAGCGATTTATTACTTCAAGATGATGGCAGGAGGCAGACAGTGCTGTTAGAAGTGGAGTGGCTCATTTTGAGCAAGGGATGATAAAAGAGAGGATCTGAACAGCAACTGGCCCTATGGGACACAGCTACAGGCATCTGGGGTGCACTTGTCATTTATGGAGATCTCTTCTGCCCTTGGATGCCCCTATTAATCTAGAAACTCTGAAGCTAGGATACAGCCATCATTTCATCCTGGGAAGATCATAATAATTCCTAGGAGAGAATAGTTACTGAAAGATGAAGCAGCTAGGAAAGCTTCATGTAGATATTGGCATTTGTGCCAGGCCTGGAAGATTTAGCTTCTAGGAGAGAGAAAGGGAAGGCATTCCAAGTAAGAATTTTCACCAACTGTGGGGAAAGGTGTGGAGGAGGATATGCACAGGGTTCACCCAGGGAATAATAATTAGACCCTCTTGACTGGAGAGGTGGGCTCCCATCATAAAATATTGAAAGTTAAGATAGGACAACAATACCCTGCAGTGTTCTACAGGTAAGATCAATTGCTCATTTACCTGGCTTCAAAAGGCTGCAAATAGTTATTTTTTATGTTGGAAAAGAAATTCAGTAATTTGTATCACTTGCTGCTATGAATCTGATTAAAAAAGCCTTTCCTGAAGACTATAACTAATGGCCACAGGAGCCCCACATTCAAGCAACAATATTGTAATACACCACTGGATGTGTCAGAACATACTGATTTAGATGAGCCACTTGGCTGTCTGCACAGAATTCCCAGAGTTCCTGGCTCCTTCACTGGGTTCCATTTTATTTTGTTTTGCACAGGTTCAGAGGCAGCCAGCTCCCCAGGCTAGACTGTGGGTGCACAAAGACGACTGAGGCATGGTACAGTCCTTAAGAAGCTCTTAGAGTGGAGGGGGAGAAAAGACACTCTCACAACACAGGGCAAAAGTGTCAATAAAAAGCATGAATGAGAACACAAAGATGGATGTGGAGTAACTAGAATTCTCACACATTGCTAGTGGGAATGTAAAGAACGTAAAATGGTGAAACCACTTACAGAAACAGTTTGGCAGTTTCTTACAAAGCTAAATACCCTTATACCCTATGACCCACCAATCCCACTCCTAGGTATTTTTTTCCAAGAAGAAAATAAAACATATGGAGGACTGGGTGAAATTGTAAAGGGTGGAGGGAGAAGAAAGTCATGGGTGCTCATGACGGATGTCCTCTAAGTCTCAATTCAGAAGGAGGAGAGGCGTCTAGTGAAAGCAAAAGAGGTAGGACTGGGGCCCTAGGAACATGGAGAGATTATTCAGAACAGGTACCATAGAGAATTTAAAGGGGGTTTTCCTGACATGGATGAAAAATTATGGAATGTCATTGAGGGCTGTGTAGCACAGATGATAATGGAGCTAATTTCCAAGTCCAGGGATTGGCAAGGTAAGGAGAATGGAAGTACATAGTGACTACTGAGAGCATCTTTGAAATGGGTCATGTCTAGGGCTGGGGATGAGATAGGGCAAGGCCAATGGAAATTAGGGAAGGGTCATGGGTCTGGAAGTCAGGAAGGAGAAGCAAGTGTGGAAGGCACAAGCTGGTAAGTATAAGGCAGTGCTGATCAGTGAAGGCAGTGTTAGGGTTCAAGACACTTGAAGGAGAGCAGTTGTGAATGATGAAGAGTTTCAAGGTATGCTGAATGCTGTGACATTCAGTGTTGGAAGTCCAAGTCACTAAGGATGATGGTGCAAGACGTGTAGGGAGAAAGACTGTGAGCCAAAGTCTGAAGTCCTTGAGAAAATGTGGTGGAGAGTCTTCATTTTCAAGTTTCTATCCCACCTGAGGTAAACTGGAAGTTGGCCTGAACTTTTGTTACAAAGTACTATTTAAAATATTGACTATATTTAACTCCATTTATTCCATGAAGTTCAAAATTATTCAGGCTATGTTTTAAAATTGATTTCAATCAAGTCTCTGTGAGTGACACAAAAGTGGCGTTTATTCTCATTTTACAAATGAGGAGCCCTCACTTCAGTGCCTCATTTCCTCCCACCCCTTCCCTACTCCCTTCTCCCCAATCAGATAGGATTTGGGTGTGTGGAGGTAATTGCTAAAATCATTTGGCTATTCAGAAAGTGACTGCATTAGACCAAGGGCACAAAATGCCATAGGTTTCAGTATCTGAAAAGAAGTTACACATTTTGATACTTTAAAAAAATGAAATTTAAAAGAAGAAAGGAGTTGTTTTGTTCTTATTCATCTTACAGTTCTTTCATTGATATTTTTATTGAAATAATTCCTGCAAACCTTTAAAAATCAAAACTCTTAGTTAGGGACTCTCAGTTGCCCGTATCAAGAGATGTATTCAAAAGGCCAGTGGGAGCTGCTTGATATAACATGAATCAGAAGGAAATGGCAGCAGAATTGTTTCTACCACTTACTGGTTGTGTGTGTCTTGACAAATTATTGTCTCTCAGCTTCCTCATGGAGAAATTGTGAAAGTGAAAGAACTACACAACATGGAGTAATAAGTATTTAATATATTTTAAAACAGTGAATCATAAGTGACTTTTTAAATAGAGACTAAATTAATGGAAAAAGTCAACTTAACTGAAATAGCATCTGGCAAGGTATTTTAATCTGGGATTTTCTGGAAATGATTGCTGATTAATTGGGAGAAACTTCCACCTCTTCCCACCACCACATCTATTCTCCCTCACCAGCATCAGCATCCACAAACTCTGGCTTCCCATTTGTTATCATAGAACTATTCCAGCTTATATCCAAAGCCAATCTCTATACTTGTGTACTAGATCTTCTTCCCTTTTGCCTAATCGAGGACTTGTTTTATTAATTCCCTCTTCCATATCATCTATTTTTTCCTATTTACTGGATTGTTCTCATGAGCAAATAAAATGCTGTTATTTTTATCTGAATTTTTTTTTCCTCCACCCCATTTCTCCTACCAGCTCAGTACTACCTTGATGGAAGGTGAGAAAGTCCCTGTTTTTGGCCCTGTACCTTAAAGAGCCCCATTCTGGCCCTTCTCCAGCCACATACCACCCTATGGGTAAGGAGTCTGTTGGGACAAGGGGAAGTGCTTACACAGAGCTGATGCTCTGTGCTTTCTGGACCATACTCTGGGCACTCTGCACCCAAAAATTCCTGTCCAAATGGTCCATAGCCTACATAGCCCTCTTCTCAGGGTTCGTGTTTCCTAGGGTAAACCATATTGCTAATTTACACACTCCTAGGCTTAAGAGATATTCAAGGGATAGCCATTTGTAGGAGTGTGGACAGAACTTAGACAACCAGGCTGGGTGTCCACACGCAAGCACACAAGACCCAAGCTGCATGAGATGGAGCTGAGGTTTAGAAGGGAAGGGGTGTAGGTCACAGGCCCTTTCTCTGTGCTAGCACATTCTGGCATGGAACTACAAAGTTCAAGAATTCTAAATCTAAAACTGGTTTTCCAAATGTTTATGAAGATACATTTGCCAATGGAATGGAAATAACATTTTACTTAAAAGTTTGTAAGCCTGCTACATAGAATTTATATATTTAGACATACAACATGTGGGCCTCCATTTGTTCTTTTGCCCTAGACCCCATAAATGTTGGGCTATACCATCTACTAATCTAATCCTTCTTTTATTCCCTTCTGCTCCAAAATTCCTTTAAAGAATAGTCTATAATCAGTATCTCTGGTTCCTCTTACCCTATTCTCTCTTAAACATACTCATACTAAGCTTATGTTCCTCACCATCTATAAAAACTGCTCTTGTCAAGGTCACCAATGACTCAGTTTGCTAAATCCCAATGACTTGTTCTCATTTCTTCATTTACCTGATGTGTAGCCACATGAGACCCAGGGGATCATTCCCTCTTCCTTAATACACTTTCTTCACTTGGCTCCTAGGATTCCACACTCTCTTGGTTTGCGTCCTACCTCACCGGCTTCTCCTTCTCAGCTCTTTGCTGATTCCTTCTTTTATCTAATTTCCAACCTCTCACAGTTGGAATTGCCAGGGCTCAATCCTTGCATCCATTTTTTTTTTCTCTATCTATACTCATCTCACTCTCTTGTGATTTCATCCAGCCCCATGGTTTTTTTTTTTTTTTCTTTTGGAGGAGAAAAGAATTTATTTACGATCTTGCAAGATAGGGCGTCCAGCCAAACACGTGGTAGGCCGGCCCGCCAGAGAAGACAATGGCGATCTTTAAGTCTCCTACTCCTAATGCGCAGGTCCCTCCCCTGTTTCCCCATTGACTGGGTACTACAGAGGTTACAGCCTATCCAAGAACACTAACTAATTCATCTTCTGAGATTTTAATTTGTACAGCCTATCCAAGAGAGCCAACTAGCTCATCATTGAGAGTTTGAACGGATCAGCTTATCCCAGACAGTTCATTTAGTTAAAAAAAAAATTTTTTTTTTTTTTTTTTTGCTGTGAGTTCCCGCCTCTGATTTTACCTCATATCTCTTTACATTCCAGTAACCATGGTTACTTTTCCATATAAGGAGCAGGCAGATTCTCTCCCTCCTTTCCTCACCCGGGGCCGTTCAAACCGGTCCCGCCTCCCCCTCCCCCACTCCACACTGTCTCCACGCGAAAGCTCAACTCACTCCTTTCCCACAGATTCCCTCCTCTTTCTTTTTATTAACCCTTTTATTTTCACATTTTAGATTCTCAAATTTGCTACAGGCTTTTACACATTCCTCATCATAGGGATCTTTCTTACTTTTGACTTTAGTGGTTTTGGTGGGTTTTTGAACTAGCCTCTGGGCACATGGGGTGACGTAGCACCCAGCTGTTATACACATTTTCAGCCCCATGGTTTTATTGCTGATGATTCCCAAATGTTTTCTCCAGATCAGACCTCTTTACTACTGTATTCTCTGCTTGACATCTCTGCTTGGACATCTAACAGTCATCTTAAACTCACACATGTCCAAACTGTATTCCTAATCTTTCCCAAACTTACTTCAGTTTATGTCAACTCCATCTTCCAATTCCTTAGATCAAAAACCTTGGAGTCATTCTTTACTCTTCAAATCTAACAGGAAATCATATTGGCTATATCATCAAACTATATCCAGAATATGACCTATTTCTCACCACTTCCACTGCTATAAACTGTGTTCCAAGCTCTAATCATCTCTTGCCGGACTACTGCAAAAGTCTTCTCACTTCTCACATTAGGGTTTTCCTGATACTACTCGTGCCCCCTTCAGTCTATTATCAGCACAAAAACCAGTGTGACATTGTTTAAATACATGTTGCTCCTCTGCTTAAGACCCTGCCATGGTCCCCATTTTCACTCAGAGGAAGGCCAAAGCCATTATTAGTATTCAAAGTCCTCATTTTCTAGACCCTGTTACTCTCTGATCTTCTTTATCCTCCTCTCCTTTGCTCTCTCATCTCCAGTCACACTGGTCTCCTTGCAATTCCTGGAAGATATCAAGCATGCACCTGATTTAGGACCTTTGCTCTGGCTGGTTCTAAAGGGTTGGTTAGCCTCAGCCTCTTCTCTCAGTTATCTACTTAGCTATCTCCCTCACCTCCTTCAGGTCTTTGTTTAAATCTCACCTTCTCAGAAAGTTTTATCCTGGCCACCCTATTTAATACGACAACTTGACTCTATCCACCATGACTTCCTAATTCCTCTTACTCTTTTCTACTTTCTCTTTTCCATAACAATTATTGCTTTCAAACATTCTGTAATTTAGTTCTTTAATATCTGCCTTTCTCATATCATCATCCAATAGAACTTTCTGTGATGATGGAAATGTTCTATATCTGCACTGTCCAATACAGTAGCCACCAGTGCACATGATCATTGAGCACATGAATGTGGCTAATACTGACTGAATCACTGGATTTTAAATTTTATTTCATTGTAATTAATTTAAGTTACATTTTTCATTTAAATAGCCATATGTGGCTAGTAGCTACCATATCAGGAGCAGCTCTAGATGAGCAGGGATCTTTGTTTCATTCACCAAGGTATCCTACACATCTGGAAGAGTGCCTGACAATAGTTGGTGGACAATAAAAATGTGTTAATAAATGAATGATTAACATCCAAGGCAAAGTTTCCCAAAGCCTTTCAGTCAATCACCTGTAGAGATAGGGTTCCAAACCCAGGTACTCATCACTTGGTAAACCTACCACTTTCCCAGCATATGAAGGAACTATCCAGAAGTCTGGCAGCATGCCCTATAGGTTAGCACAGTGCCTGGTCTACAGTTTTGCTGACTTTACAATCACAAATGCTCACCCATATAAATAAAAGACACAAACAATCTCTCCTGTACAGAATCCAAACCCTCCAATCTCTGCAGATATAGAATCCACTCAGTTCACTTGTGACCATCATCAAAATTCAGGGCAGACACACTGCCCAGTCATGGCCTTCCAGAGGGAGCTTATTATAAATCTATAAAGTATTGTGCCATCCCAATGGTGAGGAAGATGAGGGCACATTTCAGCATTCACTGATGAAAAGATTGAGGTCATAGAATATAATGTTTTATGCAACTGAATCCTGGAAACCAAGCAGAATTACCAAATAGCTATGGAAATGTATGTGATTTGGGTAGAATGGAACTACAATATAGGAAATTAAACAACTGCAGAGTGAATGATATTTTTAAAAGCTATTATGGAGATGAACTATAAAATCAGTTTAATGATACTAAATCAAGAGTTTCAGATTGTTTTCTTCTTAAACCTTACTTTAAAGATCCATGAGACCAACATTTTCAATTGTATTAAGGTACTGAAAAAGTTACAAGTGCTTTTCGAAACTACAGTAATACTGAGGATTAAGCAATATTCTGCTTCTATTATCTGTTTAGGTTCCTGGTAAAGTTACCAGATTGTTAAGGTGTCTGTAACTTACTTAAAAATACATCATCATGTACACTCTGATACTGTATTGCAATTACTAGGGTAAAGCTATAACCCAGGTGCTGCCTCTGTGCTTATCAAGAAAGCCCAATGTGGGTGGAGTCTTTCCAATCAGCTACCATAGGTAGCATCCCAACCCACAAGCAATGCATTGACAATTAACATACTGAAAGTTATAAATGGCTTTTTTAAATGATGGAATTAGTAGCCGGTTATGTAGTATGCTGAGTGTTGTAAATGGGCTCTCATTAGAGAAATTTAAAAGATCCATTACATGAGGATTGGCAAAAATATTTTAGAGACACTCCCCATGTTTGCTTAAACAGGACGTAAGAAGTCAATTAAGCCTGTAGTCTGTACCCTCAGTGATGATGACCTAGGCTAAATCCCTAAATAGCCCTATGCCAGACAGGAACCCAGGGGGATCCTGGATGCCTAATGTTAACCACAATGGTGACAGAATCTTGCCAGTGGAATCTTTGTGATGGCTTTCAGTGAACATTTTGTGCAAGGTAGGGGTCAGAGACCTAAAAATACTGAGCTGGGACTTGCTTGAGCTTACAGACAGGTCATATGAACCCCATGTGTGTGTATGTGTGTGTGTT
Source organism: Choloepus didactylus (assembly GCF_015220235.1). Taxonomy (NCBI): domain Eukaryota; kingdom Metazoa; phylum Chordata; class Mammalia; order Pilosa; family Megalonychidae; genus Choloepus; species Choloepus didactylus. The sequence continues at coordinate 52,737,594 of NC_051320.1, read as the reverse complement.
TGCTTGCTAATGACTATTTACTTAACGGATGTTTTGTGACAGTATTTGTCTGAGATTTCTGTTAATTATAACCTAGTAGTAACCTAGGGTTGGCAAGTAGCCAAACCTTACTTCAACTATTCTTCAGTGGCTACCATGATTTAACAAAAGAACTTGTCCCAGTTTGCTAAGCTCCTGAAAGCAGATACTGTAAAATGGGTTGGCTTTTGGCAGTGGGAATTTATTCACTTTACAAGCTTACAGTTCTGAGGCCATGAAAATGTCCAAATCAAGTCATCATTAAGACAATACCTTCTTCCTGATGACAGGCTGCCAGTGATCCTGGACTCCTCTGTCACATACCAAGGCACATGGCAGCATCTGCTGGTGTCTCCCTTCTCTTCTGAGTGTTGTTGTTTCCTGCTTCTTGTTTCCATGGCTTTCTCTCTCTTTGTCTGAATTTCCTTCACTTATGAAGGACTCCAGTAAGAGGATTAAGACGCACCCCGAGTGAGGTAGTTCACGTCTTAACTTAAGATTCTACTCACCAAAATATTCTATGTGCAATGGGTCCACACCCATAGGAATGGAATAATTTTAAGAACATAATTTTCTGGGGCTCATACAACTTCAAACTACCACAGAACCTAAGAGTTGCAAGAGTTGCACATGATCAAATTAGCCCAGGTTGGTTCACAATCGCCAGCGTAGAGGCCAGAGGGAAATTTGAGTGCCAAAGGACATGGGGAGCCAAACCATCAAGAATAAGATTATTAGTCCTAGGAATATGCATCAAGATGGTTTATTTCCCCACCACCCCTACCCTGCCTTAATTTAAAGATAAGATTGAGGCTGAGAAAAGTTAAATGATCTTCCCAAGCACAAACTAATTTCATAAGCAGGGAAACCTTTGATATCATCATTATTCAAGAGCTATCTCTTATTGAGCCAAGTATACCACTAGGTGCTTAAACACATACTTGCTGATTCTCCCCCAACCCCTGCAAGGTGAGTACTATTAGCCTTGTTTTTTCAGAAGAGGGAACTGAAGTTCAGGGAGGTCATGCTAGCAGATGCTGTCAGTGCCCCACTTACTCCCCAAGGTACTCAGCATACCTTACTAGATGGGGGAGGAAGGGACCCTACTGCAAACACCTCTCTCACAGGGCTTTCTCAGCCTGCTTGTGGATTCACGCTGGAGGTGCTGGAGATAATGCCCTAGGGATCAGCCTTCAGCAGTAATTAAGGCCAGTGATGAAAGTTTCCTCCTGCAAGGTGGGATTCCTCAGAGGCGTGTTCTGCACTGTCTCTCAGAGTTCACCCCTTAGCCCACAGGAGTCACCTGCTTGATGTTACTGGTTTCCTTCCATTCTCTGACTCATTTCCCCACTCCCCATCAATGCTCCATGGGTTTACCTGCTGGGGGAATACAATCCAAGGCAATCATGTAATTACTTCCAAGGTCACACAGCCAGCCAAGAAGTCTCAGAGTTGGACTGTGAACCCAGGCCTATCTGAATTTGAGGACAATGCTTTCAATGTCACATATTTGAATCACATCTTCCTTCATAAGTAAGTGATATAAAATGGTGGTCAGGAGAGAATGAATGTTACAGGAAAAAAAAAAAAACACTTTTAGTTTCCTAGAATGATTTGTTTGGTTAGCATCCCAAACCCTTGTATCCTCAGTTCATACTCACTATACTGCATCATAGCAATATGAACAAAATTATTTTAATGATGTTCAATAATCTTATTAGTCATTGTGGTTGGCCAAATATACCCCCCCACAAGAAGATATCAACCTAATCTCAGGAACCTATGAATGTTTCTTTATATGGCAAAAGGGAGTTTTGCAAATAGGATTAAGTTAAGGATCTTGAGATGGGGAAATCATCCTGGTGGGCTCATTGTAAGCAGGGCAATCCTATAAGAGGCACTCATGAGAAGTCAGAAAGAAGAGAAGGCTATGTGATGATGAAAGCAGAGACTGGAGTAGTATGCTTTGAAGATGGAGGAAGGGGCCACAAGGCAAGGAATATAGTTGGCCACTAGAAGCTGAAAAATAACGAGGAAACCGATTCTTTCCTCAGAGCTTCCAAAGGGAAACAGTCTTGCCTTGACTTTAGCTCAATGAAACTGATTTTTGACTTCTGGCCTTCAGAACTGGAAGAGAATAAAGTTTCATTGTTTTAAACCACTAAAATGCAGTAAATTGTTACATTAGCAATGGTAAACTAATACAGTCAACTAAACATTGACAGTGATTACAATAGCCAATATTTATTCTGCCCTTACAATGTCTAGGCATTAAGCTTGGCATTTAAGTGGACCATCTGGTTTAATCCCCACAGTAACCCTACTGAGGAGCTATTTTTAATCTCCTCATTTCACAGATGAGGAAACTGAGATTTATAGAGGTCAAGTCATTTGCCCCAAATCAATAAATCAAGTCATTTGCCCCAAATCAAATAATTAAACTTGGGTCTTTCTGACCTCAAAACAATGTTCCCAACCAATGCACTAAAATCTCAATCCTTGCAACCGTGAATAAAAGGAGGTAAGTGAAAGGTCACTGATAATCAAAGTTGCAAAGCAGCAGGACTTCAATTATGTGTTGAATATAGTGAAACAGTCCCATGTACAATATTCTATCGAACACAAATCATTCCAGTCTTCACCCTATTTTTCCATCACAGATGCTGTTCCTTGTTTCCCTCTATGTTTCTGAAAAAGGGCTACTTAATCCAAATAGTGATGGTCAAAGGGGGACAATTTAATAATTACATATTTTGGCTTCTCAGGTCTTGGTCTTCTTACTTCTAGCTTCTATCAGAATTGAGCCAACCAAAAACTCCCCAGATACCTTCTTGGAATCAGAAATGTCTTTACAAAACCAGAAATAAACACGTCTCTTTTCTTTTTCTTTTTCTTTTTTTTTTTCTTTTTTTTGACTTGAGAGCATTTTCCTTTTTAAATCAAATAAAAAGCTCAAGTGATTGCACCCATTTTAAAAAAGAGTAGGATTTGACTGGCTCATATAGCTAGGTCTTGTCTCCATACCCATACCATACTGTAAACTTTTCTAAAGCAGGGATTGGGGCCTATATACCTTTTGTCCTCTCTTTAGCATCCAACATACAGTGGACTATCAATAAGCTCTGAGAGAAAGAGAGAGAGACAGAGACATTGATTCATTAGGCAAAGGAGTGAATAATCACAGGCCAAATGAATGAAGAAAGCAACATTATGGGCATGTGGGAAGGGAGGGGGAGACAGTTTCATATAATTCCTGCATTTATGTATTACTAATAGTATACACTTGCGGGACATTTATAATGATAAATTTGTTTGTTTGCAACTTTGTAGAGCTATCCCTTAATCCAGGATGGTAAGTAGGTTTCAATTTGCCTGTGCCAACTCTGATCTACTTGTATTGGCTGCCTAGAGCCCTATGTGGAAAAGAGACATGAAGGTCAACTCCAGGTGCAGCTGGAGAGAATGACTGGTGAGACGTGCCGTGACTTGGAAGTGGGGAGTTGCAGGACTGCCCTGTATGTGCTGAACTGACAGCACAATTTGAAAAACCGTGGGCAGAGCACACTGCCCACACTCATTCTAAGGCAATACAAACATCTCCAAAATGATGTCTACTCTTTGAATATGCAGTTTCCACCTCTGTTTCTTCAGTAATTTCTCATCATGACAACCAGCAAATTTTACTTATGTTTCTAGGCATACTCGGAAACAATGACTTTCATTTGAGAATATATTTGAAAAGAAGTTTAAATCAATGCTTGTCAAGTTCTCTGAAGATGAGGAATGTTATATATGCCAAGAATCATTAACAACAATAAAGGTTTGTATTGTATTCCTTAACAATACAAATGTGGTTGGATGTTATTCTAATCAAGTTCCTTTGCTGATTCAGTGAATGAATGTATCTTTACTTCCCACACAATAACTCTGTGAAACAAATACATACAATTTATAATAGTTTAAATTAATAACACATATTTAACTTTTAAATCACTTATAATACTTATGAATCTTAAAACAATTTTATGAATTATCTTACTTTGAAATTTCTCAATAAGCAATCACTAGATTTCATGTTTTATGCATATTTCTTCCCAGGAACACATCCTGGAGCCATTCTAGGAACCACTTTCCCACTCTAAGAAAACAATCAGAATCAAAAGGCCACTCAGAAAATATTGTTTCTATTAATAAGAACAATAATATCACCTTTTGAGTAGCTTTTCAAGTTTACAACTTTTTCACCTATAATATAATCTTAATTTTTATTTGATATATTTCCTATAGTATTATTCCCAAATTAAAGATGTTAAATGAGGCAAAAAGGATTATTTATCCAATTAGTAAATAAATGGCAGCACTAGGACTTAGATGATCTAAGTCCATATTGCTATGATTGACCTGCTTGGTTTCTATTATACTACCTTGTGAATGTTGTGACCTGAGCCAAACCCACTTCTTACTGCACCATGGCCATTCCATCCTGTTCTACCGCTCTCATTCTTTGTCTTTGCCTGGTCTGCCCACCTCTCTTTCCTCGATCTATCCAAAGCTGATAACTCTTCATGGCTCAGCTGAACTCAGCCATCTTCATGAGTCCACTATTCTCGCTGAACTCCTTCAACTCTTAATATTTAATGGTAATCTCTATGCTGTTTGATCTTTGATTCATTCAACAAGTAATCCTTAAGGACCTACCATAAGCTAGGTACTGCTGAAGGCACTAGGGATTCAGCAGTGATTAGGACTGGCTCTCATGGAGCTTACATTCCACTTGGGGCTCCTCCTTTGAAGTGTTCACATCTAGAGTTTAAGCTCCTTGAGGACCGTAACCATGCTTGTGTCTCCTCTGTTTATGAGGAGTAACGTAATTTCATTGCTCCATAGCTTTTCACTACATTAATAAAGTGGCTATCTTGGTATAGGCATATAACCAGCAAACATTGGAGGAGTAGACAAGTAAACTTCTTTGAGATACCAGCTTGCTCCATTCTTCTGTAATTTTAACTCTAGGAAATCTATGTTACCGTTGACTACAGTACTTTAGGAATTCTCAGGGGGGAACTGGTAAAGGAATTGTAATGAGGAACTGCCTGGAGATCAGCTTCCTGTGTATGCTAAAGTAAGATCCAAAATATTCATTTCTCAGAGATATGCCTGGAGAGCCCCACCACACTTGGGAACAACATTCAGTTTTTGAATAATTGTGTTCATTAATATATTCTTTCCCTTTTTTGATCTTTTCCTTGAGGACAACTAGAGCTGCTTTTACAACATTTCAGGGGTGGTAAGAATTTACAATTAGGAGAAACCACTTGCTTAGGGAAACATATTTTAAGATTTTTATATAACCAAATGAACAAGAATGAAGTTGAACCTGCCAAAACAAAACACCTGTCCCTCCCAAATCATATCAGAGTTTTAGGACTTCTTCCAGATAATTCATCTTGGGAATCTGGCATCTTGAATGTTTAAAAATACTTGGTTAAAAGAAAATACTTAGTTGCTGTGTTAAATTAAACCTATATTTAACAGGCCTAAGTAATATCTCTGAATATTAACAATATATATATAACTTCAGGTGATTGTAGAGTTTAGTTTGCCTGTCTCCCTGGGGGTGGGAGTGGGGGTGAGGGGTGGATCGTGGGATACCCAGGCCATTCCTGGAAACTGATTTGCAAAAATATCCTTTTTCCTATGGAAGGACATGTGAAGGGGAACTTGGAGCTAGTGCCAGTTCTTCTAATTACCTGAGATCAGACTTCCTCCAGAGGCAAGTAATGGCCTATGCTGACACTCCTAGGACAACCAGATCCATTCAGGAGTTATGAGAGTTCCCCATGTGCCAGGGAACATCAGTGGTAGAAAGCAATGATCAAGGGAAAAGTGGATAGTGCCAAGTTGGGAAGACTGTATCCCTAGCTTTCTCCATCATCATATTGAGTGTCCCCCTTGACATCTGAGAGAAGGGTGAAGACTTTGAAACTTTCAAAATACTCAGAATAATTGGGAAAATGAAGAGGATAAAAGCTACAATAGAGACAGTGCTATGTGTTCACCAAACCGTTTTATTTTCTCCTGGACCTGTACACAGAAAGTCTCCATTTCTTGAATCCCTTGCAACCTAGAGGAGATCATGTAACTTGTTCTGGTCAGTGGTTTGAAGTTATTTGGGCAAAAGTCACCTGTGCTACTTCCAGGTCTGGCTCTAAAAACCTCTCTTGCAATTCTCTATGCTGTCTTTCTTTTTCTCTCTCTCTCTGTTTGTCTGGTCAGCTAAAAGATGCAGAGGTTCCAGTGGAGGGCTTCAATGCTCTGAGACCTTAGGACAAAGCTAGGCCAGCAGATGGAAGGAGCCCGGGTGTCTAAACTGTGTGGTACACCACCTTCCTCACACAGGACTTTCACACACTGATCCTTATTAGATTGTGACATGAACAAGATATAAATGTTTGTTTTGTCAAGCCATAGAGATGGAGTTGTTTATTGTAGCTGCTAGCATTACTTACCCGACTAAAAAAGACCACTGACTTCTGTGTTAATTATAGGGAACTGGAACTCTCAGATTCCTGACAGAATAGGTCTAGAAAATGGGTGTTACAATCAGGTACATATTTACATATCTGCACACTGAATCATAAATACAATTTATTAAGCATTTTCCATATGCAAGGCATCAAATAAATACCAAACCAGGCATTTCAGAATGATTCTTTATGTACTTATAAAGTAAAAGAAAAGAGTCTTAGGTTAACAGATTCATTACGTAGCCATGTCAGAGATGACCACTACCAATTTCAGGTTATCTATAATTGTTAGCTATTTTCCCTAAGAAAAATCTAGTATTCATAAAACAGTTCTCTAAAAACTTTACTGGAAAAAAAAAAAAAACCCACAAGAGACCCATTGGACAAAAGTATTTACAGTCAACCAAGCAGTCCACAGAGTTGAAGAGCCAAGCTTACCAGGCTGCCTTCTGGGCATATCTGAGACCTCAGGTATCTCAGTCCCCTCCTGGGCTAAGGAGCCATTAAAAAGACCCAACACATTGCCCAGTTAAGTGGATATGGGTAGAATATACCAAATAATATAGATATGGACTGAGTTCTGGCAGGGAAGCATGTATTGGTTTAAGGTTTTCTGTCCCTTATTTTCTCGATTTCATAGATGCCTGCACAGCAGCAACCAAGGGATTCTGAGTCACAGATAACTACATACCCCAATTCCCCTTCCCCTGTAGGGAAAAAGCCATCCCAAGACATCTTGCCTTTTGTTTTCAACTCTGTTATGATCAAGCGAGGTAAGATATTGTTTTGTTCCTTCTCATCTCATTCACTCTTCACACCTCAGCCATCTCCACCCCTTAGGACTTAACTTTTCAGGCACATATCAAATGCCATCTCCTCCAGAAAGACTTCCCTGAGTTTTCCTCAACCAAGTATGAAGTTTCTTCAATTTCCACAACACTTTTAAGTTTTAGCATTTATGATATTTTGCTTAGTTGTTTGGGTATGTTCATATCTTATTTCCCTTTCTAGATGGTAAACTTGAGAGAAGAGCTGTGCTTTTTTTTTCCTTCAGAGACCTAACTCAATGCAACACAAAGTTTGCAGGCTTTCTTTCATAGAGAAACAGGATAGAGTAAAGTTAGTATTGGGACATGGAAAATATTTTTCCCTATCTTTTTGGAGGATCTTGGTCTCTGGAGTATCACTCCATGTATTCAAATCCTGATTCTGCTACTTAATTAGCTGTGTGATTTGGCCAAGGTACTTATCTCTCTGTTTTAATTTCCTCAATCATTAAATGAGATTAGTAATAACAGCATACATGCAAATAATTTAGAAAGTGCCTAGCACATAGTAAGAGCTCAATAAAGGTAGTTATCATAACATTTCATTAGAAAAATTGATTATTTTTGCTATTTTAAGCACAGATTGTGAACCCAAGTGCCTTTAGAGCCCACTCAGGAAATGTAAATGAGTGAAATAGAAAAAGTTTAGAATTAGTGGTAGAAGGACAAATGGCCAATTATTACATAGTCTGATTAATGCTATGATATAGGTCTACTATGGGAATACAGAGGAGAAGTACCAAACAGCTTTCAATACTAAAGGAAGGCATAATAACAACTACAATTGATTGCTAACATTTACTAAGTGTCCTAAGTGTGTTAAGGAGTTATTATATGAGTTGAGCCTTAAAAGATGAGCCAGGTGGATGAGAAGGGAAGAATGTTAGCAGCAGAGGAACTGCATATAAAATGTGGAACTGTGAAATAATTTTGTGTTTTTTAGGGAATTTCCAGAAGGATGATCTGCCAGAGTGAAGGTCCAGATGGAAAACTGAAACGAGACCAAGCTGGAGAGTTTGGCAGGTGTCAGATCATGAAGGACCTTAAATACATGCTCAGTACTTTGGATTTTGCCTTGAAAGCAACAAGGAGTCCATTTTAGGAAGGCAACTAGTGACGAAACAGTAATGTGAGATGCTGATTGTATCTCAGAATTTGTGTATGAATGTATCTGTTTATTGCTAAGGCAACAGCAGAAAGAATGAAGGAGAGGTGACATTTAGAAAGCAGAATTTGCAGTCGTCGTTGATTTGTCTGAGGGGGGGGGGCGGCCGGTTGCTGAACCCTCGGCTCTCGGCGTTGCTCAGAGGGTACCGGCGGTGGGGGCTCTTTCCCGGAGGCGAGGGCGAGGCGGGGGACTGGGCCCTAGTCCCCGGCGGAGGCGTGCAAGGAGGGCGGCGAGAAGGAGCAGGCGGGACACGGTTCTTTGAGGGATGATGAAACCAAGAGAGCTTTATTAGGGGAGAGCACCAGCTTATATTGGGCGCTTAGGGGGCGGGGTAGCTGTAGAGGTCAAAGGCTTGGATTGGTTCAGATAGGGTGCGGAGGTTGATAGACAAGGGGCGGGAGTAGTTCCGGTGACTGTGCATGCGCACTGGCGGTGGGGGAGTTGCTCTGGCAACGGGGAGTGTCCAGGCTAGATAAGGGGGTGGGGAAAAGGCGGTTCCCTCCGGCAAGCCTCTCCCAACAGTAGTATTTTGGGTGAGGAAATGGGGCCTGCCTCCGGCCTCACTTTCCCAGGCCCGGGGGGCTGTGGAGGGCGCTGTCGCCCGTGCCCACCACCCTCCCCAGGGGCTGATCAGGTCCCCCAGCCCAGGCCCGCCAAGTCAAAGCACGTAATCAGTGTCCCGCAAGAATTGACATATTTTGGGAATTGATTGCATGGAAAGGGGCGAATGGGGAAGAGGTTTAAATCAATGCTAAGCTTTAAGGTTTGGGTGACCAGGATGATAATTTGCTATTGCTAGAGATGGGTTGGAGTAAGGTGAGATAAAAGCTCACCTTTAAGCATGTTGAGTGTGAAAGTCTATAGAACATCCAGTGGTAATGTCAGTTATATAGATTTTGACACCTGGAGATGCATATTTGGGAATCATCAGTGGACAGAGTAAGAAGAGAAGAGCCCAAGGTTGAAGCCCTAATGCATACTAACATTTAAGGGACCAGCATAAGAAAAGGGAACCTGCAAAGAATGGCAAAGACGAAGATGCAAAGTCAGGAAGAAAAGTGCGCAGAATCCAAGGAAGTAGAGTTTGGTCAATTCTGTCAATGTTCCAGAAAATCAAGTAAGAAAAGTACTAGAATGAGCCCATTAAATTTTGCCAAAAGGAGGTCACTTGAGTCCTTGGAATGGAATGGACTTGGTGTAGTGTTACAGGAGGAATTAAGACTAGAGTAGAAAAAGGGATGAGAGAGAGGAAAAAAAAACTGTGGAGAGAAGAGGGTCATGGAGTTGAGTGCAGGTGTTTTTATTTTTTAATGGAAAAGATGAGAATATTTTATATTCTGGAAGGAAAACTTTAGTGAAGAGAGAGAGAACTGAAGGTACAAGACAGAAATAATTGCTGGTTTGAGGTGCTTGCAAGTGTAGGAGGGAAAGGAAACAGAGAATAACCCTGGATTGGATAAGAAGAACATATATCCTACTGTATCTGAAAGGAAGCCTGGGAATGGATGGAAAATGGATTGCTGAGCAAAGAAAGAAATGCAGGTGAGAGAGGGAGGTCAGTGGTGACAATTTGGAAGAAGAGCTGACTGAGGACACATGGCAGGATTATGAGGCCTCATGGATGCCAGTTAAGGTTGAAGGCCATGAATTTGCAGTGGCACCAAGTTAGTGTTTATGTGACTTTCTTGAGCACTAGTTTAGATGGGGGCAGAGAAGCAGACAAGTGAATTGATCCAAGGTGTCCAGACATCTGGAGAAAAAGCTCATGCTCATGAGCTGAGATTTCATTATGAGTCTGAACAATTTGCAAACCTGCAAATCATCTGAGATTTCCCCAAAGCCGTGTTGAATACTAATTCATCTAGAAAGACAGTGTAACCTGCAAGGGAATTGGAGCCTTTAAACTCAATTCTTTCTTGACACTTGAGAAATGAATAGAGAATTATGCGTCCAATTCTTAATCACTGGAGAGCAGAGCACAAAAGTGTTTTATAAGAGTTATCAGAGAATAGTTTTGTTCTTCTCAGTATGCTCATTCTGAAGAAGACAAAAGAGACAAAAAAAAAAAAAAAAAAGAAAAGAAAAAGAAAAAGAAAAAAGAAAGAAAGGAAAAGAAAAAGGAGACTTTCACCTCCCCCATCCCCAACAGGAGAAGGTGGTGCTTACCAAGGGCATTTATCTACTTTGTTTGTGAAGCCTCATACCTCATGGGACACATGCAATAAACATTAATTCAGTGGATTTAGGATACCACAAAACACACTAAAGAATCTCCACTCTGACCCCAAATGATGCCAGAGACTCCTGGTATTGGCTTTGGCAAAACTCCAGATTTAAAGCAGGAAGCAAAGAAAAATAGCAGACAAATGGTTTTCCATAAAGATTTCAGGACCTGATTAGTGGTTTAACCTCTCAGAAGGCCTATTTCTTATGAAGAACTCAGAAAGGAAGAGGGACTACTGTGCTCCCTGCCCAGGGTGGCTGGCATCAAGTGAGAGTTCCATCTCCAGAGACAGTACTCACATAGCACGACCGGGTTCTTTCTCCCACCTCTCAAGGAAGGCTCTCTACTGGGTTGTTCTGCAGAAGGAGTGTTGGAAAAGTATCCTCTCCTCCCTGCCTCCCCATGCCAACCCCTGGCGCCATTCCATATTTATATGAAAAGGAATAATTTGTAGGCTCTAAACCTTATGATTCTGAGGATTACCACAGATGACAAATGATTTTTGACAGATTTCAAAGGTAGTGCATGTTAAAACAAGATGTTGCACTGTTTTCTACTATGGTTTTCATTGTACGTATTTTCCCCCTAGATGTGAAGCAAGAAAAGCCTGGAACACTGGGTACTTTTCCCATAATTTCAGCAGCCTATAATTTCAGCATTGTGTGTCAACATACACATTTACGTTAATAAATGGGAGAAATCATGTGTCTTGCTGGTCATTAGTTTTAGAGGTATTTAGGTATTCTTACTACCCCAGAGAAGCTGTACTTCTCTTCACTGTTTTTACTGTTCCTAAATTCCTTGGTGCTAGCTAGGGGCATGCCCCTTGAGATCAGACCAGCTGGTCATAAATGAACAGTGGCAAATCTGAAGATTAATTAAAAAACACTACTTATGAAGAGAACCTGAAATGTTCACCCTGAAAAATCACACTGCTCTAAAACTGATTTTATACTTTAAAGACATTTGATCTGAAAAATAAAAAAAAGTAGCCCCTGACAACCGAGAACTGGACTGACAGGTAGGTGTCAGTGTTGTTAAAGAAGCTAGGCCATGTTGTTCCCTTGTTGGACATAAACAACTTCACAGAACATCAACATTAGACAAGGTCACTCTGTGACTGATGAAGTGAGTCAAAACAAGCCACTCCAAAATTTTCTCTAAGCCCAGACAAAAACAAAGTCACTGTGCAAACTACAAAATACCAAACATCCCTCTCTCCTGGCTAGTTTAGGGAATGAAGCTTCTTTACCCACTACAGCTTTAGCCTTGACCTGGTCTGCCCTCCTTCTAGAGCAGATTTATTAAGATACCTTCCTGACAGCAACCAATATAGAACAAACCCCATGACCCACGATTCCTTATGGTGTGTGTTCTCCCTTGCTGCCACAAGTAATAACCCCAACTTGTTCAACCATAGGTGTGTTCCTGCTCTTAGACAAAGCAGAGATTAAAGGGGACACGAACTCTCGCTGCAACACATGCTTGTTGAGGCTGAGGTGGGTAAAACAATGAGAAAGCTTCCTCTAGTGGAGTTGGGCAGGGACGCTTCCTTTCAAAAATTCCATTTCCATAGAACCACTTGAGATCTCGCTTTCTCCCACTCAGCCACTTTTGCTCTTGCATGAGGTCTGGTTTAACACAGAGGCACCCACTCACTGACTCATTAACGGGAAGGGTTTTGTGGTTTAACTTGACTTTCATCCCATACAATAGCCCAGACTGGTTCAGCAGCTGTTTTATATTTTCAGAGAGTCAAGCATGGTTGACCTTCTAGGTTCTGAGTGTGGGAAACATAAGATTTCCAAGCACACTGGTTAGAGGGTGGTTTACAAAGGTGGCATGTAAATTGGCATCCCAACATCTTTATAGAAATGAATTGAGACAAGATGAAGGTAAAGTAGAAGGTTATGTGGAAAGTCCCTGAGGAAGTGGATTTTAAAACTATCATCAAAAACTGAGGGAAATTATTATAAAACTAAGGAAAATTCTGGATTTTTCTATTGGGGCTTGGTATCTGGAAATCTGTTACTTATATAACTACACTACCATGTAGAAATTAGTTTATTTTTATAAGTGGTGCCTCAACATTTGTTAGAGCACTGGTATTACATGGGTAGAGGAAGCAAAGATGATGATCTCCACTCACACTAGAAAACAGAGTTGTGGTAATCACTGTACAATATTGCCAGAGCACTGTCAGTGGGGCCCCGGAACTCCCCCAGGTCTTCCTACTCCAGAGCACTCTCAGAATTCACCAAGCTGCTGTTTCCCAGAAGTAACCTAGCTGTTATCCTTGCATGATATATATATATATATATATACTGCCTAAATCATGTAATTTAGTTTCTGTATGAACAGATGACCAAGAAATCAGAGCCCATCTTGTTCTCCAAAGGTAGTTCCTAGACCCTTAGCATCTTAATCATCAAGAGAACTTATTAAAAATTAGGATTGCAGGTTCCAACCCAGACTACCTAAATTAGGGTCTCTGGAAATGGGACTCAGGAATCTGCACTTTTCACATGCTTTATAAGAGATTCTTAAAACATTTGTTTAAATACTACTAATCCAGGGTAAGTAAGAGTTTCCGAAAGGCCACTCGAAGTTAAAGAAAAGGATCACCATCCCTCCCTCCCATCCTATGTTGTGCTCAATACACCCTAAGGAGTAGTGTTGAGAAGCAAAAAGTCACATTTGAAAAGGGGCCCTCAGTTTTTATTGGCTAAATAAATAGACCTCTAGCAGAAAGGGATCCAGAGTTTTTTCCCAACACTTTTGTAATAAAGTTGCTGTTTTTATGCCCATAGAACCAATAAACATAAGTGAACTAAGCACAGATGAAAAGGAACTAGCAAGTCATTCCGATGATAGCAGAGCAGAATCTGCAGCGGACTATATCCTACATCATTTGAATTGAGTCTAAGTTGCTTTTAGGAAAGAAGCAAACATACGCTCAGGAAAGATAGAAGCAGCACAATTCTCTTAATACAATGGCTGTCTAAGCATTTTAGGAGTGGTAAATTATAAATTATTTTTCAAAAAATAGAAGGGTCATCTATAAAAGTTATTTCAAACATGGCTTGGACTTCATATTTTACAGTTAAGCTATAGGCAGTCTATTTCTTTTCTTCCTATATGTGTGGTAGGTTTTAATTGAATAGTACTTTTAAGCTACCTATGGCTAAACTTAATGAAGTTTGATCAAAATAATGCTGCAATTCAGCCTATTACCCCAAAGTAGCATTTTTTTCTTAACCAGGGCCTAGGTTCTAAATGCAAAAATATTCTATAAACTAATAAAGGCAACACAAAGGATAGAAGGGTCATACAGTAACAAAGCTTCTAAGAGAACCATCAGCCACTCCAGTAATTTAAATCTCAATTACTCTAATTCTCGCTGTTGAAACTGTTTCCGTTTCTTCAACAATTGTATAACATTTAAAAACTCATAGTGAAATCACACATTCTGGGTTTTAAAAAGCCAACCTAAGTTATACAGTCTGTGATAAGGTAAGCAATTTGCTAAAATTGGTATAATATTTATTTTTTAAAAAAGTCTCATTTGGGACTTGAATGTAGTATATAGAACCAAACCACGTGTATTCAATGAAGCCAATGATCCTTTAGACTCCTTTTCTGAAATAGTCATCTTGAACACAGATGTTTAAAATGTGCTACAGATGTATAAATTAAGGCATGCAGCTATTTATAAAATTAAAATTTGATCAAAGAGGAAACATTTACATTTTTACCCCACTTCCAGCTTTACACCTAGTTCAGGGAAAATTAGTTCTATTTACAAGAAATTTATTACCTCTTCTTTCATCACTATCATTTATTCTTTACCATTAACATTTTTAGGCAAATGTGAAGTGTGGAATGTCATCAAATAAGTGGGTACTTGTCTTTCAAAATCATATTATGAAGGAAAAAGGTGAAAAAACAGCTCATTCTTTTTTTTCTTCTTTACTTTTAATTTCTATTTGGATATAAGATGTTTAATAGTTGGAAGTCAAATATCCTTTGATGACCAAAAAAAAGTTTCCAATGTTATCTTATAAGCTGAACTTGCAAATCACCAGGACAATATAATAACTAGAAATAGTTCAGTTTTGAATATGGTCAAGTGCTCTAAATGCATGCCTTTTTTTTTTTTTTTTGTTTTAAAGCAGGTATTGAAAAGAGACATTTTTAACCAGATATAGAATATGAATATAAAATATCACGTTAGCAATAACCTTTTGTGTTTTTTAGTGAGATCTTTTCAAATTAATCTTTCAACACTTATATTGAGAAATCCCAGTTCTTGTCAGTTCTCAAATTTAATGACAGCTTTTTGCATTTGTGATGTTCAGGATTAGAATAAAGTGATGAATGCACAAACTTGGCTAATTTAGCTTACCTTCAGTCCACAAAATTAATGCAACTGGATTCCTAGAGGAAAAGCATTTTAAATTTAAAATTCTGTTTTGGATTTCTTAATTTGCTATTTGAGATGTAATGCAAATTACCATTATAACAAAAGATTAAAATAAAGAGAAGAGCCTGCAGTATTCTTCCGGGGCAGTGAGGACTTCCTTAGGCAGAGGTGAAGGCCTGTGGTCTCAGCTGTGGCACCTCGGAGAGGTGTATTGGCTGAAGCAGCACCTGCCTGAGCTGGAAGCCACAAGGTGTCTTGATTTCCCCTAGGTTCTTCACAGTGCAAGGCCATTCCTTTTGTCTTGTGCAATTTGCAGCCATTATCACAGATACTGAATGCGGAAAGACTTGGCAGGTCACCTAATTGCCAAGTGCTTCATGCAGATTGCCCCTACTGAATATTTATGAGGCAGTTGGTAGCAGGCGCCTGTGGAAGCCAGCCTATTAGCAGTTGTGGTTGTTTTCCACCACCTTGGGGGCAAACGACATCAAAAGAGCCTTAAAACAGGCACAAGTGGAAAAATAGGCGATGAAGGAATGCCATATTCTAGACATTTGACTAATTGACAAACAACGAGATTTATTAAAACATTCCATTAAAACTGTGCCTTCCTGTGTTTGGGGGTCAGGTGAAAGGGCTCTGAAGGATTCCCGGTAGAGGCCTTCCTTTCCTTTTGTTTAGGAAAATATCAAAATGGCCTCTTCCCATACCTGAGTTGGAGCATGCTTCAAAAACCAACCTGAAGGATTCTTGATTTAGGTACCATAAATGTAGTTAATAGGAGACAACACGGTACATACTTGATTAACATAAGACAACATTCTTGGTGTTCCTCTGGGACAATGAGAACTTTGAGACATTTTAAGCAGCTACAAAGCAGAAACTGGAGAGAGGATCTAGCACTATTTGAATGCAAAGCCTATATAAACTAAGAAGCTGCCACTCCTTGTGTTTTCAACATAATTTTAGGGATAAAAAGACAGCAGAGAAAGAAAAAAGGCTTTTCAGTCAAAGAGAACTCGGGTTTCAGATCTGCACTACATCTCCAACCAGTTAAGTAACTGCTCCAAGCCTTCCTTAGCCTCAGTTTCCCCATTTGTAAAGCAGAAACTGAAATACTTACTCAAATGGGTGTTAAAAAGAGTAGATAAAATAATGAATGTAATGTACTTCGCACCTTGTAGGTCTTCAACAAATATTAGCTTTCCTTTCCCCTCTGAGCATTCTACACTTATATTTAAATGTTCATTTCTAGAAGAAAGAGTATTCACGAGTACTGTAAAAAATTTTATTACAGGTAAAGTTGCATGTCTCTAAATGCAGTAAAATTTTCTAAATATTTCTACCCCACTGAACAGTAGAGCAGACTTTTAAAATGCCAAGCAATTAAAATTGTTTTGCTCACATAACTCCTTGATTTTAATAGCACCAAACCAATGCAAAATTTAACGCCGTAGAAGAGGCATGCTTGTACATCCTGTTTTCTCCATTTGAAGGAGGTGGGAGCCTAGACTTTAATAACTTCCTCTCTTCTGTTGAATTCTTGAAGCCACTCAAGCTGTTCCTAAACACTAAAGAATTTGTAGGTCACTTCACTTCTTTTCTCCAAAATGGTGGTAGTTCATTTAGATATTCAGGATAATTAAGTATTACAGCACACTTGATATTTAAAGATTAAGAAACACCATTAACCACCATGGATGAACCATCATTGACTTTACCCTCAGTCTTCTTGTATTCCTAGTTCTTCCTTAAGGCAAGAAATAACTCCTTTCTTTAGCTCTCCTTCTAGAATTCATTTAATTGTTCATAATGTTATTAAGAGATGCTCACGATATCCAAACACAGTACCTCTCTTTAAAATGAAAACACAATTAATGTTACTGTGGTCATGCATACCCAATTGTTAATATTTGGATGAAAAGGGGAAAAGGTCAATATTATAGTTATGGTCAAACATTCTAGGTATTAAGATTAGAGAGATAAAATACATGAAAGATGAATTGTAGGTTCAGTTCCACTTTCCTCATACTGGATATATCCTGAATAATATGGCTTTTGGAATACAAAATGCTAGGTGCTTACAGGTCAGGAAGAGATCTGATAGAAAGAAGGCACAGCTCCAGAGAGGGTCCCAGGGACATATAAATACGTATCTCATATTTTAAAACAAATCTAACCCACATCTCTTCTGAAGAATATGAGCATACGAAATCAGAACTAAGTAGTAAAAAAAACAGACAAAATCCAAGAGGAGCCAAGAAATATGCTATTAACAAATGAATGAATAGAAAATAAAAGCAGCAACTTTGTGGGTAGGTAGAAAAAAAAAATCTTTATGCTTGTTACCTGATTTGGTTCTTCTCTGATGCACGCATAAACATGCATACACACAACAATAAGGGAAAGCAAAAGAGAATGACTAGCTCCTTTACAAGGCACATAAACACATTCTCAGGCAAAATTAAACTTTGTGTTTCCAGGAAAGTTAAAAAGCATAGACTTAGTAAATGTCCCTGAGGGCCTATGAACTAAGGCACAGTGAGGCACATGCCATGTGATGAATGACATCGTATGTACCTCCGTAATCATCAACAGATGTGGTATGTCAACAGATGGGAAACACGGCTTCCACTTAACATATACTTTCTTATGACTGACAGGATAGAAGGCTTGGAAAAATGAAGGTTTGATGAATGAGGCATCCTGCTTAATTGTGCTAAATTGTTTAGCTCAAATTTTCATAGATAGATTCAACAGCTGAGAAATAAGAAACATTTTCCTGATGCTCTCAAGAAGAAGATAGGGGAGGGGTAGAAAGGAAATGAAAGAGAGAAGCACAAGATCACGTTGCCATGGACATTTAGACTGTATAGATCAGGCATTTATGCAGTTATATTAGCAGAAATTGAAACAAAATTGGCACCAAGACCAGATGTTTAAAAAAAATTAAGAAAACATGTTCCTTAACTGCCAAGATAGTCTCATCAATTTGCTACCTGCATTTTTGCAATGCTGAAACACTAGTGTTTTGAGCAATTTAAAATCCATAGCTGAACTTCTTCATGTTTGTTTGAAATAGGTAATTTTGTGCTATTTCATCTTTTTCCTTCCTAAGAGGTAGAGGTTCATGAGGAGACTGCTCCTTCATTCCATACACCCCTGTTTTACATTGAAAGCAATTTTTACTTCTGGAAAAATAAGAGTTTTTCATTATAGAGTCTTAACACTAAAAAGGCTTAGAGAGGTAATTCCCACATTTTCAGGTCAGAGAAAACACATACTATCTAACATCACTGTCTGGGATGAGGCTTCTTGCCAATAGAGAATACCCAGTCCATATTACATAATCTAGAACTTGATGCTGCCTGTGAGAGTCACTTACAGCTACCTGTGTCCTCAGCTCTGCACTAACTGGCTTAGACACATTCACTCATAACCCTCCCACTAACTCTATTAGTTAGTAATATTACACTCTTTGTATGAGGGAGAAAATGATGGTAGAGGTTACATACTTATAAGTGGTAGTACAGGAGAATCATATAATTTGTTGTCCACAAGGACACTCTTGAGAGTGACAAAGGCTGGGTGGGATGCTGTGATGACAGACGTAAACTAGGACCAGTCCTGGGCAAAACTGACATTCAGTCACCCATGACAAAACTTTCAACATGTGTGCTCTTTTTATGGAATTGTCCTGTTTTCTGGTCTCTTTGCCCACATACTGCCTCTTTCCCAAGTCTGATTGGAAAAAGCAGAAACAAAGAGGTAGGGGGTCTATTGTAATGGCTCAGCACACAATGGGCTTTTAACAGTGGCCACCTGATGATGGAATGGTACATTAACTTAATCTGGTCTCACCTACACGTTCAGAACATTTGGGAAGCTTTCCCCACTAGAGTAGCTGAGAAATCCCTGTGAGCCTGGATTATCACTTAATCTTCAACCTAGGCTTCTTTTATCCATTTTGGTTCCTTAGATCAGATTTTCAGCACCAAAAATTTTGAAGCACTATTTCGACTATAAAGTTTCATGGAGAACACATCCTGTTGGCAAATTTAAGTCCTTGAATCTCACTGTCAGAAAATTCTCCCCTGTATCTAACTCAAAATTTTCCTAGAGGCTCACATACATTTATTCTTATTTGTTCTTATAGTGTTATCTGAGGAAACGTAACGGTATTGTAAAAAAACAAAGACCACCACCATCCTCTCCCTTTCTCTTTGGGTCTTATCAGTCTATAATCATTTCATTTTGGCTGAAGAACTGTAAAGAAGGACTCAAAATTCCCAGAAGCATCATATAGAACAGAAAAACTATGAATGCTATTAATACTTGACTTTTTTCTTCTTTGCTTCCTTCTGTGAAGTTTATATTGCATTATGTTAGGGTGAAGTGAGTCAGGTTGCTTTCCTAAATGATGCCACTGAATCAGTCACATAGTGAATGCCAGCAGCTCCATCACTCTTGTATGTAAGTATGCTGAAGATCCAAAGGCCGGTGAATACCAATAATACTTGTGCATCTTTCTAAAAGCATCCCCCTAATCATTCTCTCTACTGGGTCCAAATACACAACAGCATGTTCACAGAAAGGGCCTCTTCAATAATTTTGTAAACATAAAACTATCCAAAAACCCTGAAAAACCACTTATGGAATGTCAGCTGTGTATGCATAATCAACTTTCATATACATTATCACGTTCAATCCTCTCAACAGTTCTGGGAAATAGTGTTGCCCTCATTTTACGTATTAGGAAACTGAAGCTCAGAGAATTGAAATAACTTGTCAAAAGCATGCTCCTATAAAGAGATGAATCCTATTCCTCTTTCATGACTCCTGCTGCCACTCTACCACAAGAGTTAGGTAAGTGGTTTGAACAATTCAAATGTTAAAAGGTATCTCTGGGCCTTTTGTGATTGTTCTACCTCATTGCCTTATTCTTGGTTAACATACACAGTAGAGGCAGTAGAGGAGCTATAGAGAGTGTTCTTATAAATAACCGCTAAGTTTTCCCTCTTGTATGAGTAAGGAGAGCCTGGGCGTGAGTGGGAGGAGAGAACACTTCAGGTATTAGATAATGCACAGACCTGGGAGTGTAGCACGAGCTTGTCCAACTGCTAATCAATCTGCCTATCAATCTGAGTGAGGTAAAATGGACTAGAGACTTTGTCACCCTAAACTCATTTTAGGGGATGATTTCCATTGGTAGGTAGTGAAAAGCAGAGAGATTAAGTATCTTAAATTCAGGGAATTCCTTTATTGCTTCTGGGACCTTACTGCTGTCCTTCCTTATATCCTCATAAGCTCTAGGACCATGCAGGCTTTATATATTTTGCATCATGTCTCAACAGAGAGAATAAATGCAGTCATTGCGTTTATCTATATAGTACCCTTCTCCCACTTTAAGGACCGCAAACCCCCTCCCTTCACCCCCTCCACCAACCACAGGGATGGGCATAGGACCCAGGCTGGGCCCTTTGCAGAACCACAACAATCTGATCACAGTATAAGGTCCACAGATGAGAAAGGAACTTAAGCCAGGCCAATCAGAGTTCTTTTCTGAAATTTTTTCCAAGTGAACTGGTAGGATGCTTATGAGGCTATAAAGATATAGGCCCTGAGCTGCCCATGCTTATAGCTGCCCAGCTGGCCTGAGAGAATGAAAAGAGAAGTTGAGACGAGCACCACTGACAGAGCGTGTGTATTTGAACAGCATTTAAATAGAATCTGTGAGGCCAGATCCACCCCTATCCTTCTTGTGGCTTGATTGAATTCCCCATTTCTGCTTCAGGTCATTTGATGTGGATTTTTGTCACTTCGTACTGAATGAGTCTGGACTAATACAGAAATCTTATTTTAATAACTGAAATAATAAAACATTTTACTTACACGGTTTCATTTTTTCTTCAATATTATTTCATGAGGGAGGTATTATTTATGAAGAAATCAGGGTTCCAAGAGGTTAAATGACTTTCCTAAGGTCACATATTCAGTAAAGAAATGGAGCTAGTCTTTGAATCCAATTTATATGGTCCCTTCAACTGTGCTCTTAATATCTAAGCTATCATACCCCAACAGTTTTCATTTTGAGCTGCGTATTAGAATCACATGAGGAGTTTTTAAAAGCAGGAGTTCTCAGGACTCCAGGTTTGCACAACTACAAGGGTTACCCATACACACAGAATACAATGGAATCCTGCTCCAAGAGGATGGGGCGTGTGGGGTGGGGTGGGGTGGGGCAGGGATGGTGCTTTCTGGACTTTGTACAACTGTTGTAGCCCTGCAGCCAAACCAATTAAATATGAATCTTTGGGAGTGGTTCCCTGCTTCAATATGTTTTTCCTTTTTTTTTTTTTTTTTTAATTTTTATTGGGATTGTTCAGATACCATACAATTATCCAAAGATCCAAAGTGTACAATCAGTTGCCCCTGGTATTCTCTTACAGCTGTGCATCCATCACCACACTTGATTTTTGTTCAGTTTTTAGAAACTTTTCATTACTCCAGCCAGAAATAAAGTAAAAGATGGGGAAAAAAAAAAGAAAAGGAAAAGGAAACCCGAATCCTCCCGTGTCCCTAACCAACCCCCCTCAACTACTGACTCGTAGTGTTGGTATAGTACATTTGTTACTGTTTATGAAAGAATGTTGAAATACTACAAACTGTAGTATATAGTTTGCAATAGGTATATATTTCTTCCCTATATGTCCTTCTATTGTTAACTTCTAGTTGTATTGTCATACATTTATTCTAGTTCATGGAAGAGTTTTCTAATATTTGTACAGTTAATCATGGATATTGCCCACCATAGGATTCAGTTTTATACATTCCCATCTTTTGACCTCCAACTTTCCTTCTGGTGACATATTTCAATACATTTTTAAAAGCTTCCAGGTGATTCCTGGACCCGGCATCGTGGGACTGAGAGTATCTTCTTGACCAAAAGGGGGATGCAAAATGAGACGAAATAGTTTCAGTGGCTGAGAGATTTCAGATGGAGTCGAGAGGTCACTCTGGTGGACATTCTTATGCACTATATAGATAACACCTTTTAGGTTTTAATGTACTGGAATAGCTAGAAGTAAATACCTGAAACTACCAAATTCCAACCTAGCAGTCTGGACTCCTGAAGACAATTATATAATAATGTAGATTACAAGGGGTGACAGTGTGATTGTGAAGACCTTGTGGATCACACCCCCTTTATCTAGTGTATGGATGAGTAGAAAAATAGGGATAAAAACTAAAGGACAAATGGGGTGGGAGGGGGGGGATGATTTGGGTGTTCTTCTTTCACTTTTATTTTTTATTCTTGTTCTGGCTCTTTCTGATGTAAGGAAAATGTTCAGAGATAGATTGTGGTGATGAACACATAACTATGTTATCATATTGTGGACAGTGGATTGTATACCATGGATGACTGTATGGTGTGTGAATGTACTTCAATAAAACTGAATTTAATAAAAAAAAAAAAAAAAAAGCTTCCAGGTGATTCCAAAGTGCAGTCAAGGGTGAGAACCATAACTGTAAGCTAAACACATATCTTGGGTTCAAAGGGCTTTAACCCAAAAATGAAAAATTGAAACTTACACTTTGCAGGAAAGTATTGACTAAAGACCTTACAATAATATTTGTGAGTTATTTCACTCTGTAAATATGGTATTAACAATGATTAATGAACTATTTCTACCCAAAAATGTGGATTTTGTAAAGATGTATCCAGCACACATTGTCCACTTAGGCTTAAACCTCCACAAACCAGATAGCTTTGAATATTGATGTAGCCAATGTCCTACCTCTACGTAGGGTTCTGTTCTCTCTCTTGCTAAGAGAATACTTCAGTTATTACAACTGAAAAATAAAAGATACTGAGGAAGCACTTCAAAATTAACTAGTTGTATTACAGGCAACAGTTCGTATGTGTCTCAAAAGATCCATAACTAATAGATTTCACAGAGCTCAACTATATTTGATTTATGCATTATGAACTGGAAGGACAATGAAGACAGTAAATTTACTATGTTAGAGATCCCAGGAGGGAGTTGTGCAAGAACATCAGGTTAAGTGGTCATTTTGAACTCTAATACTGAGCAAAAGGAAGATCTTAAGACAATGAAATTGTTCAAACTAAGGAGTCCATTGTAATACAGCTGAGACACAACTCATTTCTATAGTAAAAAGCCATTAGTTAAAAAGAGTGCAATTTCACCCAAATCTTTTGAATTGTGATGTTTTTCCTGTTGCTTCCATAATCCCATAATTATTAAAGTAATAAAATTGATAAACATATTTTTAGCAGACCACTTACAGGAAATTGATAAAATATCACAATGCTCTAAAACTTATTTGAATTAAAGAAGGCTCAATGAGCAGATTGAGTATGCCCAATTAGAGTCAGTCTTCATTTGTTGACACATGAGAATTCCAGTATACCCACTGCCAATCACAGTGCAATGCTTTGTGGAACTACTCCATGTCTCTCTAACTGGAAGGCTTAATGTGGCAAAACTCCAAGTAGCAAAACACCAAAGAAAATGACAAATTTAGCAAGAAGTTTATAGAAGACATGCAGCACCATCAGTGAGATCTGTGGATCTATGAAGCTGGGTCTTGTCTTGAGTTCCTCAAAGGAGGAGGAGCTGGGTTAAATGGAACCTGCCCAGTGGCTGGAACTGAGCCATCATATTTCACTCCCATTAAAAACCTTCAAAAGTTTCAGACTGTCCCAAATTCTCAGATTGGCATTCAGGTCCCAACTGGGATCCCAGGTAACCTTTTTCAGTTTTATCTCTGACTATTTCCCTATATTAAACTAAACTTTGGCCAAACCAGACTACTCATCATTTTAAGAACCCAGTATACTTTCTTACCTACAGAATTTTGCTCATACCCATCTTTCTATGTGTTCTTTATCCAACAATATTCTATTCTCTCTTCAAAATCAGGTGAAATATCTCCCCTTTGGGGATATACCAGTCAATTCCATGCTTCTTTTGCATTAACTCCCACTTCACTTTGTTCTCTTCAGATCTAAACTCTTCATTAACTCCTTGAGGACAGGGACTGTGCCTTAAAATATGACATTGGAGTCATACCGACCTACATATTCCTTCTGGTATCTCCACTTAAAGCTGTGTGACTTTGGACAAAGGGAACTCCTAGAGCCCCAATTACACCATTTGAAAACTGGTTACAGAATAATAATGTATACTTCATAAGGTTTTTATGAAATTATACATGATGTATATAAAGCACCTAGTGTAATACTTGACACACTGTAGACACTAAAATATATGTTAAACTTCTTTCTTATTCCCTTTGTCTGAATGCCACATAGCACTTACTAGATATCTCTTGAATGAATGAAATCATGAAATTGTCTAAGTCAGGTCTAAGAAGAAAGAACAGGTGATAGTATATCCTAGGATCCAACCATTTCACACTCCAAGGTAATTACTTTAGTTAATCTTATAACGATGCCCTTCTATTACCTAGATACCACTTTATAAAAAAAATTACAAATATTACTCAAACATTTTAGAAATCAACAGTAGTTTCAGTTTTTAAAAGAAAAATAAGAAAGATGGAAATGATATCACATTCAGAGTAATTTGCTGTGTAGGTTAAGAAAAATCAATATATCTTTAGTGGAATATACATACTAAAGACAAAAAGAACTGTAAAAAAAAAATACCAGTCTTCAATAATCATAATGTTGGTGTTTGCGTTGGTATTGTTATTCTGAGACTATTGTGTGCGTGTGTGTGTGTGTTGTGGAATAAAGTAAACTAGTGATTATGTTGTTCCACTTAGAACGAGGAGATACAGATATAATATCGGTGAAGTTAAGTAAAATTCTTGTAGACCTGAACTTGAATTGGAAATATCATATATTTCATGATATATTTTCTCTTTAAAGAAAAAGAGTATGTATTTTCTAGCTCTATCCACTGAAAGGCCTAGACACAATGACAAACCCAGTAGTAATAAGCTTGCTTAGTGTTCAGATTGTGGCCTCTAAATACTGTAGCTTTGTAAAAGAACCGGGCTCTTTGGAGAAATGGCTGTTATGGATCTGGGGTAGGAAATGTCTAAGATGCTCTGGAACATCTAGTCATATGAGGAAGCTAGGAAGTTATCAACAACCATAAGGGTTATGGAAAAAGACTCAGGAACCAACTTAAAGAGGCTCCTGCTGGCCAAAGATGGGATAATTTGAGCATCAATAAGAATAATCACTGCAATGGAGTGAAATACATCAAATATTTAAAAATCTGTTAGTTCATGATGATACTAAAACATAAACAGATCAATTAATCATAATGTTCATTTTCAAATTAATACATCTAATATGCAAACATTAACTAGATACCTATTATATGTCAGGTAATAATAGGTCATATGGGTATATAAATATGAATAAAACATTCTCTTGGAATTCAATCCAGTTAAAGAAATAAAATACAAAGTATATGAACTGTAAAGTGAAAGTGTGCCTTAAATAATATTTCAAGGCATCAATAGAAGAGCGTTCATCAGGCATGATTAACAGTGCAGTGATATTAACAATACTCTCCTCTCCTTCTAGGCTGTAACTATTCTAGAGAATGTGGGCCAGGTCTGTTTTGGACAACTTTTGCATCGTTGTACTAAGCTCCTGTTCCTATTTTGCTAAATTAAATGTTCAACTTTTCATGTGTTCAGAACATTTCTTAAGACATAGGAAAAACCACAGAAAAGGAATATGCAAAAATGATCATAGCTCTGTGTCAGAGTAGTTGGTCAGACTGCCTTATTTGATCCCTGTTTCCCAAGCTTTTGGAAATATTATTTATATTTCTTTGTAATTTTATATATTATATATCTATCTTTTATAATATTTTTTATACTAAAGAACTGTTTTGAAAAAAAAAAAAAGCAAAGCTTAACGTCATTAAGTGATTTTTTAGTCCCCACGGCACCTAACAGTAAGTAAGCAGTCAACAGACACTGAATTAACGTTCCCTCCATAAAAGTAGAAATGGAAAGGTTAAACTGCAAACCACAGATAAACCGAGTCAAAAAGGAGCATGGTGCTACAATTCAGAAAGCATCAGAGAGGCACTGCCTCCTGAACCACAAGGGAAACTTTTTTACAACTTGTGCTATAGCTCATTGTTTGCACCAAAATCCAGAGAGCTGTAGAAGGAAAGAGAAATATTAGCAGGTATTTGTTGAACATGCCCTGATGAGAGCAAATCTGCTTATGTTTTGGCATAACATTGTTTTTTACAGTAGTTATTCTACAACTAGAACTATGGCTATACAGTTGAATGAGATTGTGTACTCAATGCCTTCAGTGAATTACAGTGATTCAGTGAGGTGAGTGTGATGGTTATGTCCAAATGTCAGCTTGGCCAGGTTATGATGTCCAGTTGTTTGGTCAAGCAAGCACTGGCCTGATTGTTATTGGGGGGTATTTCATGGATTTAAATCATTAGTCAGTTGTTTGCATCCCTGGCTGATTACATCTACAATCAATAAAAGAGAGTGCCTTAAGCAATGAGATAAGTCTCATCCTATCAGCTGAAGGCCTTAAAGGGAGAACTGATGAGTTCAACAGTGAGAAAGAAGTTCTGTCTCTGTTTCAGCCAGTCAGCTTCTCCTGGGGAATTCATCAGAATCTTCGTCGGAGTTCCCTACTTGAGGCCTGCCCTATGGAATTTGGACTTGCCAACCTGCGTTGTCACTTGATCCAATTCCTATAATAAATCTCCTAATGTTTACATAAATACATACATATGCGCACGCATACATCGTACATAGATATGTGCCTGTGCGTGCACACACACACGCAGATGTGTATGTACATATCCTGTCGGCTCTGTTCTGTTTCCCTGGATATCCCTGACTAATACAGTTAGTATTAAAACTCTTTTTTTAAAAACTCTTTTTAACTCAGAGTGAGACACAGCAGAGATTAAATATGGCAATAAAGATGATCTAAGAAAACTAGGACAGAGCTGCTTGCCTTTAACTGTACTTGGTTTTCCCAATACCTTTCTGTAGAGGGACTGGAAATTAAAAGTGAATTACTACAATATAAATTTTGTTTTATATGTCTGTTTATATTTATTTCATTATTAACTTTAATAAATATCCTGTAGTTTATTCCTACCTGTGGGTTCTATTATTCTCAACTGTTTCATTTTTCATTTAAAACTCTTGTGCATAATAACCCTCCCATGTAATGGGAGGCAGATAGGCACTAATCATGTATAACTTTACTGACAGATTCTCATAAGCCAGATGCTGTTGTCAGTACCATATGAGAATCACTTCATTTAATTCTCCAACAATCCTATAAAGTAGCCAAAGAGAGGTTAAATAACTTTCCCAGGATTGCACATGTAGGTCAGGGTAGAACAGAGATTCGGATCCAGGCCCAGACTGTGATCTCGAGGGCCTGTGATCTAGATCACCATGGATGTGTGTACTCTAATGACAGTTACAGCCAGGAGGTCACTGGCAATTGCCTCCATACCTAACTGGATCTTCAATGTACTGCTAGGTGCTTGAGGGAAAGCACTCTATTTTGATCATTATTTCATCTCCAGTGCCTAGTACAGGCTCTGGCATATGTATGAATAAATGCATGTATAGTTAAATAAGAAACCAAGTCGTCAAAGTGAGCAGACATGGCATACAGCTTTCTCACAGAACAGTGCCTTTACATCATTTATTTCTTCTGGGAGGATGCTGTATGACTCATACAAGACAAGACAAGATGGTCAACATGAAGCCTGGGCAGCAGCAAGAGCCACAGTGGCTTCTGTCAAGCCAAAGTGCATCTACTGCAAGTAGTTGGGAGGGGGTAGGCAGAAGAAATGATGATTAGCTATTCTGATGAGCAATTACTAATGATGTGGTGTTAATGTGGATGGTATACAACCCATCTACCAGATCGCAGTCAAAGGATATTAAAGCAAGAACTCTGACCTATCTGAAAAGAAGAGACAGCCACCCCTTTATAACTTCCTGTATAATGCTATCACTCTCAAATATTTTTCTTTATTCTTGATTTATTTATTTGTTATAGTCTGTTTCTTCCCACCACTATACCCCAACTACAATATAAACACAAAAGCAGATACCAGGTAAGTCTTTTTCATTCTATTTCCTCAGTGTCAAAACACAGGCACTCAAAACATGCTTGTTGATTGAGTAAAACTGCCCCAGCTATTTAAAAGAGGGCTACAGTCGCAAATCAGAGAGTGCCCTTTTCACATTCCCTATGGGGTGAGGTCTGCTTACCAGGCAGCACTGATCTTTCTAAACATCACAGCACAGGGTTTTCACCACAAGGGAGGCATCTTTTAATTAGGGACAGCAGGGGACAAAGAACTGCTGGGTTACACTGTTCCATCTGGTGACTGGAAAACATTTGAGTTCTGGGTCCAGAGGCTGAACCTTCAATTTATTTTACATTACCATTCCCACTTGTGTCCTGATCTTCTCCTTCCTTGGAACATTTTAGAAAAAAAAAAAGATCTTTGGAAATGGAAAGTTTTAATTTAGTTCTGCTTAATGCCATATGAGGTATTGGACAGAAATAAGCAAGATGGAAAATATGTGAAATTCTGAGTAATCTGCATAGTTGGTACTTCAGTATGGACTCTAAACAATTATAGAAAAGTCAAAAGAAATTAAAATGTTTCTTTTAAACAATTCAATATGTAAAGGCAGAGGACTGCTCAATGAAACAAAATTATTAATAAAGTAATCATAACTTATGGCTGTGCAGTGCATTTCAGTTAACAGATATCACTTACATTATCTTGTTTACTATTCCCACTACCCTAGATCCTACTTATTCAATATTTGATTTGTGGATATCTTGTTGAGGGCCAAGTTCTTCTTGGGCACCAGGAGTTCTGAGGACTTCACAGTTGATCACCGTTACAAGTGCAGGGTAAGTACTACGAAGAAAGTGAGCACAGGTCACTATGGGGCCACATACCCAAGGTACATTTATCCAAACAGGAATCAGGGAAGGCTTGTGGGAGGAGGAGAACCAGGAACTGAATCATGATGAATGAGCAGGAATTAGCTGGTTAAGAAGCCACAATAGGGCAAGTCCAATGGCAAGGAAGAGTGAGAGCACAAGGAAATACTTACAATTAGACCTGTACACCTGAGGGATGGATAGAAAGGAGTGGAGGAGGATGACAGAAGAGACACAAGCCAGAGGGTGGAACAAGAAAGGCGATGAATTCCATGCTAAGGGAAGTCTTCAGTAATACATGACACCCTGAAGGCAATAGGGAGACACTGAAGATTTTAAGCAAGGAGGAGAGATGATCAGATGTTGCAGATAGTCTTAGTTACTTACCCAACAGAAAACCACACCTTTTTCCTAAAGAACCCCATTTTTCTCATACATCAGGAGGCTACATTTTTCAGTGTAGCCTGGGGACCTGATCTAGGCCAAGGAAATAAAATATGATCAACTTAAGCCCATTATGGTAAGTCCACTTGATGGACACTGCCTGATTTAAGTATAGACACGTACCACCATTTTGGCCAATGAAATTGAGCAGAAATCCATGGTGGGGCTTTCTAACTCTTAGAAATGGATATCATTATGGACATTTTCACTTCTACCACTGCAGAATTTGAGAATGTGTTGCTTGGAATTACTGCAGCCATTTTGGGACTATAAGGGAACAAGTTTGAATACAAGAGTCAATAGGCTGAGGTTGGCAAAGTGGAAAGTTGGAAAGAATCCAGGTCCTTGATGTGGTTGAGGGACCAAATTAAGTGCTCTGTAACCACCCACTCCAGAGTTGCTTTTAAGTAACTTAACAAATCCCCTTATAGCCACTCTGAAATGGGTCTTCTATTTCATTTTGTAACCCAAAGCATTCCAATTTATATATTGATTTTCAATTTAGAAACTTCACTCTGGAAGCAGTAGGCTTCCAGTGGGAGGGGCCTAAGAATGCAGGTCCAGATGTCAGTATGAGGCTGGGGTAGGAATCAGCAAGTATTGGTGAGACGAGCTCTGTGGGCTGAAACAGAGGGAATGAGCTTAAGAAGTAGAAAGGATTTGGAGTAAACAGGACTAGGAAACCAAAATGTCCCAGGTGAATTTTTCTTTGTTTTCCAACATCGTATGAGTATTTTTAATTAATTAATTAGTTTTCTTGGAGAAGTCATAGTAGGTATACAGGAAGATCATGGAGAAAGTACAAATTTCCCATATGCCACCCTCATATACCACACAGTTTTCCCTATTATTAACAATATGCCTTAGTGCGGTACTTTTGTCACAATTGATAAAACAATATTATTATAATTATACTATTAACTATAGATCATAGTTTACATTAGTGTTCACTGTTAGTGTTGTACAGTTCTGTTTTCTAAATTTTTATTTTGATAAAATATATATAACCTAAAATTTTCCAATTGAACCATATTCAAATACACAATTTAATGGTGTTCATTACATTCACAAAGTTGGGACTTCAACACCATCATCCATTGCCAAAACTTTTCCCATTACCCTAAACAGAAACTTCTTACCAATTAAGCATTAATTCCTCATTCCCACCCCTACCTTGGCCCCTGGTAACCTGTATTTAGTTTCTGACTCTATGAATCAGTTTCTGACTCTATGAATTTGCATAATCTTATTATTTCACATCAGTGAGATCCTTTTGTGTCTGGTTATTTCACTCAACATAATGTCTTCAAGGTTCATCTATGTTATAGTATGTATCAGAACCTCATTCCTTTTTATGGGTGAATAATATTCCAGTGTATATATGTACCATATTTTGTTTATCCATTCATTTCCTGATGGACACTTGGGTTGCTTCCATCTTTTGGCAATTGTGAATAATGTCACTATGAACACTGGGGTGCAAATATCTGTCTGAGTTTCTGCTTTCATTTCTAATGGGTATATACCAAGAAGTAAGATTGTTGGACCATTATGGGAATTCTGTGCTTAACTTTCTGAGGAACCACCAAACTGCTTTCCATAGTGACTGCACCATTTTACATTCCCACTAACAATGAATGAATGTTCCTATTTCTCCACATCCTTTCCAACACTTATTTTCCATATTTTTAAAAATAGTAGTTATTCTAGTGAGTGTGAAATGGTATCTCATTGGTTTTGATTTGTATTTCCCTAATGGCTAATGATGTTGAGCATCTTTTCATGTGCTGATTAGCCATTTGTATACCTCCTTTGGAGAAATGTCTTTTGACTGTTTTTAAATTGGGTTGTTTGTGTTTTTGTTATTGAGTTGCAGGACTTTGTATATTCTAGATAATAAACCCTTATGAGATATGTGGTTTATAAATAGCTTTAAATTTTGATGAGGTCTCACTTATCTATTTTTTCTTTTGTTGCTTATGCTTTTGGTGTAAAGTCTATGAAACCATTGCCTAATACAAGGTCTTGAAGATGTTTCCTTATGTTGTCTTCTAGGTATTTTATAGTCTTAGCTCTTATATTTAAGTCTTTGACCTATTTTGAGTTAATTTTTGCATATGGTGTGAAGTAGGGGAGTCCACATTCATTCTTTTGCATATGGATATCCAGGTTTCTCACTACTGTTTGTTGAAGAGACACTGAATGAATTTGGCACCCTTGTTAAAAATCAGTTGGCCATAGATGTGAGGGTTTATTTCTGAACTCTCAATTCTGTTCCATTGAGTCTACATGTATGTCCTTGAGTCAGTAGCATACTGTTTTTATTACCATAGCTCTGTAATAATTTTTAAAATTGGGGCTAGTAAGTCTACCAATTTCATTATTTTTCAAGACTGTTTTGGCTATTTGGAACCCCTTATCCTTCCATATGAATTTGATGACTAGCTTTGCCATTTATGCAAAGAAGGCTGATGAAGTTTATTTATAAATATTTGATTCTTTTAGTTGCTATCATTGAAGTGGAGCTCCTTTCCCTTAATCCTATAACATCTGCAAAACAAAAGTGTTGTGTAAATGGCATTAGGCCATGAGGAGGGGGGAGTGAGACTGTACCTGTACCAGTTAAAGGAAGCAAAACTTTACCATTTAGGGGAGGCGAAGCTGCGGTTGCATGCATCAGCCAAGCATAACCCTTTTAACAATAACTGCTCCAGGTCCAAGTGAAACTCTTTGTAACCCTTTAATAACCAATAACTGCTCCAGTTCCAAGTGAAACTCTTTGTGAAGTGAAACTCTTTGTAAAATTGTTTTTTTGTGATCAAGAGCTAACTGCCAACTCTGCTTCTGTTAGAATAGCTTGCTTGCATTTCTAGGATATGGTTTCTGTCTATATAAGGCACCAGTGCACACAGGTCGGGGCTGCTCACTGAATTCCCTGTGTGGAAGGAGTCAAGCTGAGCAGTTGCTGGCCAGCTAATAAAGGCTCTTTAAAT
The DNA here is from genome assembly GCF_015220235.1 of Choloepus didactylus. NCBI lineage: Eukaryota > Metazoa > Chordata > Mammalia > Pilosa > Megalonychidae > Choloepus > Choloepus didactylus. The sequence goes on along the minus strand of NC_051320.1, from coordinate 52,704,983 downwards.
TCTGTTTGGCTGTCTCGTACTTTAACTCGCGGGCACCGTAACATCATAAATGGTATTTTTTCTTGATTTTCCCTTCAGATTGTTTATTACCATTGTATAAAGGTGTTCTAGTTTGCTAATGCTGCCAGAATGCAAAGCACCAGAGATGGATTGGCTTTTATAAAAGGGGGTTTATTTGGTTACAAAGTTACAGTCTTAAGGCCATAAAGTGTCCAAGGTAACACATCAGCAATCGGGTACCTTCACTGGAGGACGGCCAATGGTGTCCGGAAAACCTCTGTTAGCTAGGAAGGCATGTGGCTGGCATCTCCTCCAGAGTTCTGGTTTCAAAATGGCTTTCTCCCAGGACATTTCTCTCTAGGCTGCAATTCCTCCAAAATGTCACTCTTAGTTGCTCTTGGGGCATTTTTCCTTTCTCAGCTTCTCCGGAGCAAAAGTCTGCTTTCAATGGCCATCTTCACACTGTCTTGCATCTGCAGCTCCTCTCTTCTCAGCTCCTGTGCATTCTTCAAAGTGTCCCTCTTGGCTGTAGCTTCTCTTCAAAATGTCACTCTCAGCTGGGGCACTGAGTTCCTCCTGTTTGTCAGCTCATTTATATGGCTCCAGTGATTTAATTTAGACCCACCCTGAAAGGGTGGGGTAACATCTCCATGGAAATTATCCAGTCAGAGTCATCACCCACACTTGGGTGGGGCACATCTCCATGGAAACACTCAAAGAATTACAATCTAATTAACACTGATAGGTCTGCCCACACAAGATTACATCAAAGATAATGGTGTCTGGGGGGACATAATACATTCAAACTCGCACAAAAGGCAATACTGATATTTGCATGTTGATTGTGTACCCTACCACTTTGCTGAATTCATTTATTAGGACTATGAGCTTTGTTGTGGATTTTTCAGGATTTTCTTTATATGGGACCATGCCATCTGGAAATAGGGAAAGTATTGCTTTCCTTATTCAGATGCCTTTTATTTCTTTTCTTGCCTACTTGCTCTGGTTAGACTTTCCAGTACAATGTGAATAACAGTGGTAACAGTGGGCATCCCTGTCTTATTCCTAATCTTAAGGGGAAAGCTTTTAGACTTTCACAATTGAGTATGATATTAGCTGTGGGTCTTTCATATATGCCCTTTATCATGTTGAGGAAGTTTCCTTCTCTTTCACATTTTCTGAGTTCCCAGATGATTGTGAGGTCTTCGATGGTGGTGTCAGTCAATAAGATAGGGGGCATTGGAGGCGATACTCACAAGGAGGCTTGGTGGAAATGATGCTCAATATGTAATAATACCTATTTTGTAGATGAAATTACCAAATCTCACTCAGTAGACTGTGCAGTCTGTGAAGGTACAGATCTTATCTATCTTCTTTACCACTGATTCACCAGTGCCACACAGGAGACGGGTAACAAGGATGCTTAATAAGAAATTAGTAGGACTTAGAAAAATTCCTTCATTTGCCTAAGATAGCATATGCAATTGGAAGTTGTGAAGCCAAAAAATCCTCTAACTCTTTCCAACACACTTCTACTGCAAGCCAACAACATCAGAAAAAAGCTGAATATTAAGTCCTGAAGCAGAAGAGGAGCCTTTTTTTGGCAGATGTGGAATAAGAGTGGGCTCTCTTCCTTAGGTCACTATAAGAGGGTTCATAATTATTTCATTAATGGATATTTTATGGAAGAGTTTTCGAAGAATGAAGATGTTTAAAATGAATGCATTTGGGGAAATCTGAGAATCTTGGATTATACCTCATGTTCTGGCTTGCTAATGCTGCCAGGATGCAAAACAGAAATAGATTGGCTTTTATAAAGGGGGTTTATTTGGTTATACAGTTACAGTCTTAACGCCATAAAGTGTCCAAGGTAACACATCAACAATCGGGTACCTTCACTGGAGGATGGCCAACGGCGTCCGGAAAACCTGTATTAGCTGGGAAGGCACGTGGCTGGAGTCTGCTCCAGAGTTCTGGTTTCAAAATGGCTTTCTCCCAGGATGTTCTCCTCTAGGCCGCAGCTCCTCTTCAAAATGTCACTCTTGGTTGCTCCTGGGGCATTTTTCCTCTCTTAGATTCTCTGGAGCAAGAGTCTGCTTTCAACCGCAGTCTTCAAACTATCTCTCATCTGCAGCCACCCTCTCAGTTTCTGTGCATTCTTCAAAGTGTCCCTCTCTGCTGTAGCAAGCTCACTCCTTCTGTCTGAGCTTATATAGTGCTCAGTAAACTAATCAAGGCCCATACTGAATGGGCGGGGCCACACCTCCATGGAAATTATCCAATGAAAGATCTTGCCCACAGTTGAGTGATCACATCTCCATGGAAACATCCAATCAAAAGTCTCCAGCCCAATCAACACCAATACGTTTCCTGCCCACACAAGACTTCATCAAAGATAATGGCGTTCTGCAGGACATAATACATCCAAACCAGCACACCTTATTACTGACATATTCAGAATGAAGGCTACTTGTTCTCATTCTAACCTGGAGCTCTAGCCTATCTGAAGTGAATACAGACTAATCTAAATTCCTCTGATGCTACCTTCAGTTCTGCTCTTGAACTATCTTTGAAAGAGTCAGTGAGTAGATGTTCACTATTTTATGTATGAGAATCAGTGAAGTACTGGAAAACATTATGCGACATCTTCTCTCAGTCTTCTTTCTTTTAAGAGAAGTAATCCTGACTGATCTACTCTTCCAAATCTATGTCATTCTCCTAATATTTTATACATTTTTAGGGCTCTTTTCTAATTGTCCTTTAATTTCTCCATACCCTTGAGCTGAGGGACCCAAAAGCATTGTTGAGAAAAGAATGATTTCTATGTTTTTATTTCTTCTCTCAAGAAAGACTACAAGACTTTAAACGTTTCTCAAAATTAAATGAGCTACAGACTAAAAGTGTTTTAGAAATTTAGAAAAGCAATAGAGCACTATGGACTGTTAAGGAAGGATTCATAGACACCAACAAATAAAGAGTGGGCCTAAAAGAACATTTAGAACTTGGAGGGGAATAAAAGAGTCTGGTGGTAGGGAGTGGAAATGGAAAGAGGGTGGAGTATAAAGATATCTAGAATAAAGAGTTTATGTGGAAAGTACATCCAAGATAACTATTTTTTTAAAACCCTTTTCACCCAAAGCCTTATATTTATGTTTTTCTTTAACCTATCCCTTATGGACACTGTGAAGGTTAGGTTCATGTGTCAACTTGGCCAGATGATGGTGTCCAGGTGTCTGGTCAAGCAAGCGCTGGCCTAACCATTACTGCAAGGACATTTGTGGCTGGTTAATAAACCAGAAGGCTGATTTATTAAATCATCAGTCAATTGGCTGCACCTGTAACTGATTACATCAACGAAGGGCATGTCTTCTACAATGAGAGAATTCAATTAGCTGGATTTAATCCAGTCAGTTGAAGACTTTTAAGGGAGAAAGAGAGAGAACCTTCACTTCTTCTTTGGCTAGCCAGTGTCTCCTGAGGTGTTCATCGAACACCTTCATCAGAGTTGCCAGTTTGCTGCCTGCCCTACAGAACTCAGACTCATGCATTCCTGCCCTATGGAACTGGACTCGTGTATCCCCCCAGTTGCGAGAGGCACTTTTATAAAAAATCTTATATTTACAGATACTTCTTGTTGGTTCTGTTTCCCTAGAGAACGCTAACTAATACAGACACCCTCTAGATGGCTGAAGGACATCATCCCTCCACTCCCAAAGATGATCCTTTCATAAATTAATCTAAGTGTTCTCAACAATTAATGAAAATTAATTGTAAGTCATGTCAAATTCTAATTCTAATTCTATTTTGTTCTTAATTAGAATTTCTATATGAGTATACATAGGACATTGAAAAAATGGGGCCCAGCCATCATATAGTCACTTCATATTACAAGAATTTAATGGGCTTAGAACATGGTAGGGGCCCAAGAAATATTTATTGAAGGAATGGAAGAAAAGAAGGAAAGAGGGAAAGAGGAAAGAATGGGTGGAATTTGGAAATACTATTTTTCAATTTTTCAAAAATTAGGCAAGCAATTATTTAAACATAATTAATATTTTGAATTCTTAGGTTTAAGTCATTGTGATTTGCCAGGTTTTCAAGGATACAGCATAGACAGCTTGTATATTTTTATTTTCTTTTTCAGATTAACTATGGTTCTTCATCTTTTTCTCAAGTTCCTGAAAATAACTGTAAGTGCCAAGAGTTATAAGCAGTTCCATTATTTCTTCCAGAAATAGCTCAAATTTGAAATATCAAAAGATAGCTCAGAAGTAATAAGGGGAAGACGGCCATAATTTGATTCCATCTCACAATACTCTCAAGGAAAAAAAAAAAAAAAAATTTGTCGTAGTCTAAATGAACTGCTGACTTTATATAAACCTTTCCGATCTATAAAGGGAGAGAGGGGACTGGAAGAAGGAATGTGAGAAGGAATAAGTAGTTATTTACAATAATAAACTCCTTCCCCCTAGAGGGAAATTATTCTGGAACAGGAATGAATTGAAATCCTTTACAAAAGCAAGAGCTAAGTAACATAAACATTTCAGACACTGCCACAGATTCAGAAGAGCATCTCAGCATTCCAGACTCGCCTGCATTGTTGCATATTGTAGGAAAAGGGCCATTGGCCTTAAAGCCAAAATGGCCTGTTCTCAGGGTGACATAAGAACTTGAAAGCAATATAGCCTTGAGCAAGTCATTTAACCCCCGTGAGTCTGTTTCCTCATCTGCAAAACAGGGATAATTGTATCTACTTCACATGTGTTAAAGAAGGCAGTGTCTGCAAAAACCTAGTGCCTGATAAACACCAGGAGCTATAGATGGTAACTCCTAAGCGACCAGAAGAGGCTCAAATTTCCCACTCCACTCCATCAGACAGAAATCAAATCTAACCACACTGGCAAAGAGCAAAAAGTCTCCTTATCTGGGGTGACCACAATCAAATCAATTTGTTAATCCAAACAAAACCAATATGTTATGGAACATCTACATGTGAAGAAATAAAGCTAGAGCCAGTTCTCAATTATCCAGAGCAACAGAAGCAAGAAACACCTGGGAAGACAGGATACATTTTTTTTCTTTTGGTCTTAGTTCTGCCTTTGGTTTCAACTCCTTCTCACCCCCCAATGACCACTGATTTCCACTATAATACACCACAGCTCCCACCTGGCAGCCTACTTAGGTTTTGTCATATTTTAAGAAAAATTTGCTGAAAATTTTAAGGCTCAGGAAAATCTAACAATCAACTACATTATTCTATACAACTTAAAGGGCAAACTCCCTCCCATAGACATGGATCATGTTTATTAATGTCATAGAGAGAGTCCAGATCTGTCCAGATGATGTATAGCATTGTACATGAAAATGCTGCTTTAAAATTTTAAAATATGGTTAAAATATTCACAGACGAAGTGGAGAGAATTCGGGTTCTTGTATTGGAATAAAGAAAAACTGCTTCTATTTTTAGTTCGGAATTATTATAAACCTTAAAACCTAAGCTACTAAAAGGAAATACCTGAAACTATTGAACTGCAACCCAGTAGCCTTGATTCTTGAGGGTTATTGTATAACTATGTAGCTTACACGGTGTGACCATGTTATTGTAAAAATCTTGTGGCTCACACTCCCTTTATCCAGTGTATGGACAGATGAGTAGAAAAATGGGAACAAAAATTAAATGAATAAAAGAGGGGGATGGGGGATGGGATGTTTTGGGTGTTCTCCTTTACTTGTATTTTTATTCTCATTTTTATTTTTTATTTTTTTTGAGTAATGAAAATGTTCAAAAATTGATTTTGGTGATGACTGCACAACTATAGGATGGTGCTGTGAACAACTGATTATACACTGTGGATGACTGTAGGGTATATAAATATATCTTAATAAAATTGAATTGGAAAAAACAACCTAAGCTATACTTATAAAAAATCTACAATATCTCAAGAACACATGAAATGCACCCTTGGTGAAATCCACTTTGCTGGTTGTAAGCAAAGGCTGGATTGGGATGGGTCTAGTAAGATACTGTTTTTGTATCCATGAAAGTGTTTTGCGGCCAGAGAAATGGTTCTGGAAACAGTAATGTTAAAACTATTCAAAAGCAGAGCTTTCTGTTGGTATAATATAAATACAGAACAATTTGCAGATGGATCCTTCAACATTTTTTTTGATTATAGATACAGTGGTGTTGAGGGAACAACCTCGGGTAATAGACACTTACTATCATCGATAACCCTTTTCCATGGCCATTCATAGGCAAACTTGTGAAGCAGTTTGTCTTCTTTAAGTTAGCTTCCTCTTTGATTCCTGTAACTTCCCCAGGTCTCCTCCCTTCCCCCAGGTGCTTAGGACATCTCTTAAAGATATCAAACTGATAAATACCTGATATGGAGAAATTAGTTTGATGTTCAATCTCCTCTAGGAGACTTTGCATTAAGGAAAAAAAGTTATTAGCAGAAAGTACCCCAACTCAAGGAATAAATCTCCAATGGCAAAATTTCAGACACCATGGCATTTGGGTAGGGAATTATTTGGGTCAGAGAAGATTTCCTAGCAAAGTGCTAGAACTGGAAGGATATTATCAGAAGTAACTGCCTTCTATTATACTTCGCAAATTTTGGTCATAAAATCACTTGTGCCACAATCACCAAGAATATCTGTTTAAACAACAACAAAACACAACAGATTTCTAGGCCCAATCCCAGAATCATTAAATCAGAATCTCTGGGAGTAAGAAGCTTTAATTTAGAAAGGAAAGACAGAGGGGTAAACAAGTACAAAGTGAGTAGTATGATCTCAATTTTGGAAATCATCCGATTATACCGTTATAGACAAAAGGTTAGGGTTTCCGTGCATTAAATGGCCTATCAGTGTCCATTTTGTCACATTAGGATAGAAACTTCATTTTAAATCTGTGGAAGTATGTAAGGAAAACCACCCTCATACTGACTTTGTCTTTTGGTCTTACCGGGGACTCCGGCTTGGATCCAGTAGTTAATGTCTGTTCCTTCTCCACCGCTGAAGACCCGTGTGACATTGATGGGCCGCAGCAGGCTCATGACCTCCTTCATGATGGTCCTGGCCTGATCACTGCCAGTGAACTGCAGCCCATAGGGTAAGAAGGTTCCCAGGTCAGACTCCATCACCAGGCTGAAGTTGGAAACAGCTTCCTAAACAAAAGAGAGCAATGTGTGGTTTTTATCTGTTACTTCTTTGTTTTCTCCTTGGGAGCTACCAAACAACAACAACAATAACCAAATACTTTACTTTCTCACAAGCTGTTGAAACACATGTCTCTCTGCCGGACTTAGGGTCTGGTCTGTATATTACCTAAGCGTTATGAGATGCCCAATTACTCATCCCGAGATTTGCCAAACTCAAGAGTTGACTTGGAAGGATTCAAAAAATGTAATGAAGGAAAATATAAAACCCCATATTCAAGTTGTTCAATTATTTTTACCAACAATAATATTCTTAAGGGCCTACTGTGTACTCCAGATACTGTTAGCCATGCTCAGACAAAAGAAGGTATGCTTGGTGGACCTGTTTCTCTGTACCTCTTCCTTCTAAATAGATATTCAACCATATTTGAACTGTGCGTTCTGCTGAAGCTTAAAGGCATCAAACTGACAGGTTTGTCTTGGGTTTCTGATTTTCTTGTTGTTCCATCTGTTGACTCTCCAGGGAGGGTGCTAACAGAAGAAGGCATGAAATGCAGCTCTCCCTGGCGTAAAACCATAGCACTCTAATCCCATGCAACTCTGCCAGGCCACTAGTTTGCAAACTCTTTCTAAATAAAGTCTGGTAAGAAAGCACGCAATGATTATGTGTAGCCAATTTTGTCATTGCAAGAGCTTAGAATGTAAGAAGCTCTCACCAGGCTGCACAGCTAAAATGTCACTCGGTCCTAACACCTCCAAGTTTAAGGCCCTTCAGATTGACAAGGCTATCTGTTTCCCAGAAACCATGCACTTCTTCAAGAATAACCAACTACTACCAAGGCTGACTTATTCCCAAGACATTGTTGGGTATGCACTGCTACTCATTCCTCATTATTTACCTAGTAAAAATCAATAATAACATTTGTACAGTGCTTCCAGAGAGATTTCATATTCACAATCTCCTTTGATCTTCTGTGACAACTCTGGAAAGGAGACAAAGCAGCTTTCTTATTGATGATGGCTTACAGAAAAGAACTGAGGATCAGAGAGGTCAAGTAATTTGCTCAAAGCCACACAGCTGGCAAATGAAAGCTTTCCAGAACTCCATACTGCCATCACTAGAATGGGACTGAAGTGGTAACAAAAATCTTGCTCTGAATTATAATGCTATTTCACTTGTATAACTATTTGAAGGTTGTATAAGTATTTTTTTCTAAAACAGATTCTGTTTTACAATGATTTCCTAATTGCCATGGAAGTGTACAGTTGTTACAAGGGCAAGAGCAGTTGTTAGTTCTCAAGAAGGATGCTGCCAGCATTTGCAGGACTGAATGCTGCAGCCCTGGGTTACCAGCTCTTTGCTTTTTGATTGCTGATGACGAGAAGGTTAATAAAGCAGAATCTGCTCATATTTCCACTCTCACGTCTAAGGATTTCTGTCTTTATGGTGATTTTCAGAGAAAGACCCAAGGTATTTATGATAAAAAGTGCCACCTCAGCTTTCTTCTGTGGCCACTGCATGGTGATAGCATCATTAGAGCTAATAATATGCAAAATATTTGCAGTAATATCTTACATTCAGGGCTTGGCTAACTAGCACACTGATGCTTGGCAGCAGGTTGACATGCAATTTGGCTGTCCTGACCCTCTCCTCACCTCGATTCTCTCCCTCCCATGAAAAGGAGAGAAAAGAATAATCACAATATGTTTTGAAAATGGAAACAGAATTGGGCAATCTTGTATGTGAGGGTTCCCATATTGCAGGCAGATCCCATTCTTCCAACAAGAGAATTAGGCAAAGTTTCTAATTATGTACTATTTTAGGTTAAAAGTGGAGCTAGTTAGCAGTTTGGCTGTCAGAGCCTACACTAATGAGCAGCCTGGTGAGGTGGACACAGCCCTGACCCATGCTGGTGTACTGAGGGGGGTGTCTGACCTCTCATCTCCAAGTCATGTCATCTTGGCCCTTGGCTTCTCCATCTGTAAGTTGGGACAAATGCTCTTTTTCAAGGTTGAATAATAAGCCTGTGCCTATGAAACTTTGAGCTCCTTCAAAGAAAAGACTTTGGTCAACCAAAGTGAAAGTGGCTGCATTAAATTTAACTTACCAGGCCTCCAAACAAAATATTTATCTAGGGCTTCCTTGGCTTCTTCAACTGCACAGGAACTGATGCACAAGGGACAGGGGTAAAGAATAATGTAAGTATGGGAGGCTATATATGTGGAAGCCAGTTGAGCAGAGAGGTAAAGAGTATGGACTTTGGAATTATCCAGGCTGGGTTTGACCCTCAGATTAACCAATTATAAGCTATGTAACTTTGGGCAATCTCTGTAACCTCTTGGTTTCTTTCTCCATGAAATGGGGATGGTAATGGTACCCTGCTCATAGAATTACCAGAAATACTGCACGTAAAGCCTGGCACAAAATTAACACTTGCTGAACAGCAGTATTCTTATCATTGTTCTTAGCCGTAGGCATCAATGCCTCTCAGATTTTCAAGGATGATCCCAATGATAACCATTCTGTTGGCTGCTTGTAATGTGATAGGCCACATTTTGGGGTAGGGTGGGGTAGGGGTACTTCCTACATGCCAGATACTGTGTGAAATGCTTTAAAGCTTATCTCAGGTAATGCTCAAAATCATTCTATTAGATAAGTGCTCTTACAGTTCTCATTTCATAGATAAAACAACTGGGGCTTAGTAAGGTGAACTCATTTTCCCAGCGTTATTTAGCTACTAGTTAAGTGGTGCATCCAGAATTCAAACTCTAGAGGTCTGCCTCCCCCAGGCTGTGCTTGGAACCACTCCACCATCCTATCTCCTGCGAGGCCACTTCTGTCAGGCCATAGAAGGCATCACTTTGGGTTCAAAAAATACAGAGATTGTAGTTAAACAAATGTAAAGATTTTTTAAAAATTACCTTCATTATCATAATACAAGATCTACTTGGACTGATTTCATTGTCCCTGCTAATAAAACAATTTGATTAAGCAAAGAGAGGAAGAAGGAAAAAAACAAAAAACAAAAATAGGAAACCAAAACTCTTGCTCCACAATTTCCCTCCAAAGTGGAATAAAAAGCCTAAAATAATAAAACATCTTTTCAAGTCAAATTAGATAGGATGTGCAGATATCAGTAACCTAGAATTCTGGTGTAGGTAGAGAAATGTTTGATTTCTATTCACATGGAATTTTAATAGACACTGCTAACATGATGGCAGCATTCTATTGTTTTCTATTTATATCTAAACAGCTCCATATGTTTTCAATAACGAACTAAGAAAACAAACCACCCACCCTCTATGATACTGCTCTTTCTCCTCATTTATGGAATCACTGTCTAATTGTTAGCACATGGTGAAGGTATAGTGAAAACAAAGTATCTCTGCACAAAGAGATGGGAATGAAGAAGGCCGGTCACAGTGCTGTTAGAATTGTGGCTTCTCAAGAACCTGTCGTCACAAACATCCGTGTCCTTTATTATGCAATGAGTCTTTGGGGACACAGTGTAGATTTGAAAAGCTGATTATAGCTAGTGACAGCAAAGCACAGCCATTCTCGTCTCACTCAACCTATTTTAGCATATGTAACAAGATATGTCCTCTTATTTACAGAGCGTAGGAAGAACCGTACTTCTAGAGCTGAATGTTTTATTGCTGAGATAATCACCACTGATTGAGACAAGCTGAGGCATATGGATGAGGCGGCTGAGTAGGTCAATGATAAGCTCAGATATTAGCTGTAAACCCCCACCCCCCACCTATGCTCTCTTAATAAAGAGAAATATCTCTATTGGGAGCCATGGAAACTGTCACTCATTGCCATGTAATGTGTGTAATTCAACATAAAGAAATGCTCCTGGGTAACCGCCTAGGTTTGGTTTAGTTAATATCTGCTCAGGATTGAGGGTTCATAACTTAGTCTTGTGTTAAAAGACTTCTTTTACTTCTTTTTTCTTCTGTTAAGGGTCAGCTAACTGCAAACGAACAATTTAGTAACTATTAGCATTCTTTGAGTGCAGCGCATGAGTAAAAAGAAGAAAAGTGTTTAAAATACATATTGCATGTTTTAACATGTTAACTTCCTAATATAAACACAAGAATGATGTTTGTGTGCTTTGCTTTTACAAAATTCCAGGCAATTCTTCTTCAGAATTACAGACCCAAGTTTGACAACCTCTCCTCTCTCTGCAAATTTGGTTTCTTTTTTGTTTTAAAGGTTTTATTTTTTCCATAACCTAGGTGATGTGTCTTTAGTTTACACCTAAAGTGACACTGGAATCACAAAATCGTATTAAGAGAAAAAGACTCCTAATTATTCAAATTAATCATGTAGACACCTCAATTCGATCTTCAAAGAAGTAAGCTCTACCCTGACTCAGGGCAATCAACCTCAGTACCACTTTCTTGCCCAGTAAACGTTAATATTTTACAGATGATGTCAGGGATTCTGTTTGGTCAGGTGGTTGGCTCAAAAGAAGTTTTCAAAAGCAAATTATCTTACAATATTGTGTGCTAACTTGCTGCAATCATCTTTTCCACTTGTAGCAATGACCCTGGAATTCCCAGTTCAAGGGTAAGGGTGGGGTGTCCTTCATACAACTTCAGCTCAAACAGCTGTCATGTTTGGATGGTAGGTAAAGACGTTTCGTCCTGTTATGCAAAACCAAGAATAGGCTTTACTTTCTGGTCAGATCTACCTTGAAGTTCACACTTTTTTTCTAACGGTCTCCAGCATTCAGTTCTGAACAAGTCTTGGATACCCAAAGGAGAGCCAGGAAAGGAATGATGACAAGGTGGAGTGTCCTAAGTTATTTTTATTTGACAGCTAAATCGGCTGTACCTTGGAGAAATGGGCAGTCTTGGGTAAGTTACATTAGTACTAAAATTGCAGACACCTACTGTGGTTTAGACACCATTCTGCCTGGAGACAGTGGAACAGAATAAATGGCTTCTAAGGTCCCTTTCCAGTCCTATCATTCTGTGGGTTAGCACAGAAGGATTTCATTGTGAGACAAACCTGTGTTCTCAGGCAATCCAATTTTTATAATGTCATTCCAGGTACTCTACAGCTCAACAAATTCTCTTCTTGTGCTGGCTACCATTCGCAGATACCCTTAAACTGACTGAAAACACATCATCCTTCGATAAATGCCACTATGGTGATCATGGTGAGCCAGAAGGCTAGAGAAAATATGGCAAAAACATAGGTTAAATATATATAAGTATTTTATTTATATTATATAGGAAATATGACTGAATTCACATTTTCTTTAGTAGAAAAAGAAAGAAGTATCCAGGATACATGATGGATAGACTGCAAAAGGATCACATAGCAAGTTAATGCCTATCTCGGTTTCTAATTTTATTGCTGCATGTTGAAGCAACATAATCAATAGATAGAACAGTGAGACTCAAGATTCCCAATCAAATTTTGATTCCTTATATAACACATCGGTCAAAGGTTCCACGTTACTAGTTTCATATTCATTTCTATATGCGACTGTTCTGGTTTGCTAATGCTGCCAGAATGCAAAACACCATAAATGGATTGACTTTTACAAAGCGGTTTATTTGGTTACACAGTTACAGTCTAAAGGCCATAAAGTGTTCAAGGTAAGGCATCAACAATAGGGTACTTTCACTGGAGAAAGGCCATTGGCATCCAGAAAACCTCTGTTAACTGCTAAGGCACGTGGCTGGTGTCTGCTTGCTCCCAGGTTGTGTTTCAAAATGGCGGTCTCCAAAATATTGCTCATGGGCTGTTTTGTCCTCTCTTAGCTGCAGCTCTTCTTCAAAATGTCACTCTCAGTTGCTCTGAGGTCCCTCTGTTTGTGAACTCCTTTATATGACTCCAGTGATCCAATTAACAATCACCCTGAATGGGCGAGGTAACACCTCCATGGAAATTATCCAATCAAACATTTCACTCACAGTTGATTGAATCACATCTCCATGGAAACACTCAATCAATGAATTCCAGTCTAATCAACATTAATACATCTGCCCCCACAAGACTGCATCAAAGAACGTGGCATTTTGGGGGACATAATACATCCAAACAGACAAAGAGACTTTAGAGGAGAAATCTTGAATTCAGCTGGCTTTGTGAACACAGGCTTTTCTGTCTTTAACATTCTCTCTCCCTCTCTTTCCCCTCCCTCCCAGGTTTTTTTCCCTTCAACCTCTCCTCTTATATCTACCACACTCCCCTCCTCTCCCAGGCTCAAAATTCCCTAAATGAGGAACTCTTCATTCAGCTGACCCTCCTTCTTTAACATTGTAATATGCTAAAAAAACAAACAAACAAAAAAGCATAAAGAAGTGTTTCTTGTTTTTGTTGCTGGTGTTTCACAAGGCAAGACAGTGCTTTCTGGTTGACTTCTGATACCCTTTCTGAGGATGTCTAACATTCTCTTGGCTGGGAAGAACTGCAGCAGGCCTTTCAGTCCTTTTCCAAGGTTATCACTGACAGCTGACTTCATCTTATCTGTAGACAGATTGTTTCTTTTTAAAATGCAATTCTTTTCATTTGCTTGTCCTGCAAAAATAAGCTACTCTACACTCTAGAACCCAAGTATTCCCTCGATCCTATGGCATACAATATTAAAGTTTAATTCATTAATTCTCCATTCTCTATAGCATAGAGTCAAGCACTTACAGCTTTCTTGCATTATAATATCCTCGGATGTTTTATGTGATCAAATCTCTCTTGAGTAATATTAGGAAAGATGTTCAACATGTGGTAGACATAGCTCTAGCAATAATTTTATTTTCTTTAACAAGTCTTTCCTTCTCCTCTCCCCAAAGCACAGTAATGGCTCTGAAACCTCATGCAAAATAATAATACCCAAATATGAATTTCAAGGTTCTTGGTCTACTCAAGTGATTTCATGTCCTTCCTACCTCCTTTGCCCAAACCTTGCATGCCTACCACACAATACCCCTACCTTATATACTATGATGTTGCACTTTAATCAATTAATTTTTTTATATCTGCCACACTCCTTAAAGAATACAAGGATGACTACAAGAAAAGACCCAAATACCACATTAACAAAGAAGGTAAACTATCAAGAACCAATAAAATGCCATGGTTGAGTCCGTGTGGATTTCTTCTACATCTCTGGCTTAAATAACAGAGTCCAGCATGTAGTAGGTACTGATAAATGTTCAAGGAGAAGGAAAGTCACAACACGAAAAATTGCCATACTGTCCCAACAGCACCTTGAGGATATAATTAAGCTCTAACTTGTGGTTGCCAAGGTGAGAAAAGATTGATGTATTGCTGAGCTCTCATTATCTAGGAAAAGAAAGCATACCTCTAGCTCCTTGAAAAAAAATCAACTGTTTTTCTGGCATTCAATTCTAAGAGGAATTATTGTGTAAATCTTTACATGAGGAACATTGAACAAAATGGACAGTCTTCAATAACAGGTTTACAAAAGAGGCAGAAATACTTCTCCTAACACTGCTTCCGACATATTGATCCTCGATTAAAGTAAAAAGAAAAATATTATATTTCAGTAAAGGTGTTTCTTCAGGGAGCAAAATCTATTTATTCAACAAACGGTTGTTGAGACAGAAACTGAGGAACAGGGTGACCATGCATCTGGTTTGCACAGTGCAGTCCCAGTTCACAATTGCTGTCCCGACCTCATTACTACTAGCACTTTCTCTCACAAAGGTTTCCCAGTTGGAATAATAAACCATATTGCCAACCCACCTATGAAAGAATGTGTTTATTAAGATGAATAAGACAGGATTGCTTTGCTAAGGGAGGGCTGAGTTTACCAGCAGAGGCAGTAACAGGCTGTTACATTAAATGTGGTGAGTTCTACAAATGACATATGTACAAAGATGAGAAAGCAACTAGTGGAAAAAGTTGGAGAGGGCTTGACAGAGGAGGTGATGTTTGACCTGTGCAAAGCCCTAGACTGGAAGTTCCATAAGGGCAGGGATCTTGTTTGTTCCTAGGGCCTAGCCAAGAACCATTCAATAATACTTATCAAATAAATAAATGAATGGATGACACTATTATAAACATCCAAATAATTCTGTCCAGATATGTAGCTTTCTGAGACAGGACTGAAGCTTAGGCCATCTCTAAAAGAGTAAATATGAGCAAGTTCTATAGAATAGCCCTGTCTCACGTATCAGTTGTCCCTCCTGGAATTTTTGTGGGAGTTCGAGAAAAATTCAAGATTTGGATGACTGTGGACATTAAATTGGAAATGTTGAAATTGCTGCATTTGTTTTATCCCTGGAAAAATGTTCTTCCCTTGGCTTCTGGGACCCCATGCTCTTGGATCTTCATGTCATGCCTTACTGGATGCTCCTTCTCATTTTCCTCAGCTGGTTCTTTCTCATTTCCATGACTGCTAGACTTTGGGGTGGTCAAAAACAGTCTGAGGCCTCTTCTTTTCTCTATCCACATTCACTCTGTTGGTGAAATCATACAGCCTTATGTTTTTAAATACATCTCTATATATGAGTTCCAAATTCATATTTCTACGCTGCACCTCTCTTAAAATCAGATCCAACGGCTACTCAGCACTTCCACTTTGATGTCTATTGGTGTATTAGTTTCCTATTGCTGATGTAACAAATTACTACAAACTCAGTGACTTAAAGCAACACAAATTTATTTGCTTTCAGTTCTGTAGTTCAGAAGTCTGAAATGAGTTTTATGGGGCTAAAATCAAGGTGTTGGCAGGACAGTTTCCTTCTGGAGACTCTAGGGGGAGAATCTGTTTCCTTGCTTTTTCCAGCTTCTTTAGGTTTTCTTCATTCCTTGGCTCATGGCTCCACTCACATTTTGCTTTTTCTCTGCCTGCTTCTGTCATCACATCACCTTCCTCCTGTGACCTTCATGCTTCCCTCTTACAAAGTGGTTGGAATAGTGGCAGGGAGATGGAGATAGTAGGCAATGAAATCAGACAAGTTTTAGGAGACCAGGTCCAACTCAATAAACAGCAAATTAATACTTCTAGTTGTTGAATCTAAAACTTGGGTATCATTCTTGACTCCTCTCTTGATCAAAATGCAATCCAAGAGCAAATCCTGTTGACTCTACTTTGAAAATATACTTAGACTACAACAACTTTTCATGACTTCCACTCTTATCACCTGGTCCAAGTGATACTCTCACCTAGAGTATCACCATAGCTTTCTGTCTCCCTGTTTCAACCTTTGCCATCCTTCAGCCTTTTATCTATGTAGAAGTCAGAGTAACCCTGTTAAAGGATCTAAGTCAGATGATGCTCCTCTCAAACCCTCCAAGTGGCTTCCCATCTCACCTGGGGTAAAAGGCAAAGTCCTTACATTGGCCTGTGAGGCCCTACAGGTTCTGGTCTCCTAAAACTTCTCTGATTTCATGGCCTACTATCTCCATCTCCCTGCCACTATTCCAACCACTTTGCAGGTAGGTCCTCAGTCTTTCTTGACCATGGAGCTTTTGCATTTGCTACTTTCCTCTTTCTGGGACACTATTCCTCTGGATATCTCTTACCTCCTTCAGGGCTCTGCTGAAATGTCCTCTTCTTAGGGAAGTCTTCCTGACCACTTTATATAAAATAAAATCTCCCCCAACATTCCAAATGGCATTTCCTAACAACTATTCAGATTTATTTTTCCCCTTTGCATCAAAATAAGTGTTAATTTTTATTTGGCTGTCATCCCTGGGAAAAATGTAAGATCTCTGATGGCAGGGATTTTGACGTTGTGTTCACTACTTGAGATAGATTGTTTGATGGCTATAAATTCCTTCATGTTTGTATGATGCCTTTTTTTTTTCATTTTTATTGAGATTGTTCAGATACCATACAATTATCCAAAGATCCAAAGTGTACAATCACTTGCCCCTGGGTACCCTGTATGATGCCTTTTTGCACCTCCTTTCATCAAGAGGTGCAGACTCTTTTCCCACTTTCTGATTCTGGGCTGGCTCTAGACTTTGTTTGAACTATAGACCATGACAGAAGTGACCACATGTGACTTCTGAGCATAGACTACAAGAGGCCTTGAAAGCTACAAGTCCTCTTGTAGCTTTTACGTTGAACTCGTGCAGCCTTAAGATTAATATATAAACAATCTTGGGCTAGCCTCCTTGAGGTTGAAGCACCATATGGGGAGAGCAGCCAGTTGACAGCAAGTCCCAACTCCCACACATGTAAGGGAGGCCATCTCTGACTGACCAGCCTAATCAAGATGCCAGATGACTGCAGCGTCAGGGACCAGGATTACCAGATAAAATGCAGGATGCTCCATTAAATTTGAATTTTAGAAAAACAATGACTTTTTTTTTTTAGTGTAAGTATGTCCTGTGCAATATTTGGAAGAATGTACGCTCCTTAATGACAGCTTGGTAGCTGAACAACTCAAAAAATATTTGTTGAATTAGTAAACATTCCATATCTGCTTTAAAGGAGATGAATGTGTTTATCTATAACCAGAATATGTAGAAAAGTTGAAATTTTATCACTGAAAAAAGTAAAGAGCCTGATTTTTAATCTTGCCCATGTGGTAGACCATCCCTCTTCTGCTGAATTGGGCTCAGGAGTGTATCTAAAAGCAGAGCCAAACCAGTCTCAGGAAGCATCCTATTATCTGCTGAAATTCCTAAGTATCTGCTCAGTTAAATTCCTGGAATTCTTTACCAAAAGAATGGAATAAATTATCTTGGCCAAGAAGAATCTTGGGGTAAGTTAAGTTACTAGTTATTTGCTCTTATGATTAAAGAAAACTTAAGTTGTCTATAAAATATTGAATTGAACCTCAAAGAAGACTGAACAAATTAGCTACAAAAATCATTCCCATTAAACTAAATCAGTTGATTTGTTGAATGGAAAGGTGGTGCATCCAACGGCTCTTGAGTGTTTGGTGGTTACAATGGCCATGGGAGAGGGAAGGGAAGAATGGAGACATCAGGGGTGAAGAGAGACCAGCCCAGAGACAGCCACTCCCAATGAGGCTCATGAGGATGGTATGGAGAAGGCCTGTGGAGAATGCTGTCCTGCAGACTAGGGGATTTTCAAGATAAAGGGACAGGGTCTCTAAGGGCACTAGATCCCCTGAAGAGCAAAAGTAACAATCTCAGGAGTTGAGAGCATCCACTGGACAGGAAGCAGAGGTGTTGAGAGAAGGGTGAGTGTTATTGTTGATGCAGATGGAGCATCTATATGGAGAAAAACCCATACCCATGCCTATTTATGGAGCTCTTACCTGAACTCTAGATTCCTTTACCAAGCTGCCTCCTTGACCTCTCCACATGGATATCCAATATCTCAAACTTAACATGTCTAAAATTGAGCTCAGCTTCACCTCCCGATCCCTCCACCCAACCTTCATTCCAGTTGCTCAGGCACCCAACTGTGTGGTCGCCCTTGACTTCTCTCTTTCTCTCACACTCCACATATAATCCACCATCTGATCTCAATGGCTCTTTCCTTAAAATATATCCAGTGCCTGATGACTTCTTACCCCCTCCACTGCTACCATCTTGGTCCAAGCTACCACCTCTCTCACCTGGATTATTTCCTTGCTTCATTTCTAGACTCCCTTGATCTATTCTCAACCCGGTAGCCAGAGGATCATTTTAGAATTTTAATTCAGATCATGTCACTCCTCTGCTCAAAAGTCTCCATAGGTTCTAATCTCACTCACAGAAAATGGTCCCTGGGGCCTGACAGGATTTGGGCACCTTTATATTGATGATCTCATTTCCTATTACTTTCCCCCTCACAGTCCACCTCAAGCACATTGGCCTCCTTGCTATTCTGTGAATACCAAGTACACTCCTTCATTAGCACCTTTGTAACAATTCTTCACTTTGTCTAGAATGCTCTCTTCCAGATATCCATCTGCTTCCTCACCTTCTTCAGGTCTTGACTCAAGTATTACCACCTTAATGAAACTTTCTTTCTCCAACTATCAAAAATTAAAACACCCCCCACCTACCCTATTTCTCTTCCCTGTCTTATTTTTCTTCATAGCAGCTATCTTCATCGAATATACTATTTTAATTATTTATCCAATTTGTCATTTAGTCTTGATCCACAAGATGTAAACAAGATGAGAGTAGAATTTAAAACAGTGCCTGGCACTTGGAAGGCTCTCAAATGTGTGCTAAGTGAATGAATATAATATATGTATGTATGTATTTAAAC
This sequence comes from Choloepus didactylus, assembly GCF_015220235.1. NCBI lineage: Eukaryota > Metazoa > Chordata > Mammalia > Pilosa > Megalonychidae > Choloepus > Choloepus didactylus. The sequence goes on along the minus strand of NC_051320.1, from coordinate 52,685,656 downwards.
ATGGGTAAATGTAAAGGCACACTCATTCATATGTATTTTTAAGCCCATTCAAGTGCATAACTAGATGTTATTTTTGAATATGATGGTGGTGGTGATGATAATGATGACGATGTGGTAACATCAGTTTTTTAGAATCTATTTTTTTCTCTACTCTAGAAAGCATAAATTTCAAAAACTAAGATTGTAAGCTGAATCTTTAGCATATATTTTATAAAGCTTTTAAAAATATACAAGTTTTTACAATATCCATTATAAATGCTAAAATAAATTCTTTCCAGAAGACTATATAGAGTAATATTAATGAAAAGAACTTGGCCTTAAATTATCTAGAAACAAATAAAAACTTTAAGTTCCCTTAAATAACACGGTAATAAGATGGTCTTATTCTGGAGGCTGTGCAGCAAAGTTTTCTCCTTCTCAGGTGAAAATGGGTAAATACATCCTTGGCAGACCCTATGTCATCATCATCCTCACCATCAAAGGTGTAAGACTTGCCAAAATAAATGGCCACCATTCATAGGGGGAGAAGGAGCTGAGAAATAACAGTTGAACTGCCAACTGGGCATTTGAATAGACTTTTAAAAAGAGATTAAATAAATTTTCAAAAAAATCCTTAAAGTGTGTTATGCTTAAGCTAGTACACCATGAGGCTAATAATACATGGTGTAATCTGTAAGACACAATTACAGAAACTAATAAATGCATCCTGGGACTACTTAGAGCTTTAACAATTGCTTCACATACTTTGTAAGTTTTAAAGCATTCAGACAAAATGAAGAAAAATAATAAACAGATGAGGCAATTTAGCTTTTAGAAGAGTTAAGGTAATTTCATAGGTATAGTTTAGATAAAAGAGGGTAAGGAATTATAGCGATCACAGAAAAAATCCAAATAGGTACCTGTAGTGAGCTAAGGGAGGTGAAGAAAACAATTTCCTCATCTGAAAATAGTAATAAGCAGTAGCAGTAATCACCTAAACAGGAAAATAGCTAAGGTAGAAAATACCATCAAATATGTTGGAAATGATCATTGTGGGAAGCCACTTGAGGACCACTTAGGGGAGACCGAATGCTAGAAATGCGCAAGGCAAGTTGAACAGAAGCAGTTAGGCCCCCACAGACCTCTCCTCAAATTCTCTTTAGACAGCTTCCTTCTTCACAAAGGGTGTCACTGGTGTTTGGAGGGTATGCAGGAGATTAGGGTAACAATCCTTTGGGGAGATGGTCAGTCTCAGGAGTGGAATGGATATTCAATTCCCACTTCAATAACGATTGCCAGAGGGAACAAGAAGAGCTGATGTACAGAAACTAATGTCTTCTGACACACTATGTGGTCATGAGGTGAAAATATTAGGACTCAGTTTACTCATTTGTGAAATGGAGATAACAATTATTTTGCAGGCAGAAGTTCTTAATCTGGAGTCCCTTAGGCGTTCGTAGGTGGAAATGAGAGTGGGGGTAGGAGGAAGTATCTGTGAACCTGAATGGGAAAACATTACACATTTATTTTCATTAACTTCTAACTGAAAACTCGGCATTTCCCTCAATTATGAATGTAAGCAACAAACCACAGTAGTATTGGCAAAACCTGTCACTTTGTCACCAACACAAATCACAGATATTTTCATCACATTAGATGTTGCAGAAATCGCAAAATGATGTTTACATTCATCACTACTTTGAAATTACTGTAATAATTAGATAACACTGCAAAACTTTAATACATTTTTTTCTTTATTGTGGAATACAACATATCCACATAGAAGTGATAACTTTCCAAGTGCAACTCAACAAGTCAGAGAGCAAACTTCAAAGAATGCCATGGGCCACAGCTCCACAGCCTCAGCCATTTCCTTATTTTGAAACACAACATATTTGCAAAAAGGTGACAACTCTCAAAGTAAGACCCAACAAGTAGTTATATAGGAAATTTCCAAGAATGACATGGGTTACAGTACCACTTCCCCACTGTGAAATATAACATTTTTAAAATGTATATCACAAATTCAGTTTTCAAAATGTTGATAACCGTATTTTAATAAAATTCATATTTTCATAATGCTAATGCATTTTACTTTATGCATTAAAAAATATTATTCAAGGAGAGGGCCACAGACTTCATTTACCTAACTGCCAAAGTGGTCCATGACACAAAAAATGGTCAAGAACTACTGATGGGTAAATGGTAGCTTAATTATTATTGTAATAACAATGATGAGGATGATAATAATCATTCCTATCACTACTATTACTGAATTCACTAGAGTTATTTTTCCCTAGACATCTTGTTTCAACTCTTGGTTCTATCAAAAAAGAGCTAAATGATTTGGTAAGCCATTTAATCTCACTGAGATTCATATTCAATTCAATAAAGGAAAGACTTATTTAATAAGGCTGTTCTAAGGATCATATGAGAAAATGCATTTGAAAAATATGTCCTATTTCAAATTAGTCAGTGATGTTTTAAGACTAATTCTTATTATCATCATCAAGAATTCCTAAAAGTACAGTAACTATGTAAGTTATCATCTAACCCAGGACACCTCTGAGAGTAAAAGGGGGCACTATCAATACATATGGCAGGTTGGGTGGAAACTGGACTATCTCAGGCAAATCAAGAATCAATAGGCTACATGAATACTACTTTTCTGACTTTTTTTGTCTATCATATTTCTGCCACTATAAAATTCAACAGATAAATACCATATTTACTTGATTATAAAATTGTATTTTTCTCCAATTTTAACACTTTGGAAATTGGACTGCATCTTACTGTTGATGCATTCCATAAGAAATGTCAGACACCAGGCAAAAAACAATCTATGTCTTATATTAGTTGTCATTGCTTGTCCATGTGTAAACTTCTTCAGGCAGAGAAGGCCTCTGATAATTCATTTTAACTTCAATTGCATTATTTGCATAGGTTGATCAAGATTGATGACTAAATTTTAAATTTGAATTCCCAATTATTGATTAAAGTACTTCAGAATGTTTGGGTGTACACAGAAGATTGAATTTCTTACGTGAGACAAAACAAAAGCAGTAGAAATTGTCAAATCTTCAGAATAGACCCTCGGGCATTCAAGGTTAGGAAAGACTGATGCAATCTATTATGCAACAGGGAGTTCCCCCACTCAGGTACTGGACAGTCTGCCAAAAGCTTCTTTAGACTTTCCAGAGAAGCTGTATGGCTTTTAGAAATATTGAAATTAAAAAGAAAATGGGAGAGGAGAGGCGGGGAGAGATAGCAGCATAGAGAGATGTGGAATTTAGTTAGTACTCTGGAACAACTAGCATATAGCCAGGAACAACTAGTAAACAGTCTGGAACAACTGTTGGGGGATATCTGTGACTGGACAAACATCATACACCAGTCTGAAATGGGTGGAATGGCTGAGGTCACAGCATAAGAACTGTAAGTAAAGTTCCCCAAACTGTGGTGCTGGTGCCCCTCCTCCACTGGCATGGCAGGCTGAGTTGGAAGACTTCCCTGTGGGAAAAAGAAGCAGTCTACTAGGAGGAAGGGAAGGTAGCTCAACCAAGCTCCAACTGCAGTTTTAATTAATGAATTTGGACTACTGAATACAAGCTCTGAGCATAGATAAACCTGGAGCAAGCAGGAAAGGAACCCAGAGGTTTATCCTGGCAGAGAGGAGGTGGGGCTAATGGAAAAAATACATAAATAAATAAAAACAGAGGCTTTTGGAATTGGCTGAGCTCAGAATACTGAAAAGGGGCACAAAGAAGTGGGTACCACCTCTGGTTCTTGAGTGGTACCTGGGGGGCTGGGGACTGGCTCTGAAAAGGGGATTTCTTTCTTTTTCCCTTTTAAAAAAACTCACTCTACGTAGTTTATTAAAGAAAGCCTCAGGCATTTTCAATTGTCAGTGCCAACCCAGGCAATGGTGGAGTTAGACAGTCAGAGAGTCAAAAGAAGAAGTCAAACTTAGGAGATAAATCCCTAAAGAGCTTTTCTTCCCTAAGAAAAAGTGGAGGCGGGGCCCAGTCCAAGTGGCTGCCCTCTCTTAGAGACCTCAGAAACTAGGGCCTGGGGGTAAAAAAGAAAAACAGAAACAGCTTGAGATTGGCTTCTAACACTCTCAGACCCTGGCAGGGACAGGGTCTACTGAGAATTAAAGGCAATGCACATTTTTACACCAGTGGGGATCTGTGGGCTGACAAGCACCACCTGCTGGGCAGGATAGGAAAAGGACAGCATCTAGAGGCCTCACAGGAAAGTCTGACAGGCTGCTGGGTCTCATCCTTAGGGAAACTTCATACTGATTACACCCTCTTCCTGAGACTGGGGACTGTCTGGTCTGGGAAAATCTGATTTGGGTAATCAAGGAAACCAGATGTGTAGACAACAAAAAATTATAAACCACAATAGAAAAAATGAAGATATGGTCCAGTCAAAGGAACAAACTACACTTCAAATGTGATACAGGGGTTGAAACAATAATTAAAGATGTTCAAACTAATATGCTAAATCAATTCAAAAATTAAGTTGAAGGAAGATATGGCAATAGAGATGGAGGATACAAAGAAGACATTGGGTGAACATAAGGAAGAACTTGAAAGTTTGAAAAACCAACTGGCAGAACTTATAGGAAGGAAAGGCACAATAGAAGAGATGAAAATCACAATGAAAATATACAACAGCAGATCTGAAGAGGCAGAAGAAATGATTCAGGCACTAGAGGACAGACCATCTGAAATCCTACACAAAAAAAGAAAAAATGAGGGAAAGAATGGAAAAATATGAGCAGGGTCTCAGGGAATTGAATGATACCATGAAGCACATGAATATATGTGCCATGGGGTGTCCCAGAAGGAGAAGAAGAAGAGAAAAGGGGCAGAAAGAATAATGGAGGAAATAATCACTGAAAATGTCTCATCTCTTATGAAAGACACAAAATTGCAGATCCAAGAAGCTCAGCATGCCCACCCCAACAGAATAGATCTACTCCAAGACATATAATAATCAGATTATCAAATTTCAAGAAAAAGAGAATTATGAAAGCAGCAGGAGAAAAGCAATCTATCACATACAAAGGAAGCTTGATAAGACTATGTATGGATTTCTCAGTAGAACCTATGGAGGCAAGAAGGCAGTGGCATGATATATTTAAGATACTGAAAGAGAAAAACTTCCGACCAAGAATTATATACCCAAAAAATAGTCCTTCAAAAATGAGGGAGAGTTTAAAATATTTTCAGACACACAAACACTGAGTTTGTGAATAAGAACCTGCTCTACAAGAAATAGTAAAGGGAGCAGTACAGGCAGATAGGAAAACACAGGAGAGAGAGGATTGGAGTAAAGAATAGAAATGAAGACTATCAGTAAGAGTAAAGAGAGAGAGAAAAAATTAAAATAAGATATGACATATAAAATCCAAAAGACAAAATGGTAGAGAGTAGACAGCTTACATTGAGGGAAATTAGCCAGAAACAAAGGATGGATACTCTATGGACTCACTAATATGAACTAACATTGATCAGCAAAATTTAAGAGTTAAAGTTGAGCACACAGTTTGTCAGGAGATAGAAAGAAGTTAGAAAACAGGTATTTGATGCTGAAGGAGTACATAACGGTCAACAGGATTGACTGTATAGATCCAGAAATGGATAGTATAATACTGTGTGATGGTAGCATAATATTGTAAGTACTCTGAACAAAGATGAGTGTGAATATGTTTGAAAGTGGAAGGCTATGGGCATGTATGACAACAGAAGGAAAGACAGAAGATAAAGACTGGGATTGTATAACTTAGCGAAACCTAGAGTGGTCAATGATGGTGATTAAATGTACAAATATAAGAATGTTTCAAAAGAGAGAGAACAAATGAATGTCAACACTGCAAGGTGTTGAAAACTGGATGGTATAGGAGAAAAAATACAATCAATGCAAACTAGAGTCTACAGTTAATGGTAAGATTGTAAGATGCTTCCATTAATTGTATCAAAGGCAATATACCAAAGCTAAATATCTATAAGAGAGGGATATAACAGAGTGGTATGGGATTCTTGCTGGTGGTGGTGTCAGATCTTTTCATTGTATTTTATTTTATTTTTATTTTTCTTCTATCTTTCATATTTTTATTCTTTTTTTCCCTCTCTTTCCTTTTTTTTTTTTTGTGGAAGAAATGGAAATGTCCTCATATAGTTTGTGGTGGTGAATGCAAAATTATGTAATTATATTGGGAATCAGTGATTATTTACTTAGAATGGATTGTATGGTGTGTGAATAAAACTGTTTAAAAAATAAACAGATGACAAAATTTCATGCACAGTGTCACAGCTCTTTGCTGGAGAAATTAAGGGCATCTTGTGTGAATTCACTGGGAGAGACCTCTTGGAAGCTTGCACCCGGTGTATTCCAAACTTTAGAGGGATAATAGTGCTGGAGAAAGAGAGAGGGATGTACCTATTCACTGTTGGTGGGGAAGTAAAATGGGGCAGCCCATCTGGAAGGCAGTGTGGTGGTTCCACAGGAAGTTAACTATGGGGTTGCCATATGATCCTGCAACCCCTTTATTGGGTAAATACTTGGAAGAACTAAGAGCAGGGACATGAATGGACATTGAACACTGGTGTTTATGGTGGCAGTATTCATGATTTGGAATGGATGGAGGTGACCTAACCGTACATTGACCGATAAATGGAATGGCGAACTGTGGTGTATACATACAATGAAATATTGAGTGGCAGCAAGAAGAAATGAAGTTCTGAGGTATGCAACTAGGTAAATGGACTTTGAGGACAGTAGGTTCAGTGAAATAAGCCAGAATTGAAAAGACAAACATTATAACACCTCACCAATATGGAATAATTATAATGTGCAAACTCTGAGAATTGAATCTGAGAGCATAGGTTATCAGGGGAAGGTTTATGATAAAGATTCCTAGATTGCAAGCTCTTACAGCAGTCGTATCTATTCATGAGTTGTAATGGTTATTTCTAAATTCTGAGATGATGAGCTGTTTGTGTATAACTGGTCGGTCCCTGGAACTTTGGGTATCTCTGTGTCACCTGAGACTCAAAGCCAGAGTTCAGCAGTTATGAATGTCAGCAATACCCCATAGAGTAAATGTTAAATAGCTAAAAAGGAGATCAGACTTTAATTAGAGATAAGAACAAAATGAACTTGATTAGGACTAAGGTAAACCAGACTAAAGGGAAAAGGATGATATTGACTGTGTTGTAAAACCTCGACTTCTTTGTGAGACCAAAGAAGAGATGTTTATTTGGTGGAAAATGTATATTTTCTGTTTCATGCTATATAATGTAACTTGTATGGTCAGTTTAATCAAACATCATTATTACATGGAATCTTGAATAGGAGGTGAGATCTGGTTGGTTTTTACAGGTTAGCAAGAAACCCCAATACTTTCAAGAGTAATTTGGGCAAAGAGTAAGGAGTATTTGAAGGGCCCCCTTAAGGGCCTGGGGAAAAATATGGAAACATTAAATTTCCCCACCTGGGGAATTCCTGATATTCTAGCAAGCACTGGGGACTACCATTGTAGTAGGCCAATCCCTCATTCTTGGGGCTTACCCTTATGAAGCTTGTTCCTGCAAAGGAGAGCTAAGCCTACTTATAATTTTGCCTAGGAGTCGCCCCCAGAGAACCTCTTTTGTTGCTCAGATGTGACCTCTCTCTCTCTAAGACAGCACTGCAGCTAAACTCACTGCCCTCCCCACTACGTGGGACATGACTTCCAAAGGTGTAAATCTCCCTGGCAACGTGGGACATGTCTCCTGGGGATGAGTGTGGACCCAGCATTGTGGGATTGAGAAAGTCTTCTTGACCAAAAGGGGGAAGAGAAATGAAACAAAATAAAGTTTCAGTGGCTGAGAGATTTCAAATGGAGTTGAGAGGTCATTTTTTTATTCTTGTGCATTATATAGATATCCCTTTTAGTTTTTAGTGTATTAGAATAGCTAAAAGGAAATACCTGAAACTGTTGTACTGTAATCCAGTATCCTTGATTCTTGAAGATGATTGTATAACTATATAGCTTATACGGGATGACTGTGTGATTATGAAAACGTTGTGGCCCATATTCCCTTTATCCAGTGTATGGACAAATGAGTAGAATAAAGGAGGACAAAAAGTAAATGAATAATAGGTGGGGGAAACGGGTATGAGATGTTTTGGATGTTCTTTTTTACTTTTTTTCTTAATTTTATTTCTTGGAGTAATGAAAATGTTCAAAATATTGATTGTGGTGATGAATGCACAACTATATGATGAGACTGTGAACAACTGATTTTACACTTTGGATGACTGTATGGTATGTGAATATATCTCAATAAGATTGCATTTAAAAAAAAAGGAGCAAAAATGGGAAAAAAAGCTTAGCCAAACTGAAGATACAGAAGAAAGCCTGTGTTCAATATGCTTCATAATTAGACTGTCAACCCAAAAGGTGCTAAAGATTACAAAACAAGGAGCATGGGTTACACAAGGCAGCCTGTTACTCTGACACTGAGGCTTCACTGCTAATGACCAAAAGATATTCAGAGCAATGTTTAGATTCTGAATTGAAGATGCTTTAGACATAGACTAATTTTAAAGACTAAAGTGTTAGGTATTATATACTACTGTCAGTTAAAAGAAACCCATATATTTTTCCTGAAAAGCTGTATTAACCCTAATAGTACTCCTTACAACTGACATTCTTTAAATCAAAGAAATGGAGAGCTGTGAATGATTGTTTTTATTAAATTATAAGGAAGTTTCTTTCACCAATATTTATACGTCAACTGTTTGAACCAAGCTTTAAGAAGATACCTGCAGTCTGGACTGTCGCAGCTACAGGTTGTCATACACCTTGACATCCCTTGGGTTGCCCTGTCGGTAACAATTTACTCATATAAATCTCACTACCCTATTTTAATGGTGAAATATCTCCTCAAAGGGAGGGGGTGGTATTATACTCATAAATATAGAAGGCATTTTGATCTAATCAGAATAATCACCAGAAAAATGCACTTCATTCCACTTCAAAATTTCAAAATTAAAGTCCACAGTTGCTAGCTTTCATGAAGATGATTTTAATTTATTACTTCACACATGTCACCTCCATATAATGAAATAATTAGCTGGGAAATTATGTTTGCATTCTCAACATTTTTGTACAATAGACATGTCAGTATAATTAGGCATTAACCACAGTTTTAGAGAATTGAAGGTAGCAGCTTTGTGTACATGTGAATATTTTTTCTTCCTCTTCATTTGTTCCATTCTTGTCTTGGTGACCCACAAAAAGATGTTTAAATAGAACCTTTCAATGGAAGCCATCACTACAGCATGCCATATTAAGGTAATTGCCTAAAAGATTAGAAGATAAAAAAAATCCCATGGACAGCCATAGCCTTTCTGCCAAGCTCTCTGGAAGCTAAAAGGCTTAGTGCCTTAGGCTCCAACTATTGGTTGCACTCTTTACTATGTCTTCCATTCTCATTTTCCTTTCCACTTCTGTCATATTAGGCTGACTTTGGCAGGCTGAACTATCCAAGAAGGGTGGCTCTTGATTACAGCCGCCTTTCTCTTAAAAAGAGCAAACACCAATCCTTTTTGGCAGGTGCAATTTTCCAACGCATTCAGAAAACAGTTTGCCAGAAAACATACCAACAAACTGTGCCCCCAATTATTAAGGAAAGAACATGTTAAAGGTTACCAACTATTCAACTAAGGAAAGAATAAATTAGAGCAAACAACAACAAAAAAAGAGAAAGTGTTGTCTTTTGTGCTGAGTTAAATTTGGAAATAATGACAAAATCTCTTCTTTGCAATTCACAATTCACCACCCCTCCATTGTCCCCATTCACCTATCCTTCCTTAGTGCTTTTGTGCAGGAACTACTAGGGCAGGTGGGGTTAAGGTGCACAAACTCGCAGAGACTTTACTGCCATTTTGTTTACATTGCTCCTCCAGGGTTCTAAATTTCATCCTTAAATTAATGTATCACTAAATGGATCTGGTCTGTGATATGCTTACTGTCTGATAATGTTAAAAAGTACTGACATGATAAAATCTCTGTTCCTGGAAATCTTTAAAAATAGCAAAAGCAGTGATCTGCCCTGGTGTGTCTGTGTCCTTGGTGTATCAGGCACAGTTATCCTGAAAGAAGGAAGCTAGACTCAATTTGCAGAGGGTCCTAATATATTTTCTTAGGTATCTAAGTTCAACACATGTAGAGAAAAATTTTAAAGATATGCACATATACTGTTTCCATCTCCCAAGGCCTAGAGCTTGTTAGCATTTTTCTTTTCTTTCAAGATTAGAGGCAATGGGAAATGTCCTAAGGTGGTATCCTAGGGTGCTTATGATCTGAAAACAATCTTTTAAATAGTAGAGTGGTCTAACATTTATCAGTGTGAAAAAGAGTTTCTTATCACTAAAAGGTCTCTTTGATTTTTTAAAAAATATTTTTTATTGTCCAGCTAAAACTTTAGTTAGAAAATTCCCCAAAGTAACATAAAATTACTCTGAAGAGGGAAGTGATTTATTTTATCACTTTAGCAGGATTTTGAGGGTCAACATCATGAACAAATACATATATTTATTTTTATACTCCCCAGGGAAAGTGCAAATATAAAATATTGAGAATTATCAGTGACAACTGATGTCTGCATGGTTACACACTATCCCTTGGCTTTATCTTGTACTTCAAAATTTTTCAGAATATGATTCTGTGCTGTATGTATCTTAAACTAAACACTTTAAGGTGATTCCTCCATTCATTTTTTTTATTTAAATTCATTTAAAATTCATTTAATGTACTATCCAGCAAATTTGTATAAAATGGTGCAGATATCCTTAAAATTATAAGAAGTGGGTAGACACCTATATTTAATATGGGCTGAATGAAGTACATGGTCATAGGAGTCATTATGGCTGAAGTCTGGAGACAGAGCAGTAGGTGCAAGTTCTGGCTTGGTACCCTATGGGCTGTACTATGCAACTCCAGGTATGTTCTTTATCACTCAGCCTCTGCACCCTCACCTGTGAAATAAGGAAACATTACATGGCCTGGCAACTACCAGGGATATAACTCATATTAATGAGCTGATGTCTATGAAAGAGTAATTTATAAAGATCACATAGATACAAGGGATTATAATAATATCTTGTAAATAGTAAGAATCTGTAACATATCTGTTTGGGATATGGGATCTTTCAAATTCTTTCAAAAACCAAAACTCTTACTGAGTTCTTTTCCCTATATAAGTCTATCCAAAAACTCCCTAGTAGGTTATGGAATTTTCAGATCTAATATAAGGAACAAATTGCTCTCCCTTACATGGAAAAAATGGGCAATTTTCAGGGAGCATTTTTCCCTATTTTGTTCTCTTCCCTTTGACCTTTCCTAATTCAAATGACAAAACAGCATGATTGCCTCCAATTTGGCTCTGTGGGGTATAATAAAGTATTTTCCAGAGCTTAGGAGGGGGACAACAACATCCAGCTATGACAGTGCGGGGGAAATAGCTGCATGCCATACATCCTTCTAGCCCTCAGTTAATACCTGGAGAGTTTCTCAAAGCACACTTGCAGGTATTTACCATAGCACTGCCTCTGATTTCCTGGGCTGGTGCATCTCATTGGATGAATTTATTAAATGAATCTGTAGGAATCCATAAAAGCAAATTACACTCCTGTTTTAACTAGTAATGGAAATTGCCTGATTGCAAAATAACTCATATAACGAAACTACTTTAAACCTTTGTTGAAAAGTCTTTTTAAGCTTTTAAAATTTGAATTGCTGTTTATATATGTTTTGCTGTGTGGGGTATAAAAGCTCTTTAGAAATTGATTCTGAGAAGCTCTCCTTTAAGAGAATTCTGAAACCAAAGCAGTGTAGACAAACTGTTGGTTGCTAAGGGCAACCTCAGTTTCTAAAATGAGTCATTGCAAATGTAAGACAAGGATTTGATAAGAGCATACAAAATGAGGTCTTCTGAAAGAAATTAAGGAACAAACGTTCTAACCTTTGGTTAAGAAATAAATTATGACTTTGTGTCCTTACACAAATTAGAGAGTAGTCAAGTCAAGAAAGATGTTACCTAATTGATAAGGAAGTTAGAAAGTCAGGCCAAGTCCAACTCTATCAGGTGACAGTGGCACCTTTAAGATACCAAAGACATGGGTTACTACCTACAGGAATGGTCCATTAAAATAAGTTCCGAGAGAAAGACAAAGGACTGTGAAAATCATTCAGGTTGCTCTCACAACTGTGTCCCATGATTCTGCTTCTCATTTCCCTGCTTGGTCCTCAGCCCCCAAAATAGACACTGCTTTAATACTATCCACGTGTGGCTTCTGGACACTGCTTTTCTGAGTAAAAAGCCAATTCACTATCTAGTACTTGATTTGCAACACTGACTTTGCAGACTTGATAGTATTATTTTTGTTCATTTCTCAAGCCATCCCGGTCAGACCATTCTTTGATCTTTATATACTAGTTTAGTGGAAGCACAGAAAAATCACAGCATCCAGAAGTAGAGGACAAACCGCCAGAAGTTTACTGACTACCAAAAAACTTGATGTTCTTGGGGTCTTATGGAAAAGGCCTCACTCACACACAATAATTCAAATTTAACATAGAAATGCTATAGGCAATCTATGGATAAAACTAGGATATGACTAAGCAGTGAATGGCAATCATTAAAGATTAGTAAGACAGTTGTCAAGATGTATTGGAATGTTCATTTATTTAAAAGATCTTTCTTGATGTATAAACTTCTAAATAATTAACACTTTAAAGTATATTTTTGAATATTATTACATTTAGCAATCTTAATAAAGGATTCTGTTCTTGTTTTAAGAAATATTGGGAAAGTATGTTAACTGCTTTCCTCCTTAGATAATAATTAAGGTACTGGAACGACTTAGTGATGGTGTATACTATTGGCCAATTGTAACTTCTTGGGTGCTTAACTTACAACAATCGTGTTAATAGCCTACAAAGACACAAGCTCTAAATTTTAAAATTCCATTATGTGCTATAAACTTCTTCCAAAAGATGTGACTGTGGGATTGGAAAAGGTGTCAGAAAAAAAGTTTTCTAAACTTCAGCCCAATAAAGGTTTAGAACAGCGACTGGCAAACTATGGCCAAATCTGACATGCTACCTATTCTTTTTTTGTAAATAAAATTTTATTGGAACACAGCAATGCTCATTAGACTAGTATTGCCTATGACTGCTTTTGCATTAAAAAGGCAGAGTTGAGTAGAGAGACCATATGGTCCCAGGATTTTACAGAAAAAGTTTGCCAACCCCTGGTTTAGAAGATGGAGTAAAGACATGGGAAGAAGACAGCTCCAGACAATTAAAATAGTGCTAGTGATTGAAAAAATAGTTTGCTGACTATGTAACTTAGTAAGACCCAAGCACATGTGATGGGATAATTTAGACCCAAAGGCTCTGACCCATATAGGTCACTTGTGAGCCCAAGGAATGACACCTCAGTTCAGATTTGTGTATCTTGGCATGCTTGCCTAATTTCCTTAGAAAGTTCATGCACTACAGAAACTAGATAATGCTATGGGTCTTTCCAGGTCAAATCATGACCTGGTTGGGAACAGGGAAGCACTGAGGCAGACGCTATTTGTGCCTAGTAGGCAACCTCTAGTAAGCTAGTAAAATAGTCTAGATAAAAGGAAGCCCTTCTTCCTGGTTTTAGGAATGGAGAACAAATGAGATAAAATGCCTGCCACGGTAATTCATAATAAGCCTCACTGTTTTGGCAATCTTCTCAGAACTAACCTTAAAAGGCAGTTGCCTTATCTGAGTTAGTAATTGTAGCAGAGAAGTCAAGATACTGTTCTTCATGGGTGTTGAGCTGTGACCAACACTTAAGCTAAATGGTGCAGTGATCTGAAACCATAAGGTGGCATTTGATAAATATTACCCCAGAAATCTAGGCAAGGTGATGGCACCCCAGAAACATGGGAAGATTCTATTCCAGTTGTTCAGAGCCAGTCTTTTTACCTTAAACAATTTATTTTCTTTTCTACGGAAAGAAAAAAGTCAGTTAAAAAGGATCCCACCTAAAGAGAGATAAAGGAAAGAGGAGAATTGAAGCCTATTCATGTTCATTTGCAAGGCAGCATAATGTGATTGTTCTAATATCAAAGGGAATATTTTGCTAACTCTGCCCAGGCTGACATACATCTATATGTAATTATCATATATACATACATAAGATTCTCAAGTCCCACAGTCTTAAAGGAATTCTACACAGGAGAAAGCAAACAAATGCACAAAACAGCCCTCTTCTGCTTTTAATCAAATCCACAAATTCCAATAAGACCCCAAAGAGCTCCCAGGTTTACTGTAGAAATTATGTGAATGTTGGAATTCCAAGGGCTCCAGACCAAGAACACACTGAGATAAATGAGATTTAAACTAATTTTGTGATGTGCTTGACTCTCTAATGCAAATATCTAGGCACTGAAAGAAAAACACAGGCCACATAAAAGCCTGGCAGTAATGATTGAAACAATGATCTCTGATTAGTACATCTATAGTGCACAGAACATTAAAGATACAAGGAAAGCTGTGCTTGGAGACACAGAACAGATACAGTTATGCTGGAAGGGTATATCAGTTCTATTACTTTTATAACTAGAGCTGCACATCATTTCTATTATTTTTATAACTATAGCTGCATTTGAGTACAATACTGTCCACACTTTAGTAGTGTCACCCTGGCTAAATTAACACTATGTAGAGGCAATGAGGTTGGTAAAATAAAAATGCCAAAGAAACCCATCTGTCCAGATAACATGAAGAAGTCTCACAAAAATTTTAAATATATTCCTTTATTTTGAGTGAAGTATGAAAACTAATGTGGACCAGAAAGTTGGCAAGAACTTTACTACCAAAAGAGGCAAGCAATTTTATATATTTATATAAGTACAGAGAAAATTTTATTTCTCAACATGGCAACAGAGGGAATTCTGACAAAATATTACACATATTCATTTGGTCTTTTTCTTTTTTAGAGTTGGTTAGAGATGGGATAAAATGATGTATTTAGAATGATCATATATCCCCATCCCTCATTTAATAAAGTCTATTTAAAATATTGCCCTTATTAATGACTACCAGAACACAGCAGTGTTCATAATCCTTGCAATTCAATTGCCAGAAGCTTGTGCAATAAATCAGGAAAAGGTTAAAATATTTTTCATGCCAGAATAGAACATATCAATCTATTTTATCTGATTACCTTGTGTAATGAGGCTTTCTCAAGACCAGATTACCTTACTCATTATAATTACACCAAATCAGATTTTTGCTTAAAAAGGAAAAGACTTAAAAATGTTAGCAATCCAATTGAAACTATTCTAGGGTTTTTTTTCCCCCTCTTTTGTACATTTCAAGACATGAGAAATTACATCCTGCTCTCCTTCCAAAAGTAGAGAGAAAAGTAACATTATTCCCATGAAAAGCAGATTAGGCAAATGGCATCTGGACAACCCTCATTTTATTCACTGATCTGAAAATTCAATAAAATCATCTATAATATATTTTAATTCTCAAGCTAAATTCCACTCCCATAAACAGATTCTTAAAAATCACTAGAGCACAATAAAATCCTTCTGTGTGTGGTGACATTTCCTTCTTAGTGAATGCAAACTGAGTTCAACCAACAAAGAGGTTCATATTTTTAAAAAAGAATAATTTCATTAATAAAGAATAACACAAAAGCATTTTCTGTAGTGTTTTCTTCGCACCCTAGAATAACTTGTTTTTTTCTGGGCATAAGAGAACTCTCTCTCCCTAAACCATTTTGGGGATCACTCTTGCCTCAGCCCTCTTTTGATTCCAGTTGAGGTCCAGCTGGCCCCAGCCTCCTTCTGAAGTCTGTACTCCAGGGAGTCAGCTGTGAGTATGAGTAAGATGGCATTTCTGTGCCCTGCTTTTGCCAGTGTGACCCTCTAAAATGAATGAGGACCACTCTAACCATTAATATACCCACAAACATCATGTAGGGTAAAAAGTCTCTGTCTCCCCCTACCACATACCCCTTAAATCACAAGGCAGAAGGCAGAATGAAGGTAGTCTCAAGACAATGAAGTGAGGGAAAGTGAAAGAACCATGACTTTTAGAAATGGAGGCAAGATTACTCTTGTAACTCTACAGAACTGTACCTCGTAAAATATAAAAATATGACATTCACCAGAATGGTCAGAAATAAAAAGACTGACAGTGCCATGTATTGGGAAGGATGGGGAGCAACTAGGACTCTCATGTGTTGCTAGTGGGAATGTAAAATGGTATAACCATTTTGGAAAACTATTTGGCAGTTTTTATAAAGTTAGACCTATCTTATGGTCTAGCAATTCTACTCCTAGGAATTCAACCCAAAGAAAACAAATGCATATGTCCACCAAAAGATTTATACAAAAATGTTCCCAGCAGCATTATTCATAATACTTAAAACTGGAAACAACTATCAACAAGAGAGTGGATAAAGAAATTGTGGTATATCCATACAATAGAAAACTACTAAGCAATATAAAGGAATAAGCTACTGTTAATGAAACAACATGGATGAACACAAAACCAGATACAATGGTATATACTGTGAACACAAAACCAGATACAGTGGTATATACTGTGATTCCATTTATATAGTTTTATAAGCATATAAAAATTGTTTACCTTGGGCAGAATATATGCTATGTGAAATTAGAACCCCCTACTTAATAAGTCAAGCCCTTGATCTTGAGGCTTGCTCTTGTGAAACGTATGGCGGTAAAAGGGAGGCTAAGCCTTCCTATAATTATGCCTAAAAGGCACCTCCAGAGAACATCTTTTGTTGCTCAGATGTGGCCTCTCTCTCTCTAAGCCCAAATCAGCAAATAAATTCATTAACCTCCACCCATATGGGACCTGACTCCCAGGGGAGTCAATCTCCCTAGCAAGTGGGACATGACTTCCAGGAATGAGCCTGGCCCTGGCATTAAGGGATTGAAAATGCCTTCTTGACCAAAAGGGGGAAAATAAAAGTAACAAAATAAGGTTATAGTGGCTAAGAGTTTTCAAATAGCATCGAGAGGCTATCCTGGAGGTTACTCTTATGTGAGCTCCAGCTAGATATTCCAAATGGCCACAGTATGCCAAGTCCTAACCAACAGTAGTCCTGAAATGCCCTGGTCCCTATCTGAAACTCTACAAAAGTTTCACTCACTAAGTTTATTTTTCAGAAACTTAAATCCACCAGAGTGTTCCTATGCCAGATGAGGTCTAAAAGCCAGAGGCAACAGCCTCTTTAAGAATATCAATGAGATGCAGCCCCCTTGCCCATAATGTTGATACCCTTTTTAATCTGAAAAATTAGGGTGGTCACTGCCTAGACACCCCTGAAGATAGAGAAAGTGATTAAATGAGAGGAAGGGGTAGTAACAGACAAGATAGGATTTAACAAAGAATTAAGAATACCAAATCTTTAGATGCTAGGGTATTAGAATAGCTAGAAGGAAAGAACTGAAATGGTGGAGCTATGACCCATAACATTCTTTGAAATTTGCTCTGTAGCTACTTGTTAAATAGTACTTTAAAAGTTATCACCTTTCTATATATATGTTAAATTTCACAATGAAAAATGTATTAAATCAGCATAGTAGTTGTTTTTGGTGGAGTTGGGGTTTGATCTAATCATTAAGTTTATGTGCTAATATGAAAAGAGACAGTGGGGAGAATTTAAAAACCAGAAGAGAAATTTTAGAACTTATCAAAATATATGAACTAATAATTCTTTTTTTCAAATAAGAGCAAAACAACACAGTCTTTATGAAATTTTCTGTTACTGGCATACTGAATGGACCCCAGAAGGATTTCTACTCTAGGTGATTCCAAAATATAGTGTATTTTTCTGTTTGAGCTATTTTACTTAGTAACCACCACTACCACCCCACCCCACCCCACCCCCCAAAAAAAACAAAAAAAAATTTACAGACCTTTTTGAGACAAAGTTTATTTCCTTGGACAGATGTTTTAGACATTGCAATAAAAGTTGCATATGAGTTTGCAATTTTGTAAACAAATCACAAATAGTGTCACATTTTTCATGATGATTTAGTAAAGCTAACAACTGATATAATAATTAAGCTAATATTTCAGAAGAAAGCATAATTATGAAGTAAGGCTAGATATTAATCCAAATATAATTTTTGGAAATTAATTTGGTAATAAGTGTTACCATATAATTAAAAATACATATCCTAGATATATATGTATATTTTTCTAGCACATATATCTATAAAACTAAGTTGTAAACCAAGAGAGATTTTTGAAGAAAAGTATAATGAATATTAATGTTTAATTTATTTTCCTATAAAAGTTAAGCCAAATGTGTCCATTAAAATAGCTTTTGTAGAACCTTTACCATTGAAAAGATTCTCTGGGGGAAGAAAGAATACATTAACAACAACAAAAAGAAAGAAAAATAATTTTCTACATGCTGTTTTTCTCCGCAGCCCATGCCATGTACATTAAGCCAACTTGACTATTAAACTCTACCAAACAAGAATGAATAGGAAAAAAAAAAAGATAGTGCATGCACATGTTTATATTATAAGAATAATATCTTCCTACAATAATATATTATAAAATATTTGGCTCCAAACAAACTTTACAAAATTATCTTTTAGGTGATTTTACCAAAATAACAACACAAAATATTTTATGATTTTTATCATATAGATCAGGGGTCAGTAAACTTTTTCTGTGAGAGGCCAGATGGTTAACATTTTAGGCTTTGGGGGCCACATACAGTCTCTGTCACATAATCAGTTAAAAATGTTAAAAAGCATACTCAGGTTGAGGGATTTAGGTAAACAGGTGGCAGACTGGATTTGACCCACAAGTCCTAACTAAAGAAGTGACAGGGAGCACAGAAAGAAGAGGATGTATCTAAAGTGACAGAATGTAGGATCAATAGTGCTTTACTGTTCATTAGATGAGAGGCATAAGAAAGAAGTAAGAGGCAAGATGACAGTAACATTTTGATCCCTGGTGGTGGGGAAGATGATAGTGTCACTAGTAGAAATAATGAAAAGGCAAGGAGGAGCAAGTGTGACAGAAATGATGGACTGGACTTCTTTCATGCTGGAATGATTATTGTATAGTAGGTTTTCAATAATAATATTTAACTGATCTATGGTTGTACTACTGAATAATATTGTCTTTATTTTCTCACAAACAATGACATCAGAACTTAAAATGGCATGTTTAGGGCATGAAATCATGAAAATGTTACAATTTACATTCTCAGTAGAGCAAGGCATAATTATTACCTGGGATGGAACTGCAGAAGTGGAGAAGAGGAGATAAACTTTAATAAGTGGAGATGAGGAAACTGGGTCTCCGAGAGGCTGAGGAATCTTTTTTGATGTCTCACATCTAGTTAGTAGATGAACAAAGACTTGAACCTTTTCTCCTGATTGCCAGTTCAGTGATGTACTCAGTTTCTTATTCGAAGGAAGAAAGCAAAACTCAAGGCCTAAAAAGCTCAGATGTGGTTTATCTTGACAGTTACCATATTGCCTTTATACAAAGATGTCTAGACACTAGTGGCTGGTCTGAATTGCATTTTCAGAGACAGAAAGAAGAAATTTCAGAAAGAGAAAATATAAGCTTCTTATATTTCTGCTAACTTTTTAGAATCTAGTTACTTCTGACTTCATACATGCATTTTAGTAGGCAATGGTGAAACTGAAAACCTTGCAGAGAACATCTAATGAAAGAAACCTTCCTTTCTCAGATCTAAGAGATTTTAGTAATCAAGGAAATTTCAAGCAAGATCCACTACAGTTTATATCCAAATCTTTTTCTTGGAGGAGAGAATATTACAGGGAATAAAAGTGCTTTTAGGTCTTCTGTTTTCTATCGAGTCCAGGATGTAGAGAATCTTAAAGTTCTTCTTCAAAATAATTCAGTTACTCCTCTTGCCCTCAGGATAAAGTTCAAACTTCTCAACATGATGCATATGTTCTTTCTTCTCTATGTTTTTACCACTGTGCATCTTGCAGCTTATGCACAAGCTCCTCAGAATTACTTTTAGTTTCTCCAGTGTGCTATGCTCTCTCTTACCTCCAGCCTTTGCATATACTTTTCCCTCTGCCTGGAGTACTTACTTCTCCCTGCCAATTCTTTTCCCTGGCTTACTTCTATTCAGTCTTCAGGTCTCAGTTTAGTTGCCATTTCCTCCATGTAGCTTATCCTGATTGACCTCCAAGGACAGGTTAGGTGAACTTCCTGTTTGTGCCATCAATAACTTTATTCTTTCTCTATTAGGACACTCAGCACACTCTATTATAATTGAGGTTTAGTGGTTAGTTTCCTGCTTTGGGTTGCAGCCTCCATAAAGTCAGGGGCTATTTTTTTAATGATGCTAAGCCTAATGCCTAACATTAACTGAATGCTGCTGAACCCAGAAAAATCATTATCTGATGTTTTAGTCTACCACAAGATATAGAAGATGACGTTACTGCCCCATCAACCAAAAGACACACATCTTGAATTATCTTATTCTCAAGATCATTTGAGGCTAAAAGAAGTAGTGAAAGAGTCGGCCATAAGACATGGCTTTTCCTCTGTACAGTAAATAAGTATACTCTGACAAAATTCATGACCCTGCACTCATTACTCTCAAGCTCTAACTAATTGAAATAGGGTAGTAGAGACTGACTATCCAAAAAGATCAAAAAGGTATAAACACAATTCACAAAATAAATAAATCCTTCCCTGATTTTGATAATTCAAACTTGTAAGGTCTGAGTCTTCTAATTTGGAGATTCAGAGAAAACATTCTGGCAGCAGCAGCAGCAACCACCAAGCCCACTCCTCTGTCCCCATCACTGCTCAGCAACATGCCCATTGCTTTGGGATTCCTTTTTGAACTAACATTCGATTTGATCCTGAGTATTTTTGAGCTTGTACAGTTTGCTCTCTCAAAGGCTGTCATTTGACATTAATCTCCCTGTTTCCCATCTTAAGTGTGGTCTTAAATTTCTAATCATGATTCTCCGTGATCACCTGTTTACCTCAAGCTTCACTAGTGTCCCCACAGCTGTCCTCCACAGCCAGGTCTGACACCTCTGGCTGCTGCCATTCCTACAGCCATTATGGCCACATTTCTGGCTCACTTAAGGCCTCAGAACTTGGCTGTCAAATTACAGGGCCTCCAGGAGGATTTGGGACATTGAGGTATGGGTATGAGTTCAGTGGGGAGAGGGAATGTCTACCTATTATTATTTCTCTGGCATATACAAATGTAGCAGAACTAGAGAGACAATACGAAAATGGCAACATAGCAGTTGGCTTTTTCTAAAGCCAAGACTATAACGCAGAAATAGAAAAGCCCTTAGCTCTGTTCCACAGCATCCTATACCTTTCTATTTTTAGGGCTGGATGAAGAAAACTTTTCCAAGGGAGGTTGGTTGACACTGATATTACACTTACAAATGCCCAGCTATCTATGGCAGCATTCTTACCTTGTGTAACTGATAATACTGGAAGGCTCCAACTCCGCCTTGTTCCTCTGCAGTCCAGAGCACCAAGCGCAGAGTCCTTTTTGGACGCAGCCCTAGGAAAAATAATACAAGTGATACTTCAGTTGGTTTGAATTAAAAAAAAAGGCAGGGCCCCTCATATGCTTTCTGGAGACAGGAGTGTATCCAGCAGTGCTCATCTCTTGCTGCTGTGACTGCCTGATCCAGAGTGTAGCTGACATAACAAAGGAGCTCTTTTAGGCCTGATCTCCAAGGACAGGTTAATGGGAAAAGGAATTCAGACCAATGCTGTCTGCAAGCCAAGAAGTGAGAGCTTCTAATTACACCCTTAATGGGATGTTCTGCCCAGCAGGACTCAATGAACAGCCAAATTTGGTGGGATATTTGATCATGTCCAGAAGATGCAGTTAGGAGGACTTGAAGCAGAATATTGGACCTTCTAATGATTTTAACAGAATCTCATTGATTTGGCTCTACTTCTACTTCAAGATAAGGTGTGGAGGGGGTTACTTCTTAGTCTAAATCCACAAGTATGGCTAGCTGCCCACGCTGTATGAAATAACATAATGACTGCGAAGTGGATGCAACGTTTACGTTTACCCATGGTCACTTTCTTCTCTTACTTACAGTCAAGGAAAATTAATTAAATCAAGAAAAAAACACTTTATTCATCTTATGACTGCATGAACACCTTGGTGGAAATTACGTTGACTTCAGAAACAAAATTTGTATTCTGGAGCTATTAAAACTTAATGGCATGTCTAGATCCTTTTTGAGTGGCTACGTCTGCTCAGTAAAAATTAACTACATGGTTGTGATTGTAAGTAATAAAGACATTAAGTTAACAAATATATAAGAAATGTATGCACTGTTTGAAATGTAAATTATTCTTAGAACACTCAAGGGAGTCGCATTGTCTTAGTACCTTAATTTGAGAGAATTACTTTACTGCCATGACTAAGTATAGAAATTTCAGAAAACGTATTGTCAAAAATTGTGTCAAAGGGTTTTTCATTGATAATTGGTTTAATTTTAAATATTTAGAGGTTTGTTGGACTTTCATAAATTGAGTACAATCTTTGCATAAAAGTATCAGCTGCAATAATGAATGACTTTACAAAACTATCAGCAAAAAGTGTAAAAGTTTGCACCAATATAAAAGAAAATTATGGCAGTACATCTGAGATGTTTTCCAGTTAACATAGGAATTACCAGATAAATACTGTTGAACTCTTGTCCAGTAACAAGAGTTGATTCGTATGGACAGTACGATTTATTGTTTATTTTTTTAACCAAATACCTCCTCAGTAATTTATAATGGCTTTGCAGTAATGCGTATCAAATAAGAAGCACTGGAAAACCGATTAGTCTCTAGGATGATGCATATTTCAAATGCTATTGAAAGCCGCACTGATGGATATGTAATAATAAACATATCTGTTATTAATATGCTAATGACCCTGTGCTCATTTAATGAGAAATAAAGGTAATTTATGGATGATACCTTTATTTTAAAAAAAAGGTAACTACAAGGAACTTTTGTTTCCCAAATGTAAAAAAAGGTATAACAGTATGATAAAAGTGCCACTTTGACCAAGAATTAAAATCTGTTCTGACCTGGACCTGATGATGTCTTTTCTGAGAAATAAAGGTAAAACAATGTGAAGCTGGTCTTAAATCTTATGATGAGGATCCATCCTCCTGTCTCCTTACAGGAGAGCCACAGGGCAGGACTGAAATGCACTTGATGTGGTCTGAGATGGACACACCACAAACATCAAGTATCATTATGCAAGTGCTGCCACTGAGGCATAGAGCCTTTCATGGGGCCGAATGATCTGCTGTAGTCTGGACGATAAGTCTCCTGGGACATGGAGCTCTGTCCTGTCTCCTCTGGGCACCAACAGATACTTTCCTTTCATAAGCCTAGCCCTAATGAGATGAAGAGGAGCAATGTTTTCATTAAATTGAATATAGTTATGAACCCACTTTTCACTTGGGCATTGGCGCATAATTAAAAGAACATAGGTTTAGCAGGTAGGCTCTCCTGAGTTCAGACGAAAACCTGGAAAAGCAATTTCCACATCCAATTCATTAGCAAATCCCATTGGCATTCCCTTCTAAGAACATCTAGAATTCAGTTTCTCAACCTCTGTTACCACTTAGGTCCAAGCCACCATCGTCTCTTGCCTGGATTGTTGCAGTAACCTCCTGACTGGTCTCACTGTCACAGCCATTGCCCCCTGCCGGTGAATCTCCACACACAGCCAGATCATGTCATTCCTCTGTTCAAGACCCTCCAATAGAGAGAATGTAAGCTTCTGGAAGGCAGAGATTCATGTTTTTGTTTTTGTTTTTGTTTTTTAATTCACTGCTATGTCCCTAGTACATAGATTGTTTGACACTTGGTAGGCACCCAATAAATCTGTACTGAGTTAATAAATGAATGAAAAACTTGGTGTCTCAGAAAAAGTCCTCCTCCACCTCCCCAGCCTCACCTCCTAAAACTTTTCTCCTAGTCCACACCCAAGCAAGGTGCTATAGATCTAGTGAACCCTGCTGTCAATCAGGCACTAGGTGTGTAATCCCTGGGAAATTGATCCACCAGAACTTCAGTCTCCTTATCTGAAAAGTGGAGATGATTACGCCTATGTCATAAATATTTCCTGGAGTTGTGACAATTAAATGAGGTGTGACAATGTATATAAAACACCCTTGTGCCTGGCATGTAAGAGACATTCAATAAATGAACTATAAAACTACATAATGACTATCCATGCACAGAACACACACTTTTACCTGCAGAGAGAAGAGGGGACATCTAAATGTCCTAAAAGAGGACTTTCTTTCAAAGGCATTTGAGCACTTGGTGAGGAAAAATCCTGGTGTGCCCACTGCCTTTTCCACAGATATAAACCACCTGCTCACACTCATAGCCCAAACTTAACAAACTGTTGTCTAAGAAAGAAATCTACTCAGTATAGCTAAAGATCACAACCTCTGGTTTCCCTAAAGGAAATGTTTGTGCTTAAAGTCCATTTAAATCAAGTGACATTTTCCTTGAAATAGTATAACAAAGAATAAAGTACTATTGTTTATATGTTGCAAATGCAAATTCTTAACCTTTAAAAAATCCCTAGAAAGGAAAAAGTGCTGTTTCTTTTTACATATCTTTGCACCTACCAGCAAAGCAGTACCAAACTATTTAAATGACAGTATTCCCTAAACAGGGATAAGTAGACAGTACAGCCCAGAGAAGATTCATTTTTTTAAAAAAAGCAAAAGCCCTGAATATCCCTATAGATTTGGTGTTCCACTTGAAAGTCATTATCGTACAGGATTAGTCTCCCTCACATTTCAAATCAGCCAGATGGCCAATGATGTCATATCAAAATAATAAAGAAATAATCAGTTTGAAGCAAGGAATTCTAAGGCCTCAAAACAATAACAAGAGCAGAGCCATTGTGCCTAGCTGACCTGAAAGAGATAAACAGAGCCTCCTTCAAGGCCCTGAGAAGCTCAGCACACAACAGCACTGAATGGCAGCAGCTGACACTCTAGTCAAGGCCAAGAGCATGACAGAAACGGAGAGGAACCCAGAGGGTTAGCAAATACTTGATTGTACTCGAAATTCTCTTTCCACTCTGACTTTCTGATTGTCCTATAGCTAAGAGAAATGTATGGGACTTAATTCAAAGACTAGACCTGAAACCAGTATGGAGTTCAGGTCCCCATGCCACCTAAGTCAGAAGATGGGTAGCATGGGGTATAGGAAGGTGCTGGCTATGGAGTCTGAATGAGTTGTGTTTGACTCCTGGCTCTGTCAATTCCTGTGTTGGACTTTGAATTAGTTATGTAATCTCCATGAGCCTCAGTTTCTTCATCTATAAAATAAGGAAAATTGCCTCACGGGACTATTAAAAAAATTAAAATAAACAAGGTAAATATATATCCAACATAGTATCTGGCACATAGCAGCTTCTCAAGAACTGTTTGTTAGTTTCTCTCTTCATCAAATCAGACAACTTTTCAGTCTGTGCCAACAATCACCAAGTAGATAATGTGGGAGAACAGGAAAGAATGAATATTCCTCATTTTCTTAGGAGCCTTAAAAATCTTTTGTTTATACAGAATAGATATAATATCCAATCAATGGAAAAAAGATTTCACCTAACCTGTAGAAAAATACATGACCTCTTTCTGTCTGAAATGCTCTCCCCCAACCCACAGCATATCTGAATCCAAACAAATAGAAATAGGTTCCTCACTTTTAAAATGAGGGCCAACCAGAATTTTTAGTTTCTGAATGAAGTAAAGAAGCCTAATAAATCTGAAAATTGAATAAAGTTGATATAAGGATATCTATATCATTTATAATTGACAGCATTTACTACGAATCTCAAATTCAAGCAAATTTCAAAAGCCAAGAATTTCATGTATACAAAATAATAATAATAATAATATAATAATGATAATAAAGCAATAACACTAACAACAAAACAAAGTGACATGAGGTCAAATATAGGAAATTCATCTTGTAGTAGAATTGGGGCAAATTAACTAGCTCAGTCCTAATACCGACTCCCAACTCTGGCTTTGGCTTGGTGGCACACAGTACCAGCCATATCAAGCACATGAAAAAAAAGTCCCAGAAGTGAAGTAAGAGGGAGGACCCTGCTCTCAGCTGACTAAAAATGAGCTATCGTTGTGGTTCTGTCAGAAAATAGGTATTTTAACTACCCCACAGATATATAGAACTTGACAATAGGACCCTTAATTAACTGGAATTTCTATTAAGGCCCCTAGATAGTGCAGCAAACATTTTTCAGCATCATGGTTTTCCTCTAAAAGAACATAAACTACTGATAATGTGACAGAGATGTGTTTATGTAATACAATATACATGCATTTCATTTTCATTTTATTGAGAATAGTAATGCTTTTTAGAAAAAAGGGCCTATCAGAAAAGGTGATAAAATATATGGTGGGGCTTTTTTCCCCCCATTATTATCAATTTTAAAGAAGAGAAGGCTGGGAGGTGACTATCATTAAGCAGATTAATTGAAAAGGTCAGTTGTCTGTCTTATACTTGCGCAAAGAGTGGAGCAAAGCAAAATGAACTAGACTTTTAGGAGAACTCATTATTCTAGCTTTATAGATTGCTTTCCCAAATCATGAATTCTAAAGAACACTATTTGTTAACAATGTGTATTGACCCAAACGCTAATTTACTACTCAGTTTCAGTCCCTCCTTTCTGCAACCTGACCAGGCAGAGAAAACACATCTTTCTCTTACAGTTAAAATACTCATTTTCCACATAAGTCTAGTTCACAAATACATTTGTTGTCCAATACTCCTTTTACAACAATTCAGAAGAGATTGCCTATACTTAAAGAGATTTCCATACCTGCAATAAATTTGACTTTATAAGGAGTATAGTATCTGAGATATAGAAATAAGTAGTGACATGGTAGCATATAAATTGAATTGAGAAGAGGCAGTGGTTAAAAGCATTATTTGGGGGTTGAGACCTATTTCCACCCTGGACAAGTTACATAATTTGTCCTCTCACATATGAGCACATCATCATTGATTTTTAAATAGGGAGCACAGTTTTACTGAGATTAATTACTTTAGTGAAATAAACTGGAACTATCTTTATAGGCAGGGACAGAAAACCACCTTGAAGATCTTTCTTCTTGGAAGAATCACTTAGTGGGTTTCTTGGTCACGCAAATATAAAGCAATTAGGTAAGGGCAACAAACGTTTTTTAAATTTCATCAACTGGATGACACGTCATAAACTGGGCAAGAGGCAGATCAGTGTACAGAGGAGCCCAGGGCCCTCTGGGAGAGAAGCAGCCAATGCCCTCACCCCAATTCCCTGGGATTGGGAACTGGGATGAGTGACCTGTTATGGTGGGTGTTATACTGACCAAGACTCAGGGGCGGGAACGGGGCCTGGAAGCCACTGAAAGAGTGACCCTGATGAAGGGAAGTGTCTGGGCTGCGGACCTGGGCTCAACTCAATGGCCTAAGTTTCTAGGGGAAGGACTAATTTCAGCCAACTCCAGAAGTTCCTCCAGACCCAGCCACCCTGGTGCAGTAGTTATGAATTTGGGAATGGTAGCTGAGGATGGGAATGTAAACAAAGGGAGCTGTAACGGTGATGCCCAAAATGGGGAGCAAACAGAAGCACTATCTCAGTTTCATTCAGTGCATGGGGCAAGAGATGCCAGGCAGCAGCCAGAAGGAACGGCAGCCATAGGCAAATCCAGTTACTAACGGTTTATGATGGAGGACTGAACAGTTTAAGCTGAGTAAAGTCCTAGGATTCATGGATTATTCAGAGATGGCGAGAGGCCACATGAGGCGATACTAGACTTCCTGCAAATAAGGCATGTGAAGGGTTGGGTAATTAACAGTAAAGGAGATTAAAGAGATGTGATCATATCCTATAACTTGCATTTGTGCAACAGGTTGTAACAGTTATAATTTCCATAATTCAAAGGGATCAGTCCTATCACATTATAATAATAGCCAGGAAAACCACTATTTATCATTGCTGAAGTAGAAACACTGTGACTACCATTGAGTGAAGGCCATTTCTGGCGCTAACCTCGTTTTCCACTCTCATCTTCTGCATCTGCCTCTCAGTCTAAGCTTCAGCTGCCCACATTTCCCACCAGTCCCTGAATGTACCACACTATCTCAGATCTTTGGCCTTTTGCATATGCTTGTCTTCCTAACTAGAATGTCCTTCACCTTTTCCATCTGCCAAACTCTTAATCATTCAATAAAGCCCAGATCAAATCTTACTTTCTTTGGGAAGGCTTCTCTAACTCCAAGGAGAAATTGGCTGCTTCTTTCTCAGAACTTCCTATATACCTCTACTTTCATTCTCTCCACACTCAAATGTTGCTCTCCCCATCAGACTGTTACTTCTCTGTATCTTACTTTTCTTTTTCATGATCTTTGTTCAGTGCCTGACATTTAACAAGTGCTGGATAAATGCTTATTGACTGGCTGAATGACTAACTGAATAAATGACTAAATAAATATATTTATTTAAGTAAATATATATACATATTCTGATTTCATCTAAAGCATGTTGGTGTCTCCTCTATTAAGAAAGATGATAACAGAAGCTATTTTTGTGAGATCGAAGCCCAAATAATGCAGATGAATACTACCCAGTAGGCAAGATAATTAGATGTGCTTCAATTTCAGCATTTATTTCAGTTGCTATTACATTTACGTACTTTTGTAGCACAGCTTGGTCTAGTCAAAATTTTATATATCAACAGCTCTTCTTGGTCAAGTCACTAAATAAATACATTATAGTCACAGAAAACTTTCCATTCAGCTAACCGAATTAAATTATAGGTATTTATATTTTAAACTCTGGTAGCTCCCTTTAATTTTTAATTTTTGATACTTTTTTCTGATTATAACAGTAATATATCCATTTTAATTCAAAAATAAGGAAACAATAAAAATTAAAACAATCCATAAGGATAATGTATTTCCTTATACTTTTCCCATACTTACACTGGGTTACACACACACACACACATACTATACACACATATATAAACATACTGAGACTTTATATATAGTTTTATACTACCTTTGCCACTTAAAATCATGGCATGTATTGTCCATCCCTATTATAATCAATAACTTTCAAGAAAATTATTCTTACTTTATTTAGCTATTCCCTTACTGTTGGACATTTAAGGTTTTTATCCTTAGGATAAGTTCCTAAAAGTAGAATTACTAAATCTAAATAACATAGACATTTTTAAGTCTCTTGATGTATGTCATCAAATTGCCCAAAAGAAAGGTTACCAGTTTCTATTCCCACCAGCAGTATAGAAGAATACTTACTTTTACATAATGTGGAACTTTTAATCTTATCTCCTTTTTTTCTATATGAGGCAGTAAATCTTATCTATTTTTCTCTACTACATTCTACTCATTTTTAGCAAAAACATAATTATACACACACACACTATCTTTGGTCTACTTTAGCTTGATTGAAACAAATGTTAAGTTTATATCTGATGGCTGTCTAAAGTTCAAATATGTGAATTTATTTTTCTTATTTAAATTGTTTGATAGTAGGCTTCTTTCATCAATATATTCCTACGATAATGTTAGTATTACGTAGCGATCACAAGCCTGATTTGGTTGGCATTTTAAAACATACTATTTTTTCCCCTTTGATTATTTAGAGTGCTTTTATCTGCAAGGAGAAATTGAGAAGACTGGTTAATGATAGATTTGAACTCTGAATCACACTTTTGTTAAGTGCTCTACCTTGCAGAAACATCAAAGGTGAGGAGTTAAACAACAATTTTTAAAGAAAATGATGGTAAAACAAGTACAAGAGCAAAGACTTCTTTTAAAAATTTACATTCATCAATACGGTTTTTAAAATTTTATGTCTTGTGAAAATCAAGCTATGTGAGGATGAACAAATGTGTTTGCGTTGGCATTGGGGATTATAAAAAAGTAATACGTCTCCAACAAGCAATTGAGATAAGAAAATTTCTTGGATCCCTTTTTACCATCAAACAGCAGATATGAAGCATAGATGTTTGATAAAGCAGAAGTCATCATTAAGCTGTTTCTGCTAACTCTCTCAAGTGTTTCTTTTTAGGATATGATGGAGAGGATGTTATCTACATTTTCAAAGATTTTCCTTACATAAAAATTATGTAATGGGCTTATTTACACTTGTGTTTGACCAATAATTTGTCATGGTTTTTAAAATTGTTGGTTCCTTTTAAATTTAGGTTTTCAGATCAAAATATATTTGTTAATACCAATACAATTTTCAATCAGGTTTGAACAAAAACAAAAAAATCCTCATCTTTTTGAGCATTGCTCCATTCTCAGCCCCCAAAGTGATTGCTGAAAACTCTTGCTAAGGGAAAATCTCACCATGAAAAGAACAAGATCATCGAAATGACTCTGGTACTTTCCCCCTCCTTTACATTCCCATGGTGGCTACCATAATTCAGGCCTTTTGAATTGCTGCATTCACCAATTAGCTGTTTTTTCCAATCCTCTCTGTATAACTGCTGCCAGATTCATCTTAAAATGCTGCTTTGAACATGTCACTGGTTGCAAGAAAACCTTTAATCACTCACCATCATATATAGCAGTAGTTTGCCTCCAAACTTTTTTGAACATGCAATATATATGTATATTTGTGTATAAATGCATACACTTGTCAATCTACATAATAAATTTTAGTAAAAATTTATTTCTCTTTCTAGAAAGAAGAAATATAAGTAAAGTTCTATTATTTTCCTGTATCTAAATGGATAGTCCTGCACATATCCAGCTTTGGAGATCACTGGTGGATAGGACAGAGGCCATCTTGTTTAGCATGACATTCAAGGCCCTGTGCAGACTAGTTCCAGTCCATCTCTCCAAACATAGCACCAACTACTCCCCTTCCCAAAGCCTTATTTCCAGGTAAATTGTTTTCTTCACTTTCTTCCCACCTCTGTGCTTTTCCTCACACCATTTATCCCATCTGGATTGCTGGTCATTTTTTCTCAACTTATCCATATTCCAACCATCTTTCAAGACCCAGTTCAGATTCCTCCTCTTCCATGAACCTGCTCCACTCTCTCCTTCCTCTGAACTCAAAACTGTTATTTTCTGTTCCACCCCTTTGGCAATTAATCATGATTAATGTACTTCCTACTTTAGGATTTCTATATGCAGCCCCTGGCAAATCAAGGAGCCTAATATTTGTCGATGAACCGATTAGCATACCTCATGGAAACTGTTGCAAACTGCAACAGGACAGATATGGATTAGATCTATAAAAAGCATTCTTAAACAGGGAATATTTTTTAAACATTAAAACACTTGCCTAAGGGAGCAAAAGGCTTGGAAATAAGGCTGGGTTGAGTGGTGGGAAAGGTGGAAATAGACTGGAATCTTTGAATCTCTGTTAGATCTAGGATATTACAACTGGCAACTCTACATATGCTGAACCCTGCCTAAAGGAATATGAGGTGGCATTTTTTCAAGAGAAGTGCTTGGCCTGCCAGGAGAAATGCTGTTTATCTCAAACACTTCAATTCCTCGACTGTAAAAAGTGTGAGGCATATTTGTATCCTTCCAGATAAAAGAAAACTTAGAGCAAACTCAAGGGTGTTTACATGAAATTTCAATACTTCAAAATTTACGACCCTTACATTGTCAAAGAAATGGATTTATCTGACCTTACGGGGCTTTTGCTTCTCTGGGTCATTTTGTTACATCTTATTTATAAAAGCTGTTAAGGTAAGGGAGAAATTTTATATAGTCTTTTAAAAGTATTTATAGGAGCTTGCAAAAATTTACTTAAAATCTCAAGGGACTGTTCTCTTAGAAAGACTCCCCAAGTTTATCTGCTGCCTTTCTAGGGCTGAATTTAAAGGGGTGTGTTCACAGTCTGTGAACACTCCACTTTTGAAATGAAACCAAATGCAAGCAGAGTTATGTGCTTAGCGTGGGAAGGAATGTGATGCCTTCATTCTTAGAACTTTTCCCAGGACCCCTGTCCTTAAACCTTTCCTCAAACCTTAAAATCAATCTATAGATTTTTTTCCCCGTGTAGACACAAACATTTCAAGGAAATTATTTCCTGATATGCTCTAATTTATTTTTAATTTCCACATTTAACACTTACTAAAACACATTATCATTGTCCATCTTGGACACACAACCACACTTTTAAGAATTCTATTCCATTAAAAAAGAAACTTAAACTCAATAATGGGAGAAGTGAACCCCCACATCAACAAACACTCATTTTGGCTGGCTGTGTGAAAACACAAAGAGTAAATGGCACAATTGAAACCTACTCAAAAAATCAGACTCAGTCAATCAACAACTATTCCTGGTCCAAGAACTGACAGATTTAGAATTGAAGAAACAGTCATGTCCTTTATCTCATGGAACTTACAATCTAGAAGAAAAAGAGATTTAAGAAATTCTCATATTATCCTTACCATCATTGTCATCACCTTCATGATTGTAGTAGGTGCTTTGAATTTGCCTAAAGAAAACTTTATTTTTTTTTATTTTTTAAAAAACTTATCAGTGTTCTGGACAGAGAATGAGGTTACACCCAAGAGAAGGAGAGAGTCATAATAGAGTATAGAATTGGGAGAAAGGGCAGAAAGGTAATAAAGAAAAGGATTGGAAGAGAGGCATCACATAATGGTAAAAATATGTATAGCACTACAGATGCAAGTTTAGAGATGTTCAATCTTATGAGCAAAATGAGGGGAGAAGAAACCAACATTTACTGGACACTCAGTACTCAGTATTGTGTCAGACACTGAGCTGTTTCCAGACAATATTTCATCTAATTTTAGAAACATTATCTCATATAATTCTACAAAGTAGTAATATTGCCTTTCCATTTTACAAATCATATAAGTGAGGGGTAGAAAAATTAAGTCACTTGCCCAAAGCCACACAGCTAATAAGTGGCAGAGATGACACTCAGTCTTGGGACTGTTTGATGTCCAAACCATGTTCTCAACTACTTCATTCTACTGCCTTCCCAAGTAATAAGCTGCATGGGATGACCTGACCAGTCCTCTGCAACCTCTACCTTCTCTCTCTTTGTAGGCAAAACTCTCACGTTAGAGAATACAATCTAACAAAGCTGTTTGCATCTGTCCCTGTTAGAAGCCTATGTTAGCACCTGCTAAAACTGCTCAATTTCAAAGAGACAAAGCAGCAAGAACATGGCCTATAGATGGGTGGTTGGGTATATGTGTTGGTCAGTGGAAGTAAGAGCTGGAGACCAATGCAAAGAAGTACATTTTTCTGGCTGAAGGAGATAAGCAATCAGACCCTAAGACAGACAGCATTGGGACATTGAGATTTATAACAACACGGATGACAAATGACTTGAACTTCTGGGTAGAAAAAACACCACTATGATTAGGTAGAAGACAGGAGAGAATAACTTATCTTCCAAATGGGTTGCTGAAGACTCACTTGCATTTTGGGGGACTTCAAATTGAATCTAAAAAATTATAAACCTAGCATCCACTTAAACAAATCAACAAAATGCATTGCTGCACAAAAATCACTGTATTTCTCAAAACTCAGGAAAATATTATGATGAAGATTATTATAAAAATAGGCTCCAAATGTAAATATATTAATTTTTTATTGCCCACAAAAAATCCTGTTGAAAGACAAAAACTCACAACACTGAAGGTGCTTTAAGTTCTTTTAAGGAAGAATGATTTTTTTTTTAAAACATCAAGGTTTCACTGTTCTATGCAGAGAGGGAGATTATACCAGGAGGAAAGTCATAACTGTGTTTATGAGTAGACCCAGAGGGAAGGCAGAAAGTTTATTAAGGAGAGGACTGGTGAAGAGCAGTTACATAATAGTGGAAGTATTTACAGTTTCACTGAAGCTGTAGCAGAGACAGCTGGCCTACCTAAAGGAGGCAGGACTGAGGGGGAGAAGAAACCAAGATTTACTGGGTTCTTACCACTATGCCAGGCCCTGTGCTAAGTTCTTTCCAGACACTATCTCATTTAGTTTTCACAACAATTCAGTAATGCCTGGGAGCATTACAACATGGGGAGGGGGCGGGGGGGGGCGGTTATTATCCTCAAGATACAGATAAGGAAGCAAAGGAACTTAAGTCCCTTGCACAATGACACAGAGCTAGGTAAGTGCTGGAGGCTGGATATAAATCTAGATTTTTTTTTTTTAACTCCTGTGCCCATGCCTTTTCAACTAGAACACCCTGTTTCAGGCCCCCTTATTTTGAGAACATTCTCTGACACACAAAGGACAAAAATCATTTAGGATAAATGCTAATGGTATCTGTAGACAAGGTTTGGAGATAAAGGGCTTCAATAACAAAGTGGAAGAAGACTGAATTGCTTTCTAAAGTATATTTTACTAAATCAGCCAAGTACTAAGTTATCAGCGTTAGGTTACAAGGCATCATCACAGCAGAAGAGAGAATAATTTTTCAAGTCTTCCTATTTATTTCCACTATGACCTCCCCCTCTAACCACTCCTCAAGTTTCCAGGGTAATCTTCCCCAAGAAAATGAGATTTGAGATAAAGGCAAAGTGTGGAGAAGGAAAGAAGCAGTACAAAGGCAGACACAAAGCATAACGCAAGCAAATCAAACACCATCAGACAGTTGCTTGTAGAAATCACAGAAATTGTAGAAATCATACCATGAGCTGCAGTCCATAAGGCACGACTGTCCCCATTCTCTCACCACACCTGTGCATAGCTCTGTGATAAAAGTCATCACCTTATAATTGAGCAGGGCCTTCTCCCTCTCCTGAGTGAGCATCTGACTGGCTGACTGGAATGAAAATTAATTGAGAATTAAGAAAATCCAGAGAGCAAAATGACTCAGAATATAGATGATACAGATATGATATAGACATTTCAAAAGATGAATGCCAGATGGTAACCTGGGTTTCTTTTTAAAGGATACAAAGAATGTCTTTTTTCTAGTAGATGAAAAATACTCAGATAAAAACTGGTGACCATAAATACTACTGTCATAAAGTCAAGAAAAGATGTGGAGACCTTACTCTGTCACTTCCTGCACCTCTTGCCAACACCACTCTTTGGGGCAGCTGTCACCAAACCACACTTACCACCTCGAGTCCAACACCTATCCTCTACAATAAGGAAAAGTCAGATGTGGCACAGAGGAAATGAGGTGGAAGTGTATGGGGCTAGGTAGAAAAAATACTGGAACTTGTCAAGTACAGAATCAAAGAATCTCAGAGCTGGAAGGCATTAGTCTACTCTGAGGCATCAGAAGGAGCCCTGTAGGTGCTACAGGGCAGCACAGAGCTCGTGCAGATGGAGAATCCAGGTGCTGATTTCCTGGGCCCAAGCAGCTGGCTGTGCAGGGCTGCCAATGCAGAATGATCGAGAGGATTCTGCCATGGATGGTGCAGAGGTTCTGTTCTGGCCATTGTGCATTGAACTGAATGGAATCCAAAACCAGGGGACACAAAAGGATGGTGCATGGGTGAGATCTTAGAGCCAGCAAGGTCAGTAAATGAAGAAACAGAGTCACTTGAGCAGTTGACAGAACTACAAACAAGATATATATCCAGGATGTCATGCTGACCCTGATGTGGAAAGGAGAACACTAACTCAAGAATAAAGCTGTCGGTAATGATGTAAAGTAAAAACAAAGCTAGCATCCATTGAGTGCCTATTATGTGCCAAGCTATAAGGTAAGTATTCCATATACATTAGTTCCTTTAATTTTTCCCAACTGATCCTCACAGTAACACAAGGATGTAGGTACTGTTTTTCCCAGTTTACAGATCAGGAAGTTGAGGCTTAGAGAGG
Source organism: Choloepus didactylus (assembly GCF_015220235.1). Lineage (NCBI taxonomy): Eukaryota > Metazoa > Chordata > Mammalia > Pilosa > Megalonychidae > Choloepus > Choloepus didactylus. The sequence goes on along the minus strand of NC_051320.1, from coordinate 52,649,730 downwards.
TGAAGCAACTCCCTCATGGTCACATATCTAATAACGGGCAGAATCAGGACTTGAGCTCAGGTCCTTCTGACCCTAAAGCTCAAGGTTTAGGCCTTTGCTCCCCTCTGTGAGCCCAATGAATAGGGCTGGCTCATTTGGGGATGAGTCCTGTGGGATCACAAACAGGTGTCGATGATAACGGCACTCACAAGCCTCCAACAGGGAGAAGCATGCTCCGGGCCAGTCACAAAAGTGAAAACTGAGGAACCCAGTCCCAGCGAAAAGCTATTCTCTTGGCACTCAGTTTACTCTGGCCACAGTTGAAAGTACATTTGTACACATTTGTATAAACAGACACCCTAAAATGTCCAAGCATAAACTGCATGTTATTACAGAACTTATTGGGCCATTGATCCCAGCTTCCTCACTCTCCTTGGCATGCTCAAATCTACTTCTGTGCACCCAGGGATCAATAGTACAAAGCATCAAATTGTTCTGAGCAAATAATTTTGTCTTTAAATTCTTCATATGACAACTGACATTAAAGAGGTTTTAAAAAATAAAGATTTCCTTAAGCTTTGGACTTAAAAGAGGCTCTAAACAGGGAGGGCCGGTTCACTCCCTCACCACCCCTCAAGCACACATATGTCCATGAACTCTGTACAGTAACAGTGTTGATTTATTCATTTTTGAGTCTTGAACTTTGAGTATTTTCAGTCAACTGTCTAATCTAATCTTAGCCACCTTATTTTACTGTTCCAGCATTAAATAATTATACTAGAATGTGTCTCTTCATGCCTAACAGAGCATGGGCATTAAATGTTAAATAAACAAGACTTATCCCAGTGCTCCACACCCTACTTCTTTATAGTATTAAAATAACAGTTTCCTCTCACATCTAGAAAATACAAGCCATTCCCCACACAAAAGAAGTTTTATTTAAAGAATTAAATTACTATAGATCCTCAAGGATAACTATGTTCTGGCTGCCCATGTGTTTTGGGAAAATCACAATCCACTTTGAAAATTTGCACACATTTGTCATATTGGAATAGCCCTTCGTTTTGGCTTCTGAGTAAGAAAAGGATTTTTCTAAGATCAATGTCAAATACCTCCATGCTTACTCCCATTTTAGTATGCCAATCATTTTCTTCCATTACCAGGCTACAGACACTGGCAGCTTTGAAAACAGCCTTTTTTTCTGGAAACTAAAAATATGAAGCAGGAGGCAAGCAGGTTCTCAGTGGCATCCACACGTGTCATTTTATTCCAGGCAGTACCTGTGGCATTTCTGCAGGGTGGGCCTGCTTTTATCAGCTGCCAGGGGCATGGTGGGAGGACACTGGCATTCAAGGATCTGGCCGAAAAAACACCACATGGCTTCCGTCAAGAGTCGGATGTCAAAAATCAAGCCACACAGGAAACTACTGTGTAAAACTCCAAGTGAAATGGAGGATTGTGTCTCATAACAGAAGCCCCTTTCGTTCCAGAACCAGCTGTTAAAAATGCTAGTGGATCACGGTCTGTTTGGATTTCTACAGAGGAACCTTTTCAAACAAACTCTTTTTGAAGGTGTGGGGGTGGCAGGAGGCAGGATTGGGAGCAGTAGCGTTCTTTTCAATGACTGAGGTTGAATATACTTTCCTCTGGTTTTCTTTTATGTTTTTTCATAAAGCATTTTTTTCATGCTTTCCTACTATTTTACAGTGCATTTTCCCCTCTAATATACTTAGGTTGCAGAACTGAAAAAGAATCTCTGCCCCCCTGTACTCTATTTAGTTGGAAGACAAATTGCAACTATTCCAAGCAGGAGAATGAGCCAGCAACCTGCCACAGAAGTCGGGTAACAAAAGGCTCCCTTCAGAGCCGGTCGATTTCCAGGCCCCGCCGTGACCAGATAAGATGGTTCCCATGCACCTGGGTCCTCCTGGGCTGCAGGGAGAGCACTGTCTCAGCATCACACACAGAGGATCCAGCCACTGTATTTACATTTTAATAAGTATTTTGTTTTTATGACTTTTTCTTGTTTGTTCCCAGAGGTTCTGAGGAAGGGAGAGCCACAGTAATAACCTGCTCATATCAGGTAGGGTCAACTACATTCGGCTGAATTGCAATTTGAACTAAGAAATTGGAGACGGAATTTTTCAAATAGAACAGATATTTAGAAGGCTACAAGTGTGTTTTGCCTGAGTTTTATTTCTCTTGTATTTCTTTGTACTCTGAGAAATTCCCCACTGTCCTATTTACTGCATATAAAAGGTACAGTGGGTAAAAGTCCCCTATGAGAGCTTTCGCTGGACTTGAGCTCTTGATGTTCTTTAGGGCCGGTTTGGGTAAATACAAGAAATAGCAGGAGATGCATAACTGGAAGAGACTTTGAAAAGGCTACTCAGCTATTTGAATCTGAACTTTTATTCCTTATGCAACGTGCCATAGTCTTCTTGGTTTCAAAACTGCTACCTCACTTTTACTGAAATGCTAAGGGCCTTCTGACAAACACAGATGACCCCTCGAAGCATCAAAGGTGAAAGGACCTCTGACCAGTTGGCAGACTTGGCCAGCTGAAACTCAAAGCCTCTATCATCACTGACTAGCTTGTTTAGACTTTGCTTCCCTCACCATGTGTTTTTGGGGAAAGTATTCAAGATTCTAAACTGCAGAGGTCACCAGGGACTCTGGTGCTTCCTTATGATCAGCACATTTTATCGAGCACATGAAATAGGCAATGATATTTTTTATTTTATGTTCCCATTATTCAGTGCAGCAGTGTGTCCATATATATGTAGGCAGAAAATACCTCTGGAATGGGGAGATTAGCCTCAAATGAATACAAACTGAGACCTGAATATTCAAAAGAAACAACCCTTTGTCTGTCTGTCGGTCTATCTACCTACCTATCTACCTACCTACCTACCTACCTACCCTCACACGCATTACATTTCATCCCTTAAACTGATAAATGCTTTTAAATTTCTTTAGGTTCATTGTTACACATGTATATTTTTCATTTTACATTTCAGCTTTGACATTTAGCTGTGTTATTTCACATTCTCCTTAAATTTCTGTTTATATGGGCAGCAAAATATTTCACTATAATGGAAAAGCATAATTTAACTATTCTTCAATTGTCAGACATTACATTTCTTATTAGTAATAACACAACTAATACTGTAATGACTATCTTTGAACATAAAGCTTTTTCTCAGATATTTGAATTTTTTTTGAGAACCTATTATGGGAAGTAGAATTGGTCAAAGGGTAATTTTAAGGCTCTTAATATATATTGCCAAATTGCTTTCCAAATAGGTTGTATCAAATTATATTACCACAGTGCAGAATATACCCTTTTGTTGTGTTTCACTAGTATTCTCAGTATTTTGTTTTTTATTAAATCACTAATTTAAAGGGCTAAAAATGTTATTTTGTTGTTCTGAACTCCAGGTATGTGACCATATATGACTGCTACTGGGATTTAATATTTCAAACTTTTGCAGATTATGTATTTTGGTCCTTTGCTCATTAGTTATTGCATTTCTGGGTTTTTGTTCCTTGTTGATTTGTTTGTATCTTTAAAGTAGTAAGGTTATTATTGGTTATACTTTTATTGGAATTCCTTCATGCATTTTGTATTAAATTCTTTGACTTCATTATCTGTGTTTCTTAATCTTTTGTCTTCTTGCCAACATTTCAAAGGATGGCTTTGGATTTCAACATGATAAAAATGAATTAGGAGAACTAAAGGAAAAGTTGTCAGGATACTTAAACCCAAAACTTCATTTCTTCTTTAAGGTTAGAAGTTCAATATTACGCTTTCTCATCACATCCCAAGATTCTTAAGTCGAAGCAGTAAAGATATGTGTGTGTGTGTGTGTCTGTGTGTGTGTATCCTAGATGATAATTATGACAGTCAACAAAATAATGTATGTCATTTCAAAAATATCTATTCTTATTTTTTAATGGATGCTATTCACTTTTATTCGTGACAATTTTAAACATATTTATTTTCAAGTCCTTTCCATCCTAGTCATTCCACCTTGTAATGACTAGGTGGCAGGGCATGCTCTGATACGCATAAACTCACGTTGCTGGACTCTATGGGGGAATATACTGAAGCACACTCTAAGCAGAAGAATGAAGGTGATGGAGATTATATGAGAAAGCCGCCATATAACTTCCATTTTGCCTAAGTTGAATTTAAAAATACTTAGAAGAAAACAGTTGAATCCTTTTAAGAAAAATACTAGACTAAAATGTGACAAATGGTTTACTTTAAAAATTCGAAATGCTAACCATTCCCAGGAAGGCTTCATTGTCTTCATCACCCATTGCTTAGCAAAAGAGCTGTTCTCAACAATTGTAGGTTGAATGGATGAATGAAGAATAAATGGATAAATATTAAATAATGATGAATCCCACAAATGGAAAAGGTCAATCAAGTGAAATGACCATTACTATTATGACTGTTCAACTCCACAGGCATATTTTTGCACATTTAATGTTTCTGAAATTGGAAACATGCATATATTCATTGAGAACTTTTTTTTTTCTTTTGAAAATCTCTTATAATAAACATGAATTTTTCAACTAATACTATTTGGAATTGAAATATAATATTTAATTTAAAATATTTAAAAGGCTTAAAACATGCATAAAAACAAAATGACAGCAACAAATTGGGGATTTCTGATTAAATGGAAACAGAGACCAATCCCTAACTGAAATGGATAGGCTATATTATACTACAAAGTCAGCAAAAACCTGAGGTTGGTCAAAAGAGAGGAAAATTAAATTACAGGGGCTTGAACTCTTTAGAGGAAAATAACCTTTTCCTAGCTCCCTAGGGTCTGTCTGTATGAACAATTTTGACTCTTCTAGCTAAAGTGAGTTTTCTAATAAACCAGTGGAACCAAGTTTATGAGCTTTAATCTACCCAGCTAAGAGAAACTTAATTGGTAGAGAAAAAACTACAGGGGTATTTGGGAATGCTTTTGATCAAAATTAAGGTATCTCTGAGAGAACGTTTTCCCTTGAGGCAAACAAAACATTTGAAAAGATTTTCCAAACAGAGGATCCCAGATGGAAGGCTGTAGCACGGAATTATGATGCAGTCTTAAATTCTGATTCTCTTATGCCCTAGCAAGACTGGAAGTGAGTGATGGGAGACTTGGGACCTTTCAAAAACAAGGCCAATGGTTCCTTCTGATAGAACATTTCCAGATGCTTAAACTACCTATTCTACTAGCAGCAAACTAACTACTTTGCTCTGTCAATAAACTACCAAAGGCACTAGGGGAAAATGTTCAAGTATTTGAGAAGAATTATCATTTAGCAAATCCCATCTAATGGTATGACCTAATGATTTAATAATTATTCTTTGAGATGAGCTGGATATAAAGGCACACAAAAAAATAGGTAAAAAAAAAAAGATAAGTTTCGCCTATAGAACACTATTCATAAACTATGCATGGATATATTTTTTTTATTAAGCTATAAGATCTTTTTTTTTCTTTTTAATTTTTATTGTGACTGTTCAGATACCATACAATTATCCAAAGATCCAAAGTGTACAATCAGTTGCCACTGGTACCCTCATACGGCTGTGCATCCATCACCGCACTTAATTTTTGTTCAATTTTTAGAAACTTTTCATTACTCCAGACAAGAAATAAAGTGAAAGATGGAAAAAGAAAAAAAAAAAAAAAGAAGAAAAGGAGACTCGAATCCTCCCATATCCCTAACCAACCCCCCTCAATTGTTGACTCGTAGCGTTGGTATAGTATATTTGTTACTGTTTATGAAAGAATGTTGAAATACTACTAACTGTAGTATAGAGTTTGCAATAGGTATACATTTCTTCCCTATATTCCCCTTTATTATTAACTTCTAGTTGTAGTCTCATACATTTGTTTTGGTTCATGGAAGAGTTTTCTAATATTTGTACAGTTAATCATGGACATTGCCCACCATAGGATTCAGTTTTATACATTCCCATCTTTTGACCTCCAACTTTCCTTCTGGTGACATATATGACTCTGAGCTTCCCCTTTCCACCTAGTCACGCACCATTCGGCACTGTTAGTTATTCTCACATCTTGCTACCGACACCTCTGTTCATTTCCAAACATTTAAGTTCATCCTAGTTGAACATTCTGCTCATACTAAGCAACCGCTCCCCATTCTTAAGCCTCATCCTATATTTTGGTACCTTATACTTCATGTCTATGAGTTTACATATTATAATTAGTTCTTATCAGTGAGACCCTGCAATACTTGTCCTTATGTGTCTGGCTCATTTCACTCAGTATATTGCCCTTGAGGTTTTGTCATCAACCCATTTTTTTTTTAAGATGGTTTTGTTCACACACCACACATTCTATCCTAAGTAAACAATCGATGGTTCTCTGTATGGTTACATCTTTATGTGTTCACCACCTTCACTACTATCTATATAAGGGCATCTACATTTCTTCCACAAGGCAGGAGGGAGAGTCAAAGAAGGTAGAGAGGCAAAAGAAAGAGGAAAAAGAATGACAGTTAGGAAGCAGCAAAAGGAAAAGTAACCTTAAATCAAAGTAAAGAGTCAGACAACACCATCAATGTCAAGTGTCTAACATGCCTCCCCTATCCCCCCCTCTTATCTGCATTTACCTTGGTATATCACCTTTCTTACATTAAAGGAAGCATAATACAATGATTCTGTTGGTTACAGTCTCTAATTTATGTTGATTGCATCCCTCCCCCAATGCCTCCCCATTTTTAACACCTTGCAAGGTTGACATTTGCTTGTTCTCCCTCATAAAAGAACATATTTGTACATTTTATCACAATTGTTGAACACTCTAAATTTCACCAAGTTACACACCCATTCTTTATCTTCCTCCTTTCTTCTGGTGTCTCACATGCTCCCCACCTTCCTCTCTCAACCGTATTCATAGTTATCTTTGTTCAGTGTACTTACATTGCTGTGCTACCATCTCCCAAAATTGTGTTCCAAACCATGCACTCCTGTCTTCTCCTATCACTCTGTAGTGCTCCCTTTAGTATTTCCTGTAGGGCAGGTGTCTTGTTCACAAAGTCTCTCATTGTCTGTTTGTCAGAAAATATTTTGAGCTCTCTCTCATATTTGAAGGACAGCTTTGCTGGATATAGGATTCTAGGTTGGCGGTTTTTCTCTTTCAGTATCTTAAATATATCACACCACTTCCTTCTTGCCTCCATGGTTTCTGCTGAGAGATCTACACAGTCTTATTAAGCTTCCTTTGTATGTGATGGATTGCTTTTCTTTTGCTGCTTTCAGGATTCTCTCTTTGTCTTTGACATTTGATAATCTGATTATTAAGTGTCTTGGCATAGGCCTATTCAGATCTATTCTGTTTGGAGTATGCTGTGCTTCTTGGATCTGTAATTTTTTATCTTTCATGAGAAATGGGAAATTTTCATTGATTATTTCCTCTATTATTGCCTCTGCCCCTTTTCCCTTCTCTTCTCCTTCTGGGACACAAATGATACATACATTCTTTTTTTTTTTTTTAATTATTCATTTTATTGAGATATATTCACATACCACGCAGTCATACAAAACAAATCGTACATTTGATTGTTCACAGTACCATTACGTAGTTGTACATTCATTACCAAAATCAATCCCCGACATCCTCATTACCACACACACAAAAATAACCAGAATAATAATTAAAGTGAAAAGGAGCAACTAAAGTAAAAAAGAACACTGGGCACCCTTGTCTGTTTGTTTCCTTCCCCCACCTTTCCACTCATCCATCCACAAACTAGACAAATGGGAGGATATGTACATTCTTGTACTTTGTTTCATCCTTAAGCTCCTGGAGACGTTGCTCAAATTTTTTCATTCTTTTCTCCATCTGCTCCTTTGCATGTAGGCTTTCAGGTGTTTTGTTCTCCAGTTCTTAAGTATTTTCTCCTGCCTCTTGAGATCTGCTGTTGTATGTTTCCATTGTGTCTTTCGTCTCTTGTGTCATGCCTTTCATTTCCATAGATTCTACTAGTTGTTTTTTTGAACTTTCGATTTCTGCCTTATGTATGCCCAGTGTTTTCTTTACAGCCTCTATCTCTTTTGTGAAATCTTCTCTAAACTTTTTGAAGTGATTTAGTATTAAATTTAAATTCCTGTATCTCAGTTGAAGTGTAAGTTTGTTCCTTTGACTGGGCCACAGGTTCATTTTTCTTAGTATAGGTTGTAGTTTTCTATTGTCTAGGCATCTGACCTCCTAGACCACCCCAATCAGGTTTTTCCAGATGAGAACAGGCTCAGGTCACAGAAGGAGGAAATGTTCAGTATCTGGTTTCCCTGATGGTTTTTCTTAGAGGATTGATACACCTGTGCTTTTCTGCCCAGCAGGTGCACCTGTCAGCCTGTCACTGTTTGGTACAAGAGGGTGTGGCCTGTGGCTCTCCTCCCCCAGGCTTTGGGGTCTGGTTCCAGAAAGGCAGGCAGTAGAGCTGGGCCCCTCCCTTTCCTATTGGGAAGCTATGCCCCCTCCAGAGAGGTCTTCTGCGTATCAATAAGTTCTTTGTTTCTCTGACTCTGCTGATCAAAGTGTTTTGATTTTAAAATGGCTGAAGCTGTCTTTACTGCAAAGCGCTGCAGGCTGAAAACGGCTGAGGTTTTCTCCACAGAGAGAGAAAGGGACAGAAAAGCACCCAGGTTCACCCATCAGCCAGAGATAGCACCCGATCCTCTGGGCTCCCTGTCCTAAGACAGATATGTCCCCCAACTCTCCCAAGGTCAGTTGTCACCAAAAGCCTCTGTCTGCTTGTTGAGGATTCGCTGTCTGTATTGAGCAGTTAATATTAAAACCCCAGTTGGAGCTGGGCTGAGAGAGTGCTGCTCTCTAGAACCACGAGACTTCTGTGAGGGAGGGGCTCTTGGCTCTCAGTGCAGGTCCGCAGTTTTACTTCCAGATTTTATGCTGGATCTCAGGCATTCCTCCAAATTCAGGTTAGTGGATGATGAGTGGACAGTCACGTTTGTCTCCCTGCAGTTATTCCAGGTTATTTACTAGTTTTTTGGTCATTTATGAATTGTTCCAGGAGGGGACTAACAGTCTTCCACTCCTCTCTATGCCGCCATCTTAGCTCCTCCTGCATGAATATATTTTTGAAACCTAAAATATATTTCCCTAAAAACTGAAGTTCAAATTAAATTCTAACAAATTTGTTAGGATAAGACAGGTTTTATGCCTTGTCTACAGGTGTCAACCTGTGAAAATAAAAGCTGAACCCGAGTAGAATTCAGGTAGAGAATCACAGAATAATAAACACTTTCAGACAGAAAGAATTTTGGAGGTCATGTAATACAAAACTTTTCTTGATCTCTAAATCCCCTGTGCAACTCTGGGACCAAATGATTGTGTAGGCTTGGCTTTTAAATAGCCCCCAGCCACACATCACCCTTACTTTTCCTTCATGGTCAAGCCCCCTGAAGAAAAGATTTATACCTCACCATCTAAATGTCCTTGCTTCTCATTCTCACCTCTACCCTCTGTGATCAGACTTCCACTTTCCCTACTCCATTGTATCTATTCTTACTAAAATCACCAACAGCCCCCAATTACCAAATCCATGGAACTCATTTCTTTTCCTTTTTTTGATTTGTGTTTGGCACTGAACACTGTTGTCATCTCTGTTCTTCCTGATTTTGTCTCCTACTATCTTGGCTTCCTTCATATCTCTTACCTGCTTTTCTTCTATTTCTCTTGTTTTTCATGGGCTTCTTTTCCTCTGCTTTTTAAATACTGGTTTACCCCAAAGCCCTGTTAAAGGCCCTTTTATTTCCTTACTCTGAATACTCTCCCTAATTGATCTCTCACATTTTCTAGATCTTGAAGGGTCACAAATCTGGATTTCAGCTCAGAACTTTACCTGAACCCTAAACTTACTCAGCTTCTGTTAGACATTGCCATTTGGAAACTCCACAGGTCCCTCAAACTCAACACATACAAACCAAATACATTATTTCTCTCACATAAATTAGCATTTCCTGTATTTTCTTTCTTAGTGACCCATCCAAACCGTATGTACTATTTCCCTGACAAAAGTTGACCTGTCCTGTATTTACTATTTAAAGAACCACGCAGACAGCCACCCAAATCAGAAACCTAGTTTCTCACTTATTTCATATTCAGCCATTATAAGAGAAAACATCATTGTCTTCTTCACTATTGTGATATCAAAGATTTATTGAGTATTTACTATATGTCAGGCACTCTTATAAGCTTTATAAGTTTTTTTTTTTAATCTCATTTGATTTTCACAACAATGTTTTAAGCATTTTTGTTATCCCCAATTTAAAGATGAGGAAATTGAGGTAGGGATAAGTTGGTAACTATTAAGGTGTGACTCTTGATTCTAAGAGTTTTAACTCCTATGCTAATTAGTTATCAAGTCTTATACAACTGACGTTCTCAACCTTTTTCAGATATGTCTTCTCTGATCCATCCTCATAGCTAATGCCTTGTTTAGGTCCTCCCCATTCACTAGACTAAACTCTAAGCTCCATGAGGGCTGGGATCACATGTGTCTTTGTTCATCACTCCCCAGTGCCTCGTACAATGATTAGGACTAAGGTATATCCTCAATAAATGTTTGCTGAAGAAATTAATAAAGTACTCTCATCATGTTAACAATAGATAGGGTGACCATATAATTTATTGTCCAAACAGAGAAAGCCTTGTAATTGAAATGGGGCATTATCAATAATGACTCTGGGTCAATAGGAACAAAGTGGGACTGTCCAGACAAATTAGAACATATAAGCACCCTAATACTTGGGTGATCTGTGTATACCATATTGTTTGTAGACAAACTCAACACCATTTCCCCTTACTGTCTTGTATTGGTTTTGTAGGAGTTGGAAGCCTGAGAACTACATTCCCTAGAATCTCTGCTAATAGGGTTATGGTTTATTAAAACAATGAGACACATTCCTATGAGATTTCAAAGGCAAAAGAGAAATAGAAACAATTATTGTGTTGGTTAGATTCATATGTCAACTTGGCCAGGTAATGGTGCCCAGCTGTCTGGTCAAGCAAGCACTGGCCTAACTATTACTGAGATGATATTTCATGGACTTAAATCACCAGTAAGTTGATTGTATCTGTGGATGATTACATCTACAGTCAACTAAGGAGAGTATCTTCAGCAAGAGAGATGTTTCATCCAATCAGTTGAAGGCTTTAAAGGAGAAGTGATGACTTCAGCAGTCAGAAGAGAGAACTTGCATCTCTACTCCAGCCAGAGAGCTTCTCCTGGGGAATCCATTGAAAACTTCCATTGGAGTTGCCAGCTTGCAGCCTGCCCTATGGAATTTGGACTCATGCATCACTACAGTTGGGTGGAGCATTTTTATAAAATCTCATAATATTCACAGATATCTTCTGTTTGTTCTGTTTCCCTAGAGAACCCTAACCAATACAATTATTATTCCTGTGAAGTGGGTGGTTATTATACAGGCTTTGGCAGAAAGCAAATGTGAGTGTTTGCCAATTGCTTCCAAGGATCTTGTTTACAAATCATTCACGTCTGTGCTGTAAGAAGCTGAGATCATTGGTGGCTGTTTCCTACATTCCTGTGTTTCATGATTTTCTGAATCCTAGTAGTTACTTCCCTCCTCTTCCCTAATCTGGGCCTTCCAAAATTTGTATAAGTCTTTGTATTTACAAAATAATTAACTCTCGCTGCCTCAACAGACAAAACTCTCAAATCTCTGTAGTTTAGCCCTGTAAAAGTTGGATTTTTGTTCATGCAAAGTCCAATGCAGATTAGTGAGGGCTCTCCTCCATCCAATGATTCATTTTCATTTTTACTTTAACATAAAGCTTCTAAGGTTGCTGCCAGGGGAAGTGAGGGTTAGGAGAGGCATACCAGCTCTTAAACAGTTTGACCCTGGGAAATAACTACTCCAGTCCCCTTTAAAGCCCTTCAACTAGGACTAGGTCATTGAGAGAACAATAAAATGTTTGGTGAGCACTAACTCTTTCTTCCATAGGCTCTAATTCCTTAAATTAAACTCCTTCCTGCTTGAAATACCTGCGAGTAGTTTCTGTTCTTTCGATTGATACACTTGAAATAATGCACAGTTGTAGAAATCTACCTATATTAACTTTATAAAGCAGCAATAATAACTTGTTTCTATACCTAAATGTGTAAATATTGATTTTACCATGTATGTATACTTACATATAATACTATATAAAACTTTACATACATGTTCAATGTTTAGCTCATTTACCTATTGATAGATATTATTTTGAATAGATTCAGTAGCAAAGACTAAATTAGGATAAAAATGTGTTGAATAGAGAGAACAAAACAAAAATTTGTTGATATATTGCCTGCTGTGCCAGTTTGAGTGTATTGTGTCCCCCAAATGCCATTATCTTTGTGGTCTTGTGTGGGGCAGGCGTTTTGGTGATGGTTGGATTTGCTTGGAATGTGCCCCACCCAGCTGTGGGCAATGATTCTGATGAGATGTTCCCATGGAGGCGTGGCCCCGCCCATTCAGGGTGGGCCCTTATCGGTGGAGCTATATAAACGAGCTGACTCGGGGGGGAAGAAAGAGAGTGCAGCTGTGAGTGGCGTTTTGAAGAGGAGCAAGCTTGCTAGAGAAGAACGTCCTGGGAGAAAGCCGTTTTGATGCCGGAGCTTTGGAGAAGATGCCAGCTGCCTTCCTAGCTAACAGAGGTTTTCCGGACACCACTGGCCGTCCTCTGGTGAAGGTACCCGATTGCTGAGGTGTTACCTTGGATGCTTTGTGGCCTTAAGACTGTAACTGTGTAGTGAAATAAACCCCCATTTTATAAAAGCCTGTCCATCTCTGGTGTTTTGCATTCTGCAGCATTAGCAAACTAGAACACCTGCCTATACATAAATCTAATCATTTCCTAGAATTAAAATGTACGATATTTTTTAGCAAGCAATAATGTTTGTGAAATTTACAAGGATCTAGTACTATCATTCATTGGTCCTATAAAGACCAGGGTGCACATCAATATTTTCCATACCAACATGCCTGACGATGCATAAAGTTTTACTAAAGTGGGCAAATAATTATATTTCAGAGTGGATGTGAAAAAGAACATTGACTCCTGAATTTTCTAATCATTATATTTTCATTGAAAACTATTAGCTTCTGTTCAGATCTTAGTCAAAAAACAAATAATGCATACATAAACCCACTCATGCTAAACAATATCTTAATACATCTTCCAAGTAGTAGAGTTAGAATAGTGCATATATTCACAGGATTATAAAAGTAGATGCACCGTATATCCTGTGCTGGACCTTCATTCTTCCCATCTGAAGGTGATGTGCAATGGATTGGCACTTGTTTCTGTCTCAATGACTATGGCTAAAGGTGGGTTAATTTCCAGGAATGATGTATAGTCAATGCAGGTGGCAGACCCAGCCTACCCCACAAGCAACATTCCATTCCCGCCTGAATTGAGACATTCTAATTTGTGTTAATCAGAAATGTGGGTACAACAAGCAATCTGAAAGATGGATATGAATTGAGAGAAAGCCCTTCAGGTGAGCCATCACAGGACTGAAGTCAAATAATGCCACGTTTCATCGCATGTTAATTTTTAGAAAAGACAATGAAGGAAAGAAAGTGGGTGGAAACTCACTTTTATTGAATATTTACAATGGACCTGAATATATGCTATAATTTCACATATATTTTCTTATAGATTCATCCCTTGAAGATGGCACTAATATTATCTTCATTATTACAATAGAGAAAACTGGCTTTCAAAAGCAGACCAAAGGCCCTGCTCTTCAGTCCATGCCTCAGAACCTACTTGCAGGAGGAGTTTTAAAATGAGGACTGCATGGACAATCTAGATCCTCCTCAGACACGAGAGCATTCTCAGGCAGAAGTCACATTTAGCACAGTACCATGAGAAGCTTATCTTTGCCATTAAAAATTTTCATTCATCAAAGACTACTACAGATAAAAGAAAATTATAGAAGAGAAGCAGCCAGTGAAGATAAGCAGAGAAGGTCACCTTGCTGTTGATGTTTGCTGGCACATACCCATTAAGGGATACAGAACAGACCTAAGTAAAAGTCAAATCCATTCACTTTGTGTGCTAGATACTGAAACTAGTGACGAATCTTCAAAGAAATACCATGAACTTTTGAAGTCACTCACTGATGACCGAGGGTCAGTGATTGGCCTCTGTTGATAGACTGTGGGTCCTCTGCCTCAGCTCTTTCTCATCATGGGGTATGGAAAAGAAGAAATCAAACTAAAAACTACCACCCTCAAGGGAGCCAGAACAGCATCAAAGATAATAAGAATCACAACAACTGTTTAAAATTACTCTCTACCTTTCCCAGTCATTTGGTCAACCAACCCATGAATAAAGTAAATGCCTTATGATGGACCAAGTTCTGTGGACACAGTGGTAAACAAGATCATATGGACCCTGTCCCCATGTAACTGACAATGTAACAGGGAGTAAAATGTTAAAGAAATAATTATAAGTGTGAAGAATGCCTCAATGTAGGGCAAGTATTTCTATTTTCATTTAACAGAAAAGAAAACTGAGGCTGAGAGAAAAGGGTTTTATTGAAAGTTTTCAAGACAAAATGTGGCATGGTCAGGCCTCATACCTGGGTCTTTATACTTCTGGTCTAGAGCTCTTTCTACATTGCTACAATGCCAGAATGCTAGTTTCTATGCACCCCTGTCTACCATGATACTCTGCTTCAAGTCTACTGAAGGTTGGATATGGCGCATGCAAACTATCAGGGGAAAAGATAAAATTGATTACAACTGATTATGGAGATGACCTTGAGGCATTCTCTTTCTTGACTTCAAATAACAGGGCCATTATTTTAGGAAGGGCTAAAGAAAGGAGCTAGAAAGCATTTCCATGGATTGTACTAGGATTCACAGAAGCTCCTTATGGTCCTTATTAGTTTTCATTAAGAATATTCCTATTATTCATCAGGATACCTCTGAGCTGGGTCTTGGTTCTGATTCTTGTACAAGCCACATTCTCTCTGGGTCTCAGTTTATTCACATGAACAATCAGATTGTTCCACCTGACAGTCTTTGAGATCCCCTTTCATCTCTAGCAACTAAGCTTCTTTGTTTCTCAAAACTATTGGGGAAGAAAGGGATCCATCTCAACTTCTGGCTAAAGGTCCAGAAGGACAGAAAACCAGTGCCACAGAGAACAAAAAGAAAAAATATCCAATGAATTTTAGCATAGTTGAGACCCCCTGAAATTCCTTAAACCGGTGGGTGATTTAATACTAGATGCTGAGGAACACTATTATTTTTCTGCCAAGACTCAGAATATGAAGTTGATAGGGTTTGAGGAAATACAGCCTACATGCCTATCTCTTTTCCCTTTTGCTGCACATCCTTTAGATAGGTAGACAGTCTCCATCAGTCATCTGACATGCAACTCATAAAATTGGTCATGCACATTTCTTGCTTCAGAATCATTTCCCCTTGAAGATGCTTCCTAATTATCAAAGTACTTGGTGGGTGCTGTGGTGGTTTTCCTTTAGTGCCTCAGTGCTGGGAACTTCAGAGGGGTCTGCCTTCTCTGGGTAGCATTCACAATGATGGAATCACCTCTGCCCCCTTGAAGATATGAGTGGAATAATTATGCAAGAGCCTATTTCTTGCAGATGTAATTCACATAGCACATAATCTTGTCTGAGACTGAATATGGTCAGGACAAACATTACATAGACTTTTATACAGATCAAGTATTTTGCAAGAAATATTTGATCTAGATGTATTTCCCTCAAAGAGAATAAATACATAAGAAAAATTTTCTTTGAAGAGCAAATAAAAATAAGCACATATACATACATTCATCAAGGGAAAGCTTATGACTTTGATTTTATTACTACTATGCAGCATTCTCAGTTCATATTTAACTGAAGGAGGAGGCATTTCTGTTTGATCATTTTTATTTCCTCCCTATTACCAAGTGTCTGCTTTTTAAATTGCCAGCTGTTCTTAACAGGAAGCAGAATGACCAAAGTTCCCTTTTCCAGGTGATGCTTTAGAAGGTTTTAACTGCTAATATTATTACTTCCACCAGTGAATCACACTAGGTAAATATTTCTAAGTTTGGGAGCTCAACAACCAAGGTTTTGTCAAAGCTGGAAAACAGCAGCTATACTTAGATATTTCTCACGGTTTCAAGCAGTAAATCACAGCAGGAGAGAAATAAAAAGGCATTTATTGAAATTAAATCATCTATTACAAATAGTACATTTTTTTCCCAGTCTGGAAGATATGAAAAGAAAACAAAAATCCTGCGCATCTATGCAGTGGAGGCTGATGAGTCTTAAGTCATACATGTATGTGTGTGTACATGTGTGTGTATAGTTAATATCACAGAGGCCAGATAAAAGAGTTTATAAAACTGCATCTAAAAATAACATTTCAGGACAGCTAAACATTAAAAAACCATCCTACAAATGACCCACAAATAGCAACCAGATCCAAGAAAGCAACAGAAAATGTTTGAATCCCTAGAATGTAAACCAACTCATCTCACACATTTTGAATCTAAAACAAACCTTACAAGGTTGCTGACAGACAGTATGGAAAGAAATATCACTTCAAAGATGATCACAGCAATTCAAAGTGACAGGACAACTCCCATCATGGGAATTCACTTCATGCCAGTAAGTTACTTTTTATAGCACTTGGAGAATTATAAAAAATTCGCCACTGTGACCAGAACTAATCTCTCCATTTGAAAGAATTATTAAATGAGGTCTGTCTTCTTCCATAAGAGGAAAGAACTGTCACTTCAAACACGGGTATATCAAAAAGGACTTAAAGTGGCTGACCTGGGAGGCTGTCCAGGTTGAAAGAAGTTTTCTGAGTTTATCATACTGAATTTATCAAACCAGTTAACATTAATGTGATGTTTAAGAGGGAGCCAAGTAAGGACAAATGAAAATGATTAAGTGATTAAACAAAGGCTAAATGATTAACAAAAGGCTAAAATTCAGAGACAGTTAATGATGGTGATCAGATCAAATAGACACAGATGTGGACTTCCCATGTGGCCTTATGATGTATGCCCCAAAATGTCACTCCCTCACTCAACTGTGCTTCCTTGAGCCAGGCTCAAATCCAGCACTCAATCAGAGAGAGGTACACAACTAAAGAGAAACACTATGAACTGAAAGAATGGCTCTGAGGAGAAAGCTGCAAAGGGAGAGGAAGAAATGGAAAATATGAAAGTGAGATTGAGAGACATGGGACAAAGAATGAGATATTTATCTTATGAAGATACCAGTAGGAGAGAATAGAATGAGGGAGGATGATATTTGAGGAAATAATAGCTTATGACAATACAGATTTTAAAAAAAAGTTCACAGATTGAAGAAGCAAAAATAATCAGAGCAGGGAAAAATAAAGACAAAAATAGTCCTAAGCAAATCATGGTGAAAATAAAGACCATCATAGAATCACTTAGATTTCTTAAGAACAACTATAAGAGCCAGAAAAAATAAGAGAATAATGTCTTCCAAATGCTGAAGAGAAAAAAACTGCCATCTAAAATTTCATATAGAAGTAAACATCATTCAAGGATAAGAGCAAAATAAAGGCACTTTCAAATAAAACTGAGTTTATTACTCAAAGAACTTGATTAAAAGAACTACTTCAGGTTTTACTTAAAGAAGAAGATAATGAACCAGAAGAAAGGAATAACAGTGAATTAAAATGTCAGTAAATACATGGGAAATTTAGTAAGTACTGACTATAAATAACAGTAACAGCTAAAATTCACTGGGCAGTTATTACGTACCAGGAACAAAACTGACTCGTTTAATTATCACAACAAACCTATAGGTAGGTACTGTTATAATCCCCATTAAACCTATGAGAAAACTGAGCACAGAGCACATGAGCAACTTGAAAGAACATACAGGTAGTAAGTGTCAAAGACAAAAATCAATAAACAAATGATAATTGATCTGGGGAGGGTTTAGAAATTAGATATAATTACATGCTAGTCAAGAAGAATATTTTATATGATGGGAAGGGATATACTGGAACAAGAATCCAATCTATGGTTCCTGTATTATTCAATTAAGACAAACATACATTTAACATTCTAATACTAACCACAAAAGAATAGAAAGAGAATGTCTAACTTTCTAAATAGTAGGGGGAAAAAAGTGAGGAAAAGGTTAGGAAAACCAATGATTCTAATAAAAAGCAAAATAAGAAACAAAAACAAAAAAGTACAACTTTAAGAGGAAAAAATGCTAGAAAATTACTAAAATATAGGTAACCACAATAAAGACAAACAGAACCAACTTCTCTGCTAACAAATACTATCAGATTGGTTATTCAAAAATTTAACTACATGCTGATTACAACAGAACCAACTAAAACACAATGACCTAGATAAGTTGAAAATAAAGGAATAGAAAAAGAAAGAGTAAGCAGAGTTAGTACTATGATATTAATAAAAGATAAAATAGACTTCCAAGGAAAAAATATTATTAAGGATAAAGAAGGCCTTTAGGGTTCAACTGTATAAAGCAACAAAGCATCAAACTATATAAAGCTAAGGAGAGAGAAATACAAGGAGCGATTTATAATAATCACAATCCTAGAGGGAGATTTTAATATACTTCTCTCAAAAACTGATAGATGAAGCAATTAAAAAACTGGTAACAATACTATAGTGTTGAACAGCACAATTAACGTTTGCCCTAATGAACATAAATGGAACCCTATTCAGAGGAAAAGGCTACATATTCTTTCCAAGTGCACGCAATACATTTTTTAAAAATTTACCATGTAATGGACAAAAAATAAGTCTCAACAAATACCAAAGAGTTTATTATTCTATAGATTGTTTATGACCACCATGCAACAAAATTAGAAATAAAAAACAAAAGGATATTTTCACTCTCCCCAATATTTTTAGGAACTTAAAGAAAGTTGTAACAATTAAAAGGTCAAAGTAGAAATCATAATGAAAATTCTAAAACATTAGGTGTGTATGGACACTAAGGCACTATTTCAAAACTGTTGGAATGCAACTAAACCAGTGCTTAGAGAGAAATGTATGGCCTTAGATGTGTACATTAGAAAACAAGAAAGACTGAAAATTAATGGACTAATCATTCACCTCAAGAAGATAAAAGAAACAAAACAGAATAGATACAAATAACAAAGAAAATAAAGATAGGATAGGAATTAATGAATAGAAAACAAAGAAGTAATCATTAATTGAAACAAATAGCTATTCTTTGAAAATAGAATAAAAGAAAAAAATTACAGGAGTAATGATCAAATAAAAAAGGTAATAGGCACAAGTAAACAACATTAAGAATAAAAACTATGTATAGAGTAGGACTGGCACTATTTAACAACATAGGTACTATGACCCAGCAATTCCAACTCCAGCAGTCTGATCAATTAGAAATATAACATTTTTTTTAATTTGATAAAGTAATTTAAAATATATACATATAATGCAAACTACAAAAGCAAAACACTTATGCAATTTAAATTTTTCTAGTACCAAAAGTTTAACAAATACAAATAAATAGGTGAAATAATTTTCATGACATATTGTATGCAATATATACAAAATAACATTTCAACATGTAATCAATATAAAATTATTGAGATAATTTACTTTTTCTTTCTTGAACGAAGGCTTCAAAATCCAACATGTATTTTATGTTTACAGCACATCTCAATTCATACTAGCCATATTTTAAGTTCTCAATAGTCACATGTGCCTTGTGGCTACCCTATTGGACAGTATAGCTCTAGAGAAACACTAGCATATATATATGAGGAGACAGGTACAGGGGTGTTTATTGCAGCAATTTTTATTGTAACAAAAAATTAGAAATGATCTAAATGTCTATTAATAAGGGAATAGATGAGCATATTTTGCTTAAATTTTTAAAATCAATTAACTAGATTATATATAAACTAAGTCATATCTTTGTAAAATGTTGAGTAAAAAAAGCAAATTCCATGAGACATACATTAGCAAATAAGACTAATGGACTAAACATTCACCTCAAAAAGACAGAAGATAGAAGAAATAAAACAAAACAAACCTAATGCAGGAAGAAAATAATACCACTTACACAAATTTTTGAATGCACAAACTATTTAAACTGTTTATGGATATACACACTTGCAGAATAATGCAAAACAACCTCAGAACAAGGCTCACATTTGAAGAGGGAGAAGTAGATAGATTGTGGAGAGGTACAAAGCAGGTTTCAATTGTACTGGTTAATTTTTTAAATTTCTTTTAAAATAAGGATCTGAAACAAATATCTGAAATTGTTAACATTTAAGAAATCTGGAAGGAGGATATGTGACTGTTTATTCTATGCAGTTTTCCAAATGTTTGAAATATTTCATAATAAAAAAAGGAAAAAAAGAATTTAAAGAGCAACTTTAAGAAAAAGAAATTTTCTGCCTTTGTTAAGTTGTAGCTGTAGTAGCATCAGCATTAGGCCCCTTATCTGTAAAAAGAATAATAGTAAATCCTACTTTTTAGACTCAATGGGAATTGCAAATCCAGCCCTTAGTCAGAGAGAGGTACAGCATGCTCAAGAATGCTACCTGCCATTATTATTTCACCCTAAAATTTGAAACAGACTACTAAGAAGGCCTGAGTAAGAAATCTTATTTGACTTTACCTCATTTAAGTCTTAAGGCAAGGTTATTCATGGTTACTGTCAATTTGAGTGACTTTTTTCTTAAAAACATAAAGCCATGGAACTTTATAAATTTGTAATCTGTAAAATTATGCTACTGTTATAAAAATGCTGCAGTACATTCTTTTTTTTCTTTTTATTTATTAGAGAAGCTGTGGTTTTGCAGAAAAATAATGCATAAAATATAGGGTTCCCATATGTCACCCTATTACTAACAGCTTGCATTGATGTAGTGCATTTGTTACAATTGATGAAAGCATGTTTTTATATTTGCACTATTAACCATAGTCCATGGTCTAATTTAGGATTCAGAGTTTGTGTTGTGCAATTCCATGGATTTTTTTTCTATTTAGGGCCGAATAAGATTCCATTGTGTTTATACATCACATTTTGTTTATCTATTTATTGATTGATGGACACTTGGGTTGCTTTCATCTTTTGGCAATTGTAAATAATGCTTCTATGAACATGGTGTGCAAATATCAGTTTGAGCTCCTACTTTCAATTATTTTGTGTTTATACCTAGGAGTGGGATTGTCAGGTCATGTGGTAATTCTATACTTAACTTTCTGAAGAACTGCCAGTCTTCCATAGCAGCTGCACCATTTTACATTCTTACCAGAGATGAATGAGTGTTCCTAATTCTCCAAATCCTCTCCAACTGTTGCTATTTTCCCTTTTTTTTTTTTCAATAGTAGCCATTCTAGCAGGTATGAAATGGTATCTCATTTCGGCTACGATTTACATTTCCCTAATGGCTAATGATGTTGAGCATATTTTCATGTGCCATTTGGCCATTTGTATATCTTCTTTGGCGAAATGTCTACTCAGTCTTTTATCCATTTTTTAAGTGGATTGTGTGTCTTTTTGTTGTTGAGTTGTACAATTTCTTTTTATATATTGGATATAAAACCCTCATTGGATATGTGGTTTCCAAATATTTTCTCCCATTCTGTAGGTTGTCATTTTACTTTTCATGACAAAGTCTTTTTTTTAATGCAATTTTATTGAAATATATTTGCACACCATATTATCCAAAGTGTACAACTGTTCACAGCACCATCACATTGCTGTGCACCCACCACTATAATCAATTTTTGAACATTCTCATTACCTCAAAAAATAAAAATAAGAATAAAAGTAAAAAAGAACACTCAAAACATCCTACACCCCTCCTCCCTCCCCCATTCATCCATTCCCTGTACCCATTTTTCCACTTATCTGTCCATACATTGGATAAAGGGAGTGTGAGCCACAAGGCCCTCACAATCACATGGTCAACACCATATAAGCTACATAGTTATACAATCATCTTCAAAAATCAAGGCTACTGGGTTGCAGTTCAACAGTTTCAGGTATTTCCTTCTAGCTATTCTAATAAACTAAAAACTAAAAAGGGTTATACATACAATGCATAAGAGTTACCTCCAGAATGACCTCTCAACTCCATTTGAAATCTCTCAGCCACTGAAACTTTATTTTGTTTCATTTCTCTTCCCACTTTTGGTCCAGAAGGCTTTCTCAATTCTACAAAGCTGGGTCCAGGCTCATCCCTGGGAGTCATGTCCCATGCTTCCAAAGGAGTCTTACATCCTGGGAGTCGTGCCCCATGTAAGGGGGAGAAGGCAGTGAGTGTACCTGCAGTGTTGGCTTAGAGAGAGAGGTCACATCTGAGCAACAAAAGGGGTTCTCTGGGGGTGACTCTTAGGCACAACTATAAGTAGGCTTAGCCTCTCTTTTGCAGTAACAAGCTTCATAAGGGCAAGCCCCAAGATTGAGGGCTCGGCCTACTAAACTGGTAGTCCCCCATGCTTGAGAGAATCAAAGTCTTTTTTTGATTCAATTTTATTAAGATATATTCACATACCATACAATCATCCAAAGTGTACAATCAATTGTTCACAGTACCATATATAGTTGTGCATTCATCACCCCAATATATTTTGTGAACATTTTCCTTATACCAGAAAAAGTGAAAATAAGAATAAAAAATAAAAGTAAAGAAAAACACCCAAAACTCCCTCCCGCCCACCCTATTTTTTGTTTAGCTTTTTGACTCCATTTTTCTACTCATTGATCCATACACTGGATAAAGGGAGTGTGATCCATAAGGCTTTCACAACCACACTCTCACCTCTTGTAAGCTATATTGCTATACAATCGTTTCAAGAGTCAAGGCTACTGGGGTGCCATTTGATAGTTTCAGGTATTTACTTCTAGCTATTCCAATACATCAAAACCTAAAAAGGGTTATCTATATAGTGCATAAGAATGCCCACCAGAGTGACCTCTCGACTTCATTTGGAATCTGTCAGCCACTGAAACTTTATTTCGTTTCATTTTACATCCCCCTTTTGGTCAAGAAGATGTTTCAATCCCATGATGTTGGGTCCATATTCATCCCTGGGAGTCATATTCCACATTGCCAGGGAGAAGAATCAAAGTCTTTGGATGCACAAAAGTTTTTAATTTTCATGAGGTCCCATTTATCTATTTTTTCTCTTGTTGCTCATGCTTTGGGTGTAAAGTCTAAGAAACTAATGCCTAACACAAGTTCCCAAGATGTTTCCCTATTCTTTCTTATATGAGTTTTATAGTTAGTTATGCTCTTACATTTAGGTCATTGATCCATTGTGAGTTGATTTTTGTATATTGTAAGATAGGGGTTCTCCTTTTTCCTTTTCCTTTTTCTTTCTTCCTTTTTTTTTTTTTTTTTGGCAAATAGAGATCCAGTTTTCCCACCATCATTTGTTGAAGACACTATTCTTTCCCAATGGACTAGTCTGTTCCCCCTAGTCAAAATTCAATTAGACATAAATATGAGGGTTAATTTCTGAACTCTCAATTCAATTCCACTGGTTTATATGTCTGTCCTTGTGCCACAACTATGCTGTTTTGATTACTGTGGCCTTGTAATAAGTTTTGAGATCAGGAAGTGTGAACCCTCCAACTAGTTCTTCTTTTTCAAGATGGCTTTGGCTATTCAAAGCCCCTTAACCATCCATATAAATTAGATGTTTGATTTTTCCATTTTTGTAAAGAAGGCTGATGGAATTTTGACTGGGATTGAATTGAATCTGTAAATCACTTTGAGTAGAACTGACATCTTAATATTTAGTCTTCCAGTCAATGAACATGGCATGCACTTCCATTTTTTTGAGGTCTTCTTTGTTTTCTTTCAGCAATGTTTTATAGTTTTCTGTGAATATATTCTTATATCCATGTTTAAATTTATTCCTAGATATTTGATTATTTTAGTTGTTATTGTAAATGGATTTTTTTTCTTGATTTCCTCTTCCAAGTTTTCATTACTAGTGTATAGTGATATTGTACCCTGCCACTCTGCTGAATTCCATTTATTAGCTCTAGGAGCTTTGTTGTGGATTTTTCAGAATTTTCTGTATATAAGATCATGTCATCTACAAATAGGGAAAGTTTTACTTCTTCCTTTCCAATTTGGATGCCTCTTATTTCTGTCTCTTATCTAATTGCTCTGGCTAGAACTTCCAATACAGTGTTGAGTAACAGTGGAGACAATGGACATCCTTATCTTGATCCTGATCTTAGAGGGAAAGCTTTCAGTCTTTCAACATTAAGGTATGATGTTAGTGGTGGCTTTTTCCTATATGCCTTTTATCATGTTGAGGAAATTTCCTTCTATTCCTAGTGCTCTAAGTGTATTTATCAAGAAGGGGTGCTGGATTTTGTGAAAGGTCTTTTCTGCACCAAATAAGATGATCATGTGTTTTTGTTTTCTTTCATTCTCTTCAGGTGGTGTAGTACATTGATTGGTTTTCTTATGGTGACCCAAAATTGCATACTTGAGATAAATTCCACTTGATCATGGTGTATTATTATTTTAATGTGCTGTTGGATTTGGTTTGTTAGTATTTTGTTGAGGATTTTTTAATCTACATTCATAAGAGATATTGGTCTGTAACTTTCTTTTATTGTTGTATCTTTATCTGGCTTTGGTGTGAGGTGATGTTGGCCTCCTAGAAAGTAAGAGGGAGTGTTTCCTCCTCTTCACCTTTGGAAGAGTTTTAGCAGGATTCGTGTCAATTCTTCCTATAATGTTTGGTAAAAATCACTTGTGAATCCATCTGGTCCTGGGCTTTACTTTTTTGGGAAGTATTTGATTACTTATTCAATCAGTTTACTAGTTATTGGTTTGTGGAGATCTTCTATTTCTTCTTCAGTCAGTGCAGATAGTTTGTGTTTCTAAGAATTTGTCCATTTCATCCAGTTTATCTAATTTCTTGGCATACAATTGTTCATAGAACCCTCTTAGAGTCCTTTTTATTTCAGTGAGGCAGGTAGTAATGTCCCCCTTTTCATTTCTGATTTTAGTCATTTGTGCCTTCTCTCTTTTTTTCTTCATCAGTCTAGCTAAAGGTTTGTCAATTTTACTGATTTTTCAAAAAAACAATTTTTGTGTTTATTGTTTTTATATTAATGATATAGATATTTATCTCTGCTTTAATCTTGGTTATTTCCTTCTTTTTGATCACTTCGCAGTGAGTTTGCTCTCTTTTTCTAGTCTTCCAGTTTTGAGGTTAGGTCTCTGATTTGAAACCTTTCATCTATTTTAATGTAAGCATTTAGAGCTGTAAATTTCCCTCTCAGAGTTGCCTTTGCTGAATCTCATAAGTTTTGATATGTTACATTTTCATTTTCATTCACCCCTAGTTATTGCCTAATTTCCATTTTAATTTTCTTTTTAACCCATTGGTTTTTTAAGAGTATGTTGTTTAATTTCCACATATTTGTGAATTTTCCATTTTTTCAGCTGTTATTGATATCTAGCTTTATTCCTTTGTGGTCAGAGAAGATACATTGTATGATTTCAATATTTTTGAATTTATTGAGACTTGTATTGTGACCTAAGATATGGTCTATCCTGGAGAATGATGCATGTGCACTCAAGAGGAATCTATACTCTGTTGTTGTTGGGTGAAGTGTCTGTTAGGTCTAGTTGGTTTAGAGTATCATTCAAGTCTTGTATTTCTATATTCATCTTCTGTCTTGATGTTTTATTAATTATGGAAAGTGATACTTTAAGGTCTCCTACTAATAGTATATACAATCATCCATTTCTCCCTTCCAATCTGTTAATATCTGCTTCATATATTTTGGGGTTCTGCTGTTAGATGCATATATATTTATAATTGCTACATCTTCTTGTTGAATTGACCCCTTTATCTGTATATAATGATCATCTTTGTCCTTCCTGTTTTTGACTTAAAGTCTATTTAACTGATGTTGATATAGCTACTCCAGCTCTCTTTTGGTTACTACTTGCAATGTACTTTTTTTCCATCCTTTTACTTTCAACCTACTTATGTCTTTGAATTTAATGTGGGCCTCTTGTAAAGCGCATATAGTTGGATCATACTTTATCCATTCTGCCAATCTCTCCCTTTTGACAGGAGAGTTTAATCCATCTACATTTAAAGTAACTACTGATAATACAGGACACCTTCTTCTACCATTTTGCTATTTAATCTTTGAAAGTCTTACACCTTTTTGGTCCCTCAATTCCTCCATTAATGCCTACTTTCATATTAATTAATTAATTAATTAATTAATTTTTGTATTTTACCATATTGAGTCCCTTCTTATTTCTATTTGGTATATTTTTCATGTAGTTTCCTTGTGGTTACCATGGAGTTAAAGTTTAACATCCTAAATATATAACAATCATATTTGATTTGACACCTACTTGAGTTCAATAGCATACACATACACTGTTCTTATAACCTTCCATCCCTCCACTTGTTTTTGTACTTGTTACAAATTTTATCTTTGTACATTATAAACCCAAAAACATAGGCTTTTAATTGCTGTTTACATATTTGCATTTTGTACCTCTAAGGAGTAAGAAGTAGAGTTTCATACCAAAAAATACAGTAGTACTGGCATTTATAATTACCCAAATGGCTACTTTTACGTTTAGTTCTTTATGCCACTTTGAGTCACTGATTACTATCCTTTACTATCTGTAGAACTCCCTTTAGCGTTGCCTGTAGGGCAGCTATAGTGGTGATGATCTCTCTCAGCTTTTGTTTTCCTGAAATGTCTTAATCTCTCCCTCTTTTTTGAAAGAAAGTCTCATCAGATATTAAATTCCTGGCTGGCAATTATATTCTTTCAGCACTTTAAGTATTTCAACCCACTGCATTCTTACCTCCGTGGTTTCTGAAGAGAATTAGGCACTTAATCTAATTGGTACTTCTTTGTACATAATACATTGCTTTTCTCTGGCAGCTTTCAGAACTCTCTTTGTCCTTTGCACTCGACAGTTTGATCAGTATGTGATGGGGCATATTTTTCTTCAAGCTTATCCTCTTTGCTGTTCTCTGAGTTTCTTGGATGTGCATATTCATGTCTTTTGCTATGTTTGGGAAGTTTTCAGTCATTATTTCTTTGATTATTCCTTCTGCCCTTTTCTCTCTTTTCCTTCAGAGAATTCCATAATGCATATATTGGTATGCTTGATGGTGTCCCATAAGTCTCTTAGGCTATTTTTACTTTTTTACAATTCTTTTCTTTTCTGCTCCTTAGCTGACTCATTTCAATAATCTTGTCTTCAAGTTCTCTATTTCTTTTTTCTGCCAGCTCCAATTCGCTGTTGAAAGTCTCCTGTCAATTTTTTATTTCAGTTATTGTGGTCTTCAACTCCAGTAGTTTGGGTCCCTTTAATCTTTTTCTTATCTCTTCAACTCTTTATCTCTTCAACTCCATAGTTTGGTTCCTTTTTAATTTTTTTTAATCTTTTTATTGAGATTCTCATATTGTTTATTCATGTTTTCCTGATATCTTTTAGTTCTTTCTCTGTGTTTTCTTTCATCTCCTTGAACATACTGAAGATCATTTTTTTTTAAGTCTTTGTCTGGTATGCCCACAGTCTGGTCTTTTTATTGATGTTTTCTAGATTTTTATCCTCTTCCTTTGGAAGGACCATCACTTCCTGTTGTTCTGTTATCTTGTAATTTTTTGCTGCACACTGTACATTTTAATATTTTAAAATGTTAACTGTGAATTATTCCCCAAGATGTCTCATTCCTTGAGTTTAACCAGCTGGTGATATGACAGATTTTCTTCAGTGTCAGGAGCTAATAAAACCAAGCAAATCTAAGCAGAAAACACCTTTCATTGTCTTTGCAAATTGACTTTGCAATGGCTGGTGCTCTCCATCAGAGTTAAGCCCTCCTATCAGGCAGATCAGCCAAAGGCAAAAGCAAAATGACAGAATCTTCACTGGTTTTTTCTGTGCCTATATATCTTGTCCTGGGCTTGTAACTGCTAGTAGCCTTAGGAGTTCCCCTGTTTATAGTAGTTTGAATGCTCCCTCCACTTCATAGAAAACATAGCTTCTCCTTCTCCTTCTCCTGGGATTTTCTACTGCAGGATTTACGGCAGGTAATACTTCGCCCCAGGAGTCCATCTCAATTGTTTCTTGCACTGCTTTTGTTGTCTCAAGCTGCTTTTGCCTGGAGGGCAAATTCTGGGAGGGCTGGCACAGGGAGAGGAGTTTCCCAAGTCAGTCTGTCCTAGCTGGAACAAGGCCATGAACCCATCCACAAAGGGAGTGCCAGCGGATTCCAAACTGCTCTGGGGAGGGGCTGAGGGAGGGGCCAGGAAGGGTGGCAGGAGCTTCTTCCATGGCTCCCCAAAGCTGCAGTTTCTTGGCTCATCCCCTGCCCAGTCAATGCAGCCTTTCTACCGTCCTCTGCAGCTTTGAGGAAGCATACCATGTTTAAGTCCCCCCCCACTGCATTTGCCTGGGGTGGGTTGGAACAACGGCCACCCACAGAGCTGGGACTCCAGAGATCCAAAGTAGTTAATCAAAAGCAGTGATCAGTGTTCAGCCCATACACCCCACCTTGGATCTTGGGGAAGTGGAGTTTTATATCCTTCTCTGGGACTAGCAAGCTACACCAGGGGCCAGACCCCATTGCTGCCTGCCATGAGAGTGGGGGATGGAGGCCAGTAGCCACTCCGTGGAGAGAGTAATTTTATAAACTTGTATTTACCGTAATTTACCAGCCTCTTTCTCCGGTTCTTCCCTGGATGCTGTACAATGCTCTCCTGGACCCCAGAGTTTTGAAATAGTTGATTCAGACAGTTCTTGCCTGTTTAATAGTTGTTCTGGTGGAGGGACCAATCCCTGGAGCTTCTACTCTGCCATCTTTCCTGTAACACCTTCGGCAGTACATTCTTGAAATTTTTCCATTCAATAACCACCTTGAAGGTTGTCTTGTCTCCCTTGCTACTCCAGGAAAATGTTTAACTTGAATTCCAAGCCACTGAGATGTTCAGCAGCAGTGGCGCCATCAGCAGCAGGGTTGCCATTCTTATATGTTCCATGCATGTTTAATCCTTACAACTCTGATAGGCACATGAATTTCTAATTAGAAGAATAGCCGTGTAAACCTATTCTCATCTATTTTAACAATAAGGAACTGAGGCCCTGACAAGACAAGTAATACATGCATCAGAGGGCTGTTTTGAGGATTAAAAAAGAGCATATAAAGTAATTGGTACAGAGAAAATATTAAATAAGTATTAGTTTCCTCCTCCCTTTTCCCAGGTGTTCAATCAATGTTTGCTGAGTATAAAGATAAAAATATGGGGATGGGAGTCTTCTTAGCATATATTTTATATTTTTACAAAAAAGCTCTGTTTTATAAGTTTAACCATTGTTTCTGGATACATTGTTTCTGGATACTTACCTGTAAGTATCCAGACAGGTAATCAATTCAAAAGTTGCTCTACAAAACTCCTCATTTGTGACAAAAAATGACATTCAAATGACTTCATCTAAAATTATTTGACTATAAAAGATGAATTTGCACATCCCTGTTTCAGAAAAGGAGTAATTTCATTATGAAGCACTGCATAAAATACTGTTTTATTCTAACATGCTGCCTGAAACAAGTGAATATGGGTAGCTAAATTGATATACGGTCTACGGTGATATGTACAGAAATATAGCCTTTGAAACACTTCCTGACTTACATTTTCCAACACATATTAATCAAAGCAATAACTCAGAGCAGTTCCAATTATGTTTTATATATATTCCTTTTAAAAGATGTCATTATTACAGAGAAAGGACAATAATAGAAGCATCAGTGGCCATATTCCCTAGTTTTCTATGCATGAGGATCTTCTAAGAATGCCTGAAAATTGTGAGGCTTTTGACTATATTAAAAAGACTTCTTCAGAATTTAGTTACTTGGGTAAATTATAAACAGTAAGCACTAGATTCAGTTCTTTGTTTTCTCTGCCTTGATTTTTTCCCCTATATTTCCAACAATTTACTTTGGATAAATTAAGTTTCCTTCAACAGCTATTTCCTGTGTTATTACTATTTTTTCCAGAAGTATTATAAATCTTTGTATATATAGCGTTATTAGGTTAAAGACATTGGCAGAGAGAGCAAAGTGGGTGGGAAACGATGAAATTCTCTTCATCCCCAGGTCCTGCAGAGTATTATTTTAATTCTGTGTAATATTGATGAAGATTTTTAAGTGTCCTTCTCTACAACGAGGAAAGAATCAGCCTTTATATATACTCAAGGATGGTGGCTATCCTAGGGTAATTGTTTGTGAGTTTGGCTCGTTGGAACCTGCTCCTGTTCTTTTATTATAGGGGCTTCTCTGCTGTGAGACCAGCCCTGACCAAGTTGAACTGTGCCGATGGCATACAGACATTTAGACTTGGGAGCTCAAAGTGGACACTGAGATTACACCCTCTGCTGGAACATCCACATCCATTAATTGGCAATTAGCATTTGATAATAATGGTTACTACTCACTGATGGTTTAGCATGGGCCAGGTACTATACATATTATTTCAAATCATCCTATCAATTATTCAAGATGATATGTTCCCATTTTAAGGAAGGGTAAACTGAAGATTTAAAAGGTTACATAATTTGTCCAGGATAACACAGCTACTAAGTATAGAAGGATTTGAACCCAAGATATTGTAATATAGAGAATGTGCTTATTCTACTTTCCCTGCTGCTTCTCATTTACTGCCAGATTTTGACTTATTTAATTTTTGTTTCTCTGGGTTAAAGAATGAGGATTTAAATGGTTGAAAAACCAGTGAGTTCTGTGTCACATAGCCTGGTCTGGAGACGGCAGTGTCGGTAAAGAACATGGGCTGGGCATCGGCTCATCAATGATAATTATTCATTATGGGAGGGCATTAGAAGGAATTCAAATAGGTAATAGTATAATAGTCAACTTTTTTCAATATAGCCCATCATTGCCATAACATATCCAGCAGAAACTCTCTGTTCCCAGGGCTTGATTTTGAGGACACTGACAGGTTTAGAGGAATTTAAGAATGGACTAAACAAACACTTATTTTCTTCCAGTACCATTTTTACAAGATGGTTAACCATAAAGGCCAGATCAGATGTTAATAGTATATTTTCTTGTTTCTTTGTTTGAAGTCATCTATTTTAGACAGTCTAAAACAGAACTCATTTGGAGGCAATATTGGAAGCTGGGAAAACCACAGTTTTTGTAAAATGCAGCATTAGCATGATGCAGAGAAATGTGTAGGCGAAGAACACAGCATCCCTGGAAACCCCATCACTTCCTCTTTGGTATATTTAGCATAAAAGAAGTAGAGGCTGGCTCATCAGCCACAGAGCAAATAAAATTTACTTTGCAAATAAAATAACTTCAAAACTGTGGTTTTCCAGGCTCAGTATAGCTGAGCCCTCCCCCTCAGTTTCTCCCTCTCCATTTTGTCACACTACTTTATAGGTTAAAAGGATAACCGACCCAGTATGTGTATTCTGGAAAGAAGTCTTATACCATCCCTTGGTTAAAATATTCAGTGGCTTCTGCTGCCTATAGCACCAAATCCAAACTTTAGCTCTCTGCCAATGCCCTTCAAAACCTGACCCTCACCTTTCATTGCACACTTATTTCCCATCACTCCCTGCTCATCTATTGCTCTAGCCTCATGGCAACATCCTCCATTCCACAAACTAAGTAATTTCATGAGCTCTAATTCTGTTCTTTCTTATCCCACCTCCCACCCCAGTTATATAATCTACTTTCCCTTCAAGGTTTAGCTTAAATGTCTGTGCCTGTGTGAAGCTACTGCTGCCTGACTGTGATCTCCTTAATGGGAGGAAATGCATCCAATCATTTTTTTATTTGCTTGACATGAAACGGGTGCTCAATAGTTATTATTGAAACAGAATGCCATGAAGTCACATAGGAGATCTCCTTGTTGGCCAAGCTGTGCAATACCGTGATAATACCATTTTAATAAGGCAGCCTAGGGTTTTCTGGACAGACCCACCCTGGACTTACTTTCCCATTCTTGGGTGGGAGGAAACCTACTGGGGCACTATACGATTTTATTAAAACTTTCCATGGCCCTTCTTCTCCAGGATAAATACTACCAATTTCTTAAGCTTCCACTTCTTTTACCAACACCACATTTTTTTTATTTTCTAAGGCACACATGCCAAATCAAAGCAGATGCGGGGTGTGAGCTGAGCACGCTGTGGAAGAAGGGGTCTGGATAGCAGCACTCATCTACCACCCCTCCAGATCCCTGTAAGACAGGAAGGAATCGGTCACGATGCTGTATCCTGCTGCTCCTGGGCCTCGTCTCCTTCTACATGGAAAAAGTATATTCTAACTAAATGATGAAATAACAACAGAAACAGTCATGCAGCCTAAGGCTCTAAAATGACTATGGACTCTCCCATACTACATCCAAACTAAAAGGGAGACCACATCCAAAGTGACACATTTTTAACAAATCTTACTTTATTTCATGGACATATTTGGCAGATCCATCTACACACAATGTTTGTCTTTTCACACATGCCAGTGGAAATGTCTGTGTTAAAGCTGAATGTGATATAATATAAAGAAGCTAAGTGTGCTAGTGAAAGTTATAATTGTGTTCAAACCTCAAGAAAAGTTCCCAGTAATTCCCAGCTGAAAAACTATGCATCTGACACAGATCATATGGGAAAGACAAGCACTACACAATTTGCCATTAGATGAAATAACATATCTGAATAAAAAATTAGAAGATCATCCTCAAAATCAAATGAGAAGGAGCCACAAATGTCCCATAACCACAAATCTACTTTTAGAAGTAACCAAAAAAGGAAAAGTGCAAGCAAATTCTTGAAGTTCGTAATTCCTCTATTGTGCTAGGCATTTGCCTCACTAAAAGCAAATACAAAAAGTCAAGACCAAAGTTTGTTCAGAAAAATAAAAGCAAACAACCATCTATACATTAAAATTGAAGTTAATAAAAATGACATTTAATGTTGGTGGAGGGCATACTTTTTTTTAGACTTAAAACAAGTTAATTCCTTGGACAACTTCACAAGCAGATGTAGTATTCTCTAAATGTATTGAGGAACAATGATTTTAATAGGATATCTTTCCAAGGGCCATCAGTTTCCCTTCCTGTAGTCACAAAGAAACTGTGGAGAAAAAACATCCTAAGTAGGAGTAGGGAGAGTTCAAGGAATGCTTTAAGATTTAAAAAACAAACAAACAAAAGCCTCCATCTAGAAAAAAAAAATCAGCAAGTGCATTCACTTGGGTCATAGAAAAGCTAGGCAGAGAAAGCCCTTAGCATATTCCAAATATTTCCAATTCATTTAAAAGGCTCAGTTTGTGTGGGTAAGAAGCTAGTTGTTGGGTAGAGTTTATAGTTGGGTGTGTATAAATGTTCTTCAAGGAGAAATACAAGAATAACCTCTACCATGCCAATTAAGGGACTATGACATGGTTCTACCATGTCATCATTCTGGAAGCCTCAAACCTCCAAAGCTAGTCTCAAAAATGTGGAATGAAAACAAACCCAAAGCCATTTGCACTCAGTTCTGTGAAGTGTACCAAGTATTCACGGACTCTTCTTCAGTTCTGCCACCACCAAAAATGCCCTAGAACGCTGTTTGCCAAAGTATACAGTAGCCATGGAAGGTTCTCCCCAAAAATGATTTTTGGTGAATATAATAATTCCCCAGGAGTTTTCCAAACTTATTTGACCATAGGACAATTTTTTTCTGTACAACATCCCTTGCTTTAGGAAGAGTGTTTCTAGAAACAGAGTAGGAACATTGTTTCAGGGAAACAGAATTATATAATACCATAGGGTTCAGGTTCAGGTGCCTGGATTTAAATTTTTTACTCAATAGCTGTGTGCTGGTTTGAATGTATTATGTCCCCCAGAAAAAGCCATACTCTTTGATGCAGTCTTGTGGGGCAGATGTTTTGGTGCTGATTAGATTTGCATGGAAATGTGCCCCACCCAACTGTAGGTGATAACTCTGATGAGATATTTTCATGGAGGTGTGGCCCCACCCATTAAGGGTGGGCCTTGATCAGTGGAGCCATATAAATGAGCTGATGGGCAGAGGGAACTCAGTGCAGCTGAGAGTGACATTTGAAGAGGAGCTACAGCCAAGAGGGACACTTTGAAGAATGCACTGGAACTGAGAGGAGCTTTAGCTTACAGAGAGATTCTGGAGATGGCCTTTGAAAGCAGACTTTTGCTCCGAAGAAGCTAAGAGAGGACAAACACCCCAAGAGCATCTAAGAGTGACATTTTTGAGGAACTGAAGCCTAGAGAGGAATGTCCTGGGAGAAAGCCATTTTGAAACCAGAACTTTGGAGCAGATGCCAGCCACATGTCTTCACAGCTAACGGAGGTTTTCCGGACACCATTGGCCATCCTCCAGTGAAGGTACCCAATTGTTGATGTGTTACCTTGGACACTTTATGGCCTTAAGACTGTAACTGTGTAACCAAATAAACCCCCTTTTATAAAAGCCAATCCATCTCTGGTGTTTTGCATTCTGGCAGCATTAGCAAACTAGAACAGAGCTGTGTGATCTTGGGAATGATACCTAGCTTTTGTTTGATTCTGTTTCCTCTTCTGTAAAGTGGATATAGTATCTACTGATTAGGGTTACTGTCAGGAGGAAGAGAGAGCTTGTACATATAGAAGTACTTAGCACAACATCTATAACATAGTAATATTCAGTAAATGTTAGCTATTAGTACTTTTACTATCTCCAGAGATATGGCAGGCCCAGAGGGAAGTCCTTTTCAAGTGGAACCTCCTTTCTAGGTCTAAAATAGTCCTAAATTGGCTTCAGGGTACTACCTGTTTCTAGTTCTGCCCTTTAGGTTTCTATGTCATTGGAAGATGTTATTTTCACAAGACAGACTTGATAGGAGGCTGGGCAAGGAAATCCTATTCCTGATTGAGTTTGCACCTCTGGAAGAGTACCCACTGACCAGGATGTGGCAGCACAGAGCTCCAGCTATCAAGTCAAATTTGCACCAAAGCTGTGGCATGCACTTGGCTGTTTTCACTGGTATACTCTGGGCCTGGGAGACTTGGTGGTCTCCTGCACCACTCTTCTGACTTCCTATCTCTGCCCCATATTTCCTGTTTAACAGAGTGTGTGTCTGTGGGAAGGGGGAGCTTTTGAGAGTTTTTTCTTTGATTACTAAAGTAGTGCATGCTTATTATATAAAAATCTAACATGCAAACATATCAGGTAAAAAAGTGAGCATACCTAAAGGAGAGGCTGGGCCTGCCTATAATTGTGCCTAAGAGTCTCCTCCCGAATGCCTCTTTGTTGCTCACATGTGGCCCTCTCTCTCTAGCTAACCCAACTTGGCAGGTGAAATCATTGCCCTCCTCCCTACGTGGGATGTCACACCCAGGGGAGTAAATCTCCCTGGCAACATGGAATATGACTCCCGGGGAGGAATCCAGACCCAGCATCATGGGATGAAGAACATCTTCTTCACCAAAAGGGGGATGTGAAAGGAAATGAAATAAGCTTCAGTGGCAGAGAGATTCCAAAAGGAGCCTAGAGGTCACTCTGGTGGGCACTTTTACGCACAATATAGACAACCCTTTTTAGGTTCTAATGAATTGGAATAGCTAGCAGTAAATACCTGAAACTATAAACTACAACCCAGAACCCTTGAATCTTGAAGACAATTGTATAAAAATGTAGCTTATGAGGGGTGACAATGTGATTGGGAAAGCCATATGGACCACACTCCCCTTTGTCCAGTGTATGGATGGATGAGTAGAAAAATGGGGGCAAAAAAAGAAAAAAAAAAGGTACCCAGTGTTCTTTTTTACTTTAATTGTTCTTCTTAACTTTAATTTTTATTCTTATTATTTGTGTGTGTGTGGTAATGAAAATATTCAAAAATTAATTTTGGTGATGAATGCACAACTATATAATGGTACTGTGAACAACTGAATGTACGCTTTGTATGACTGCATGGTATGTGAATATATCTCAATAAAATTGAATTTTAAAAAAAGTGAGCATATTCTTGCAATTTTATATCCTCTCCCACAGTCTCAAGGCTGCTACTGTCAACAATTTTCTCTTTATTTTTAATGATGCATAGAACTGGAAGCTCTATACTCTGCTGGGAATTCTTGATTCTTCCCCTTTCACTTCAGGAATTTCTATTCATCTTTTTGAAAGAAAGTACAGAAATTACCTTTGTAAAGTTTCCCTGACCCAGACAATCAACGTTGGTCCATCCTTTCACGAGGTACCCAAAGTAATCTGCATACATACTTCAATTAGAAAATGTGTAACAATTTCAGTGCCATTTTTAAATTAAATGCCTTGCCCATTGGACTTCAAGGACCACATTCTACTTTGATGCAAGGAACTTGGCACACAGATTCACAATCAATGCACAATAAATATCTTTTGAATTATGAGTGAAGGAATATACAAATAAAATGCTATACTAAGAGATAGACTTATATGATATGTACAATCACAACTGAGATGCTCACATTTAAATTTCTCCAGAAAGATGATTCTTATATATCCCACAATTCAACAACCAGGAAATATTATTCATTCTAATTTATTTCATTTCTTTATGCCTAAAAGCTCAAAAAATTCTAACTTCACAGACATGATAAGGTTGGAAAAATTTGGGGATGGATGACAGTTTATTTTTCAAGTGCCAAATGAACATACTGAGGCATAACATCTTTAGCTATAGGCTTTGTCCACTGACACCAGAACATTCCAGGAAATGATGTTTCAAATAAACAATTTCAAGTCCAGTAAACCACAGACACAAAAAAAGTATTCAATAGTACTTCACAGCAAATAGCATTCTGTTGACAGTTACTCAGGAATGACAGATTATATTTACAAAGCACAAATAACTCTTGTTACATTAATCAAATATAGTTTAGGGGATAGCTTGGGAAAAAAAAAAAAAAGTGACTCTATAAGGGTGGTGAAAGAGGAGGACAAAAGAGAAGAGACCAGAGGATGAATCTTAGAAAAGTATTACCAAATATCAGAAAGCCCCACTGGACTAACACTTCAAATTAACAAGCCCCACTGAGAGACTTTGACATAAATGATGCATGACATACTGTCCAAGGAACAGCATCCAAAAGGAGTTTCACTTTTCTTGGAAATAGAGATTTCCACAGAGCTTTTGTATTTCACCAAACAGTTTGGGCTCAATGTAATTATATAATATAATTATGAACCCATTCCTTGGCCTCTAACCCCGGGTCCTATTCTTATTCAAGTATAGCAGTCATTTTCACTCAGAACTCATAGGTCTCATGATGGACTCTGCTCTTTGTATTCAAACATACAATCTACAATAGAAATCCACAATTATTTTTAAAATTAAAGAGAAAGACTCAATGGTGCAGTCTCAGGAAATGAGATGCAGTGTAGTGTTTGGGCATTCAGCCCTAAGCAGGAAATGGAAGCAGGGAGTGACCAGGAGAAATATGATACCCGTGAAAACTTAGTATGAAAGTGTTGAAAAAAGTAGAGGGGTCACAAAATTTCCATCACATAAGGGATGGAAAGGAAAAGGATATTTTAGGGATACCAAAGCAGCTCTCCCCAGAGTTAATACTAGTATAACTAACATATTAAGTAAGGAGGCAAAGTAATTATTAAAGGGGTGGGGTAAAAAAAAACAATTATTGTCCTCTCTTACATAAAATTATATTATTGCCAGAGTCATGCTTATTAAATAATAGATAACCTTTATTGAATACTTAGGTTAGATCAGACACTTTCTAAGTACATTATGAGAATAGACCATTTAATTTACAAACAATCCTTATGAGATAGGTACTATTATTTTCCCCATTTTGCAAATGAGAAAACTGAGGCAAAGTAATTTGTCCAAGGTCACACAGCTAGCAATAATGCAGACAGATTGGCTCCAGAGTACCATTTTTTTTTTAACATGTCTCTCTTGACACCTACTCTAAAAAAGTATTACTCTTTATTTTAGACTTTTATTCATAATATGCTTATATAGATTTTCAGAACTCTATAGAAGACTTAAGTCCTTAACTGAAGAAGACTGATCATGAACTATCAAAAGTCCATCTTCTCCATGTCTAGCTTTACCTGGAGTGTCCCAATTTTTCAATTTGGATTCCTTACTGAGACTAAAGGAAACATTCCTTCAGGCCTAGGTTGGTCTTTTGATTTCTACTATGGAGACCATTGGACCAAAGCTATCCTAAGAATCTGATAATGTCTTTAAGAGAACAAGGAAAAGCAATAGGGGGGCACTGCTGATTTTTCTTTATACTTGGTTGTAGTTTTCTTACATTGTCTCCAGTGGATGTGGTTACAATTGCTTCAGTTTTATTTGCTTGTTCATTTTCCCCAGTGGCTGATCCAAAAATCTGATGCTTTGGATGTGTAGCGTACACATGACTAAAAATGTATTTCTTTAAGGGGATAAATTAGTTCTTTTCTGGGAATTAACTGACAAGAGAATATATAGACCTAAGGAGGATCTTTGAACACACCAGAGAAACGAATCTGTTGAGTTTAACATGTCACTACTGAGACCCTTATACATTGGTTAATGACTTTCTAAATATTTACCAAGATCTTTAATAAGCGAGAGTGCTTCCCATGATATAAAGGCTCCGCCACCATCATCTATGGCACCCTGCCCAACATCCCAGCTGTCCAGATGTCCACTGACCAGTACAACCTGGAACAAATAATAAAAAAAGAAAAAAAGAAAATAAAACTAAACAGAAATGACATCAGAGAGGAGGCATTCACAGGATTCCAAATACAGAAATGAAACTTTTATATTTTCTTTTCTATTTTTAAGTTTTAAAAGATATATGTCATTACTAGTGGAAAAGTTGGTATATAGGCATTACATAAGGGATCTCAGGTCATCCTAATAGTAATAAAGTCCTACCTTGTACCTGTCTTTATTAACATAATTTTGAGTACTCGAGAAAAATGGTTTTTACTGGTAGATAACTGATGACTTTATTAGAGGTCTTAAAACTTAAATGACATAAACATGATGCTAAAAGCTTCAACCATATTCTCAACCATCCCAAATTATAGTAGACACAAAATAAACATTTGCTGAATTGAATTCAAATGAAAAAATGAGGACAGTAATTTATTTTTTACAAAACGATTGTGCTTTTATATATTATAAATTTCTCTGTTGTTGAATAAGTAAATATGCTAGGTTTACAAGCTAGAGCTCAAGTGTTTGAATAGAACGACTTTTAAGGGTGCTTTTAATTTACATTAGTGTTAAATAAATGTACAGATAATTTCATAAATTTTAAATCACCATAGGTTTGAATTTTTTTCTAGAATCATTAGTAATTATATCCAGGAAAGTATAAAAAAACATTTCACTGTAAATAAATTTTATGGACACATTTTAAACAAGTTAAAAAGCCAAGTAAACTGATGCTGGGTCAACAGAATATGCATATGGACAAAATGTATCTTGATCCCTACATCATAAAACATGCAAATATCAAGTCAGATGGACTGCAGCTCTAAATAAAGATTTTAGAAGAAAGTATAGGAGAACAGCTTTGTCAACCCGGAGTAGGCAAAAATTTACTAAACAGGACACAAAAGGCATAAAGCATAAAAGAAAAAAAATAATAAATTATATTAAAAAATAGGAATATTTATTTATCAAAAGATCATATTAAGAGAATGAAAAGGCAACTCATGGTAGGGTGATGGGTACTGATATCACAACACATTTATTCAACAAAGGACTCATCTCCAGATTATATAAAGAATTTCCATGAAACAATAAGAAAAAGACAATCAACCAATAGGAAAATGAGCAAAAGACATGAGACACTTGACAAAAAAAGATGCACAAATTACTAATCATCATATGAAAAGGTGCTCAGCATCATTCCATCAAGGAGATGTAAATTAAACACGTTGTGATACATATCCAACTGAATGGCTAAAATGAAAAAGAAAATGCCAATATTGGTGAGAAGGTGGAGCAACTAGAACTGTCATACATTGCTGGTATGAGTATCAAAACATACAATCATTTCTGAAAACTATCTATCTGAACATATGCACAGCCTATGACCTAGCAATTCTACTCCTAGGTATACAATAGAAGTATCTGAGCATGTGTGTGTGTGTGCATATACTTTCACCAAAAGAGATGTACTAGAATGCTCACAACAGTCTATTAATAGTAGCCCCCACCAAAAGGAATCTACTCAAATGCCTGTCAACAGTGGAATGAATAGATTCTGTTGCATTCATTAATAGAACACTGCATCACAGTAGGAATAAACAAACTCATCTACATGAAAACTTTGGATGAATCTCACAAACATAATGAAGACTGAAAGGAGACAGACACAAAATAATAAATCTTGTATGGTTCCATTTACATAAACTATCAAACCAGGATTGTGGTTACCCTTGGTTGAGGAGGGTTAGTGACAGGAAGGGGACACAAGAAACACCTCTGGGAGGCTGGTCATGCTCTGTTTCATGATCTGCGTACTGATAACACAGGTGTGTTCAGCTTGTAGAAGTTCATTTTGTTATCCATTTAGGATCTATGCATTTCTCTGAGTGGGTTACAGGTCAATGAAAAGTAAACAAATGAACATACAACAAAAACCCCAGTTCAACAGACTGATGTATATGCACAGCATATAGGAAGCAAAACAAAGTTGAACCAATCTTCTTGATGATTAAAAAAAAATACCCTATGACTCTGGGAAAGTAGGATTTTTGGTCTGAAACAGGGTGACCACTTGCACTGCCTGAACTCAGCAAGCAGCTGCAGGATCTCCCATTGA
The DNA here is from genome assembly GCF_015220235.1 of Choloepus didactylus. Classification (NCBI taxonomy): domain Eukaryota; kingdom Metazoa; phylum Chordata; class Mammalia; order Pilosa; family Megalonychidae; genus Choloepus; species Choloepus didactylus. The sequence goes on along the minus strand of NC_051320.1, from coordinate 52,608,825 downwards.
TTCTGTATACACAGACCCAGCCTAGTATGACTTCATTGTAGTCATAAGTACAATGCCCCAGCCCAACACATGGTCATATAACAGACCCAAATGGATTGTTTCTAAGGAGAAAAAAAGAATAAAGAGAAAAACATGTTGCAATAGCAGGAAATTCTGATTCAGAAAGTGGTGTAATCCCACGTGGGACCAAGAGCCTAATTAGTCAACATTCTCACCACCCTCAGAACCGTCTTCCTGCTGAAGTTAAAGTTCCAATGACTAAAAGTATCAAAATATGTTTTAATAAAACTTTTTTTTAGGTAGTATGTAAGAGTAACTATAACAAGGCAGCTATTATTTTATCCTTCAAACATCCTTCAGGTCGTTTATACAATCATACTTCCTGTATTTCTTAAATGCTCCCCTTCTCCAATCCAAGAATTACTATTTGATATAGTCATTAAAAGATGGGGAAAATGGCTTTGAATGATAAGAAACTAAATCATATCCCATAGGATAAGATTTTTGGCACAGTGCTATGAAAGAATGGTTGCAAATCTTTTGGACTATGAGAGCTGGTTTTAATATTAAAAAAAAAAAAAAAAACAGAAAAAAAGGGGACCACAATGAGTTAGCAGTTGCAATTTTAATCTCTATTGACTGGAAAACTAGATAATGACAAAAATTTTTTCTAATGCAGTAGCATTTTTAATGAACTTGAATGTTTCTAATCATAAGAGCTTCTAGACCTTTAGAATAGTATTGAAGGAGAACTCATTCAAAATGCTGTCTGGTTAGCATTCTTTACCACAGTCTCACAAAAATAACTCAACAAAACATACAAACCCACCACACTACCAAAAATTCATTTTATGTCAAGCAGGAGTGAACATTAATTAAAATATGGTTGGACCTGATTCAAACCAAAATCGTCTACTCAGGCACATAATAAACTCCAGTTTCATGGAAAAGAACCATCTGATAAAAGAAAGGAAAATGTACAGTCCCTCCACTGCCTGTCACTAGATGTGGTGCCCCTAGAGCAATAACATGGCCTGGAACCACAGTGAAGTGGCCTCTCACTCATCTACACCCTTTATGTGCTCCTCCCAAGGTAGGGAGACAACGACCAATCCTCCCCACCCCCAACTTTCTTTCCATCAAAACTTCTTCCAAATGCAGACAGAGTACAAATGATTAACATCAGGAATAAAAGCAAAAGCAGCTACACCAAAACAAATAAGAAAGCAGACTAGGAACTGGTAGTGCACTGAAATGTATGGTTCCTGGTTTGTGAGGCATGAGGGGTGGGGACAGACAGGGATAAGAAGAAAGGAGTTATCACTGTGGCTGGTAACTGTACTTCTTCATGTCATACATTAGCCCTGATGACCAAAGACTCAGGCCTTGGAAGCTGCGGAAGCAGCTAACTCAGTAAAGCAGAAATGGAGGAAAACCTGCCAGGTGAGGAATTAGACTGGCACATGCCACCTGCAGGCCAGTTGTGAGTCTGAGACAGAAGACGGACTAAATCAAGGGTGGACAGAGAGCAATTCCAAGGACAAGCTCCTCACCTGTTAATGGCACACACTGAAACTCAGTCCAATAGATTTGCTTAATTAAAAGATGAATAAGAAACAAATCAAAATGGGACCAATGAAAACTATGGCAGAAAAAGGGAAAGAGAACAGCCTCAGAATAAGTGCATTCTTACGAGAACAAGCTAATGCAGATACTGGAGAAAATTTCATGATCTTTGACATTCATTCAACAATTTTTATTGAGTTCCTACTATGTGCCAGGGATACAGAAATGAACAAAACAAGCAAATATTCTGCCTTAGTAGAATTTACATTCTGTTAGTGGAGATGGACAATAAATAGGAAAATATATACATCATGATAGTTTTAATTGTTATAAAGAAAAAATAAGATAGAGAAAGATAAAGTGATGGTGGCAACTGGAGAGGAGAATTGTCAGGGAAGGTCTCTCTTTAAGGAGATGACATTTGAGTAGAGACCTGAATGAAGACAGGAAGTACACTGCAAATATCTGGGGAAAGAGTGTTTCAAAAAGCATGAAAACACAAGAAAAGGCTCTGGAGTAGGAACAGATATGACATACGTGAAAACTGGCAAGTGGGATGGAATGAATAGAGTAGAGACAGAAAGGCAGAGAATGGCTGGACAGGGCACTAGAGGCTAGAGATCAAACAGCAACTTGTAGACCATAGTGAGGATTTTGGATTTTATTCTAAGTGTGATGACAGGCTGTGAGGGAATGAAATGATCCAGTTTATGTCTCTAACAATCATTGCTAGTAGGCAGAAAGAGTGGAGGATGAAAGGAAAACAGACCAGTATACCAAAACTAATTCACTAAAAATCAGTTTGTGGGAGTCTGGCTTCCTCTTAAAATGTTGAAAGCAACAAGAAAACACTGTTCCCACCCTAACAATAAGAGAAAGCTAGATAATCTATAAAATCGTAGCTTGGTTTTTAGCCTAACAGAGATCTGAAGTTCCAATGAAACAAGAGGAATTGAATTTCCAGAGGATGACAAGTCCCTCCAAGGAGAGATAGGATACATGAAATGTTTTATCTTTGGCAGCCACAGGAGGGAGAGGTGACAGCCATAAAAGCAGAAATGAAGAAAACAACTGAAATTTTAACAAATTCTTAAAGGGCGAATGTGGCTTAGGCTGAGAGTTTAGAATCCCTGGGAACCTCCACACAAGGAGACAAGGTACCCACTTTCCAGGTCTTTTCCATGGGCCTCCACGGTGTGCTCAAAGAAGGATCGAGAGCAGGGCAAGAGACCCGAGCAAGCCTGCCCTAGTGGTACAGGAGTGCAGATGATGACTGGCTGCTGCTGGGAGGCAGACAGGAAACATGCTTGTATCATGGACCCTTCTCTCATATGAAGCAAAAGCCATCTGCTCCTGGGCCAGTAGCAGAACACTCTCCTGCATGTCAGTCCCAGGGAAAGATCAGTGGCTATGGCGAGAAATTTCACTCCCATCTTACACTGACTCTAGACTAAACCTTCCTGGGCAGGATACGAAGCCCACTCATGCCTAGAGCCCTGCACTGATATAAAACAGACTTATGCTGCCACTGAGTGAGGGGCAAGATACTTTCTTCCATGTCACAAGGTAGGGTTTGGCTTCCACGGGAGAGGAGCAGAAATATTGAAATAGGCCTCCCCGGAGCTCAGGCACGAAGGGTCTGGCTGAGATGATGTTGATGCGTGAGAACCAAGAAACCACCTTGTCCCCAGCATGAGGCTTGCAATGAAGGAGAGGTAAGAACTGCATGGCTGGAGGAGGGGCAAGAGCCTGGAGAGAGACTCATTCTGCGGTGCAGGCACACAGAGCCTGCTGATGGCTGAGGGTGAAGCAGGAATACTAAGAAAAGCCCTCCAGCAACCCAAGCCCCATACTAAGAACAGAGTGGCAGCAGCCTACTGCTGAAGAAATCTCAAGTCTGTGGGCACCAAAGGTAAGAACAGAAATAACAAAATCCAAACTTACCTCAACTGTGAATAGACCAATGCAACCGCCTTCACACTAATGGCTTGACAGAAGAAGAGGCATTCTCATTTTTGGACGTAAATACTACTTACCTAAGGCTCTACCATTCTCATATACATATTCAGTGTCCAGCATTCAATCAAAAATTATAAGACACAAAATGAGCAAGAAAAAAACAGATGATTTATTGTCAGGAAATACTGTATTTAACAGAACCAGACCCAGATATAGTCCAGATGTCTATACAATCAGACAGAGTCTTTAAAAGAACTATGATTAATACGTTAAAGGATCTCATGGAAAAGATGAAGAATTTAAGCAGAGAAATGGAAATTATAATAAAAAAAGTCAAAGATACTAAAAATTAAAAAAGACAATATAACTAGTTATAGGTGGACTAAATACATGTAGAAGTCAAACATTAAAACTTTTTAAACAAAATAAAGGAAAATATATTCATATTTTTGGAGCGGGAAAGATTTCTTAAGCAAGATACAATTATTGCAAAGCATGAAGAGAAGACTAATAAATTCAACTATAATAAAATGATTTATATTCATCAAGAGAAATCATAGAATGAGCAGAGTTGCTACAAAGTGGGAGATATTTTTAACACATATAATCAACAAATGGTTTATATTCAAAATATATAAATAATTATTCCTAATCAAGAAGAAAAGGACAAGCAAACCAAAAGGAAAATGGGCAAAAGACATAAACAGGTATTTCACAGAAAAGAAACTATGAACAGATAATAAGAATCTGAAAAGATGACAAAACTCATTATTAATCAGGGAAAAAGTAAATTACAACCATGTTGATAAAAATATTAAAATCTGACAATATTAGATGCTACCAAGGATGCTGAACCACAGGAATTCTCATCTTCTGCTGGTAAAAGCAGGAAACTGTTAAAATCATTTATAAAACAATTGGGCATATCCTCATAAAATTGAACATATATGCATTTCATAATCTGGCAATTCTGCTTTAGGTGCACACATTAGGGGAATTTTGACACTTGAGTTCCAGGACACATGTACCAAAATGGTCACATAGAAGAGATCATAAGGCCCCAAACTGGAAACAGCCTAAAGGTCCATTAACGGTATAATGGATAAATAAATAAATGGATAAATCAGAAAGATAATGGAACATTATAAAGTAGTAAAAATGACCTACAGCTGCATGTCAATATGGATGAATTTTAAAACAAAATTATGAACAAAGCACATATACATAAAGAAAGAAAATTATAAAATAAATAGAAGAGTATAATTCTACAATATAAATTGCAAAATTAGCTTGAACTAAATAGCATAATCTTTATTGATACATACAAAGATGGTAAAACCATGAAGAAAAACAGCAAGGGACCGGTATAGCAAAAATTAGGATAGTGTTTATGTCAGATGGGGGGTTGGGGAAGAGAGAAGGAGATGATCAGGGAGGGTGCACAGTGGTTTTGTAAGGCACTAGTAGTGCTTTATTTCTGAAACGAGTGGTGAGATTACATGATCATTTCATCATTACTCTTTAAACTGTACATATACGTTAAATAACGACTTTTGCATGTGTGTTATTTTAAACAATACCAAGAGTTATCAAAGAACTACCTTTGAAAGGCATAGGGCTCAGATAGTTTTATAGTGTTATAAGTGAGTTCAACCAAACTTTAAAGATAAGTTTTGGCTCATCTTATTTAAACTGTTCCAAAGAAAAAAAAAATCAGAAAATTTCTAAATTCACTAACAAAGGTATCATATTCTTGATACTAAAAGTGTATAAAGATAGTATCCCCTTGAAAACCATCTCAAGAACAAATGTAATTGTAAAATCTGGGATCATTATATCCAGCAGCATATTAAAAGATAATGCAAAAATGGCTCAATTGTCTCCAAATGTCCATGGTAACTCTAAGTTATATATGTAACAGATAAACTAAGAGAGAGCCACTTTCGGGTCATGCTTCTCTTCTTGGCATGTCTAGCAGGTAACAGTCTGCATTTTAAATAATGTCAGTTGTATAGGTTCATATCCAAACCTGACCGTGTTCTTATTGGCCAATCACCAATAAACAGGGTGCCCACCTAACAGTGGAGCATGCTTGATTTTACAAATGTCCTTAGTCAATAAGAAGAGGGGCAACCACTCATTGTTTTTGTTTTTTGCTATTGTGATGTTTTGTTTTGTCTGCAGCTGCTTCACTCCTGTGGTCATATTTTATCACGAGTATTTTAAGAGGTAGAAGGAGGAGTATTTGGGTTACAAAGTTCAAGACCTAATGCATTTCCAGACCCAAGAAAGCCCTAATCAGATTTCCAACAACAAAAAATTAAGTGGTTGAAGAAGATGACCTACAACAAGAGGGGGAAAAACCTGTCATTATTTAGCCTCAGAGGAGATGCCAAAGAGTGACCTAATAATGGGCGTCAGATATGACAAGTCCCTCTATGGAGGATATGAACAGCAGATGATAAAGAAAAGAAAACAGGTTTGGGCAGCAGCAGGGAGCATTAGGGTCATATAAGTGAGCAAGAATTTTCTGACAGAAGGCTTTTGTAGAAGTTAGAAAATGGCTAACAGGGAAAAGGTTGTGGGAAATTTCCTTCTTAGAGGATTTCTAAAATAGAATACATTCTTAAGGCTTAGATGGAAGCCTAAAAGAGAGGGGATAAATAAAATCTTTCAAGGTTCCATTTAGTACAACATTCCAAGAGAGTTCTCAAGAATTCCTCTTCTATTCTAACCACTTTATTTTTTTTTTTTAATCATCATTTTATTGAGATATATTCACATACCACGCAGTCATACAAAACAAATTGTACTTTCGATTGTTTACAGTACCATTACATAGTTGTACATTCATCACCTAAATCAATCCCTGACACCTTCATTAGCACACACACAAAAATAACAAGAATAATAATTAGAGTGAAAAAGAGCAATTGAAGTAAAAAAGAACACTAGGTACCTTTGTCTGTTTGTTTGCTTCCCCTACTTTTCTACACATCGATCCATAAACTAGACAAAGTGGAGTTTGGTCCTTATGGCATTCCCAATCCCACTGTCACCCCTCATAAGCTACATTTTTATACAACTGTCTTCGAGATTCATGGGTTCTGGGTTGTAGTTTAATAGTTTCAGCTATCCACCACCAGCTACCCCAATTCTTTAGAACCTAAAAAAGGTTGTCTAAAGTGTGCGTAAGAGTGCCCACCAGAGTGATCTCTCGGCTCGTTTTGGAATCTCTCTGCCACTGAAGCTTATTTCATTTCCTTTCACATCCCCCTTTTGGTCAAGAAGATGTTCTCCATCCCACGATGCCGGGTCTACATTCCTCCCCGGGAGTCATATTCCACGTTGCCAGGGAGATTCACTTCCCTGGGTGTCTGATCCCACGTAGGGGGGAGGGCAGTGATTTCACCTTTCAAGTTGGCTTAGCCAGAGAGAGAGGGCCACATCTGAGCAACAAAGAGGCATTCTGGAGGAGACTCTTAGGCACAAATACAGGGAGGTCTAGCCTCTCCTTTGCAGCAACCGTCTTCCCAAGGGTAAAACTTATGGTAGAGGGCTCAACCCATCAAACCACCAGTCCCCTATGTCTGTGGTCATGTTAGCAACCATGGAGGTGGGGTAGGCGAATACCCCTGCATTCTCCACAGGCTCCTCAAGGGGGCACTACATCGTTTTTTTTGTTTTTTTTTTTTTTTCCTTGTTTGTCTTTTTTCTTTTTTTTTTTTTTTTAACTTTCCCTTCTTTTTTCAAATCAACTGTATGAAAAAAAAAGTTAAAAAGAAAACAAACATACAATAAAAGAACATTTCAAAGAGACCATAGCAAGGGAGTAAGAAAAAGACAACTAACCTAAGATAACTGCTTAACTTCCAACATGTTCCTACTTTACCCCAAGAAAGTTACATACTATAGCAACATTTCAGTGAACTTGTTCCTACTACATCCATCAGAAATTAACAGACCATAGTCATTTCTGGGCATCCCCAGAACGTTAAATAGCTTATCTGTTCTTCTTGGATTATTGTTCCCCCTTCCTTAATTGCTCTCTACTGCTAGTTCCCCTACATTCTACATTATAAACCATTTGTTTTACATTTTTCAAAGTTCACATTAGTGGTAGCATATAATATTTCTCTTTTTGTGCCTGGCTTATTTCGCTCAGCATTATGTCTTCAAGGTTCATCCATGTTGTCATATGTTTCACCAGATCGTTCCTTCTTACTGCCGCGTAGTATTCCATCGTGTGTATATACCACATTTTATTTATCCACTCATCTGTTGATGGACATTTGGGTTGTTTCCATCTCTTGGCAATTGTGAATAATGCTGCTATGAACATTGGCGTGCAGATATCTGTTCGTGTCACTGCTTTCCGATCTTCCGGGTATATCCCGAGAATGGCAATCGCTGGATCGAATGGTAGCTCTATCTCTAGTTTTCTAAGGAACTGCCAGACTGACTTCCAGAGTGGCTGAACCATTATACAGTCCCACCAACAATGAATAAGAGTTCCAATTTCTCCACATCCCCTCCAGCATTTGTAGTTTCCTGTTTGTTTAATGGCAGCCATTCTAACCGGTGTTAGATGGTATCTCATTGTGGTCTTAATTTGCATCTCTCTAATAGCTAGTGAAGCTGAACATTTTTTCATGTGTTTCTTGGCCATTTGTATTTCCTCTTCAGAGAACTGTCTTTTCATATCTTTTGCCCATTTTATAATTGGGCTGTCTGTACTATTGTCATTGAGTTGTAGGATTTCTTTGTATATGCAAGATATCAGTCTTTTGTCAGATACATGGTTTCCAAAAATTTTTTCCCATTGAGTTGGCTGCCTCTTTACCTTTTTGAGAAATTCCTTTGAGGTGCAGAAACTTCTAAGCTTGAGGAGTTCCCATTTATCTATTTTCTCTTTTGTTGCTTGTGCTTTGGGTGTAAAGTCTAGGAAGTGGCCTCCTAATACAAGGTCTTGAAGATGTTTTCCTACATTATCTTCTAGGAGTTTAATGGTACTTTCTTTTATATTGAGATCTTTGGTCCATTTTGAGTTAATTTTTGTGTAGGGGGTGAGGTAGGGGTCCTCTTTCATTCTTTTGGATATGGATATCCAACTCTCCCAGCCCCATTTGTTGAAAAGACCATTATGGCTCAGTTCGGTGACTTTGGGGGCCTTATCAAAGATCAGTCGGCCATAGATCTGAGGGTCTATCTCTGAATTCTCAATTCGATTCCATTGATCTATATGTCTATCTTTGTGCCAGTACCATGCTGTTTTGGCAACTGTGGCTTTATAATAAGCTTCAAAGTCAGGGAGTGTAAGTCCTCCCACTTCGTTTTTCTTTTTTAGAGTGTCTTTAGCAATTCGAGGCATCTTCCCTTTCCAAATAAATTTGATAACTAGCTTTTCCAAGTCTGCAAAGTAGGTTGTTGGAATTTTGATTGGGATTGCATTGAATCTATAGATGAGTTTGGGTAGAATTGACATCTTAATGACATTTAGCCTTCCTATCCATGAACATGGAATATTTTTCCATCTTTTAAGGTCCCCTTCTATTTCTTTTAGTAGAGTTATGTAGTTTTCTTTGTATAGGTCTTTTACATCTTTGGTTAAGTTTATTCCTAGGTACTTGATTTTTTTAGTTGCTATTGAAAATGGTATCTTTTTCTTGAGTGCCTCTTCAGTTTGTTCATTTCTAGCATATAGAAACATTACTGACTTATGTGCATTAATCTTGTATCCCGCTACTTTGCTAAATTTGTTTATTAGCTCTAGTAGGTGTATCGTTGATTTCTCAGGGTTTTCTAGATATAAGATCATATCATCTGCAAACAATGACAGTTTTACTTCTTCTTTTCCAATTTGGATGCCTTTTATTTCTTTGTCTTGCCGGATTGCCCTGGCTAGCACTTCCAGCACAATGTTGAATAACAGTGGTGACAGCGGGCATCCTTGTCTTGTTCCTGATCTTAGAGGGAAGGCTTTCAGTCTCTCACCATTGAGTACTATGCTGGCTGTGGGTTTTTCATATATGCTCTTTATCATGTTGAGGAAGTTTCCTTCAATTCCTACCTTTTGAAGTGTTTTTAGCAAAAACGGATGTTGGATTTTGTCAAATGCTTTTTCAGCATCTATTGAGATGATCAATTGATTTTTCCCTTTCGAGTTTTTAATGTGTTGTAATACATTGATTGTTTTTCTTATGTTGAACCATCCTTGCATGCCTGGAATGAACCCCACTTGGTCATGGTGTATGATTTTTTTAATGTGTCTTTGGATTCGATTTGCAAGTATTTTGTTGAGGATTTTTGCATCTATATTCATTAGGGAGATTGGCCGGTAGTTTTCCTTTTTTGTAGCATCTTTGCCTGGTTTTGGTATTAGATTGATGTTAGCTTCATAAAATGAGTTAGGTAGTGTTCCATTTTTTTCAATGTTTTGAAAGAGTTTGAGTAAGATTGGTGTCAGTTCTTTCTGGAAAGTTTGGTAGAATTCCCCTGTGAAGCCATCTGGCCCTGGGCATTTATTTGTGGGAAGATTTTTGATGACTGATTGGATCTCTTTGCTTGTGATGGGTTGGTTGAGGTCTGCTATTTCTTCTCTGGTCAGTCTAGGTTGTTCATATGTTTCCAGGAAATTGTCCATTTCTTCTACATTATCCAGTTTGTTGCCATACAGTTGTTCATAATATCCTCTTATAATTTTTTTAATTTCTTCAGGATCTGCAGTTATGTCACCTTTTTCATTCATTATTTTGTTTATATGGGTCTTCTCTCTTTTTGATTTTGTCAGTCTAGCTAGGGGCTTGTCAATCTTGTTGATCTTCTCAAAGAACCAACTTTTGGTGATATTTATCCTTTCTATTGTTTTTTTGTTCTCTATGTCATTTATTTCTGCTTTAATCCTTGTTATTTCTTTTCTTGTACTTGGTTTAGGATTGGTTTGCTGTTCATTTTCTAGCTTCTTCAGTTGATCCATTAGTTCTTTGATTTTGGCTCTTTCTTCCTTTTTAATATATGCGTTTAGTGCTATAAATTTCCCCCTTAGCACTGCTTTTGCTGCATCCCATAGGTTTTGGTATGTTGTGTTCTCATTTTCATTCGTCTCTATATATTTAGCAATTTCTCTTGCTATTTCTTCTTTAACCCACTGATTGTTTAGGAGTGTGTTGTTTAACCTCCAGGTATTTGTGAATTTTCTAAGTCTCTGATGGTTATTGACTTCTAATTGTATTCCATTGTGGTCAGAGAATGTGCTTTGAATAATTTCAATCTTTTTAAATTTATTGAGGCTTGTTTTATGTCCCAGCATATGATCTATTCTGGAGAAAGTTCCGTGAGCACTAGAAAAGTATGTGTATCCTGTTGATTTGGGATGTAATGTCCTGTAGATGTCTGTTAAATCTAATTCATTTATCAGATTGTTTAGGTTTTCAATTTCCTTATTGGTCTTCTGTCTGGTTGATCTATCTATAGGAGAGAGTGATGTGTTGAAGTCTCCCACAATTATTGTGGAAACATCAATTGCTTCCTTTAGTTTTGCCAATGTTTCTCTCATGTATTTTGTGGCACCTTGATTGGGTGCATAGACATTTACGATTGTTATTTCTTCTTGCTGAATTGCCCCTTTTATTAGTATGTAGTGGCCTTCTTTGTCTCTCAAAACATCCCTGCATTTGAAGTCTATTTTATCTGAGATTAATATTGCTACACCTGCTTTCTTTTGGCTGTAGCTTGCATGAAATATTTTTTTCCATCCTTTCACTTTCAGTTTCTTTGTGTCCCTGTGTCTAAGATGAGTCTCTTGTATGCAACATATTGATGGTTCATTTTTTTTGATCCATTCTGCGAATCTATATCTTTTAATTGGGGAGTTTAATCCATTTACATTCAACGTTAAAACCGTGAAGGCATTTCTTGAATCGGCCATCTTATCCTTTGGATTATGTTTGCCATATTTTTCCCTCTCTCTATTAATATCCTTTATTGTACCCATACCGAATCTCTTTAGTACTGAACCTTTCTCCAAGTCTCTCTGTCCTGTCTTTGTTTCTCTGTCTGTAGGGCTCCCTTTAGTATCTCCAGTAGGGCAGGTCTCTTGTTAGCAAATTCTCTCAGCATTTCTTTGTCTGTGAAAAATTTAAGCTCTCCCTCAAATTTGAAGGAGAGCTTTGCTGGATAAAGTATTCTTGGCTGGAAATTCCTCTCACTCAGAATTTTAAATATATCGTGCCACTGCCTTCTCGCCTCCATGGTGGCTGCTGAGTAGTCACTACTTAGTCTTATGCTGTTTCCTTTGTATGTGGTGAATTGCTTTTCTCTTGCTGCTTTCAGAACTTGCTCCTTCTCTTCTATGTTTGACAGTGTGATCAGTATATGTCTCGGAGTGGGTTTTTTTGGATTTATTCTATTTGGAGTTCGCTGAGCATTTATGATTTGTGTATTTATGTTGTTTAGAAGATTTGGGAAGTTTTCCCCAACAATTTCTTTGAATACTCTTCCTAGACCTTTACCCTTTTCTTCCCCTTCTGGGACACCAATGAGTCTTATATTCGGACGTTTCATATTATCTATCATATCCCTGAGGTCCATTTCGAGTTTTTCAATTTTTTTCCCCATTCTTTCTTTTATGTTTTCATTTTCCATTCTGTCATCTTCCAGGTCACTGATTCGTTGTTCAACTTCCTCTGGTCTTGTACTATGAGTGTCCAGAATCTTTTTAATTTGGTCAACAGTTTCTTTAATTTCCATAAGATCATCCATTTATTTATTTAGTCTTGCAATGTCTTCTTTATGCTCTTCTAGGGTCTTCTTGATTTCCTTCATATCCCGTACTAGGGTCTCATTGTTCATCTTTAGTTCTTTGAGTAGCTGCTCTAGGTGTGTCTCTTCTGGTCTTTTGATTTGGGTGCTTGGGCTTGGGTTATCCATATCGTCTGGTTTTTTCATATGCTTTATAATTTTCTGTTGTTTTGGGCCTCGTGGCATTTGCTGACCTTGATAGGGTTCTTTTAGGGTTTGTAGACCAGTTGAAGTCCTTATCTCTAATTTATCAGATCTACAGCTTCGTGGAGTACACTTTCTCTAACTAACCAGCAGGTGGCGTCCACGAGCCACCTGTTCTCCACAAGCCAGATCTCCCCTGCTTAGCCTTTTTGGTGAGTGGGGGAGTGAGTCTTGTGGGGCCCAATTGGTGTCCCAAGCTTGCGTGTGTAGTTGGTGTTGCCTGCCCTGTATGTGGGGCGTGTTTCTGGGCAGTCGGGGAGGGGGGGTGGCCCTAACAATCAAATCTCCCTGATGATCCTAGAGTTTTAAAGCTACTGCAATAGTCTAATCCTTCAGTTCAGTCCTGCCACAGTTTGTCTCTGCCACTGACCCACAAGTCTTTGGTATTGGCGTATGGCTCCTGAGACTTGCAAGTGGGCCCCTCTTCCAGGCTGTGCACCCCGGGTCCTCTGTTGAGGGATGACTGTGCTATGTCGCAGGTGAGTGCCGTCCCCCCAGGGCAGTTCTGGGCTGCTGGGCTGTGTTGGGAGGCTCCCAGTCTGCTCAAATGATGGCTGAATGGGGCTCTGTTAATTCACACTGCTCCCCCTTCCCAGCTCTGGGACATTCAGCTGAGGTTGCAGGGAAGGCTAATGTCCACGCCCAGTTTTGTGGTGTGTGCCTGTTATTTGAAGCACTTCCGTCACACTGGGTTGTCTGGGGCAGCTCTGGGCTATGGGGCTGGCGATGGGCAGGAGTGTTTCCTGTCCACCAGGATGGTGGCTGTGAGCGGACACCCCCCTTTTCTTGGGAAGTTGTGTTGTTTAGTGAATTTTCTCAGCCACTGGATTATTGCCTTTTGTCTCAGAGCTCTCTTAGTTCTGCTCTTGACTTGACGTGCCCAAATTTCAATTCTTTGAAGCTTTCTGTATTGAGCTTCTTAGAGTAATTGTTTTAGAAAAAGCAAAAAGGATTTAAAAAAACAAAAAAAAACAAAAAAAAAAAAAAAACAGCCCTCCTCAGAGATCTAATGGGTTATTGAAATGCTAATAGACAAAGCAACCAGGGCCATTAAGGAAAGGTGCCCAGGGCAGAGAGATCAGCCTTGCTTCGGGATTTGCATATGCGCCTCAAGGCCTGATCTCCGCCCTTCCCCTTTCTGTGTTCACCAGAACTCCAAAAATCCTCTGCTTTTATTTTGGAGTTTTTCGTGTTGTTTTTTTTCTATGCCTGTCTCCTCTCTGCTGGGCTGGCTGCTCTCAGAGTCTCTGGTGTCTGGCCTCAGTCTATCTATGGTTGGAGTTTGAATCAGTAGAATGAGTTTCCGGTAAGAGCAGCCACTGCAATTCTCCCTTCTCCTTCCTGGAGCTGACAGCCCCTCCTCCCCCGGGACTGAGCCTGGCAGGGAGGGGCGCGGGTCCCCTGGCCGCAAAAACTTACAGATTTCGCTGATCTCAGCAGTTCCACGTTTTCATGAGTGTTGTATGAAGTATGCCCAAAGACAGATTGCTCTGTGGTGTCCAGTCCACGCAGTTCCTGGCTTTTTACCTACTTTCCTGGAGGAGTAACTAAAACATACAGCTCACCAGTCTGCCATCTTGCCCCGCCTCCTATTCTAACCACTTTAAAGGGAGATATGACCTTTGAAAAATCTTCATAATCTCAAAAGATTTTTTCCTGAACATCTCCTAGATGTTCTTTGGCTGCAAAGCATCCTCCCAAAATTTGGAATCTAAACACAGGTGGGCAGGCACTTTTCAAAAAATCTGTATTTTAGTAATCCCCATAGGAGACAAAGCCTTGGCTTTTCAGAGGGCGGTGGCTGAATACATTATGTTACTGTCCAGCACAGACAAAAGGGACTACTTTTGAACAAATAATTTTCTTCCCAATGATTCAATATAGGTGGTCTATAGAATAAAACTAGGCCTCCTGACATGCAGGGTGTATTTAGAGACAGCACAGCAAACATCTGAGATCCTTTTGAATTGATTCCTTATCTTCACACTTTGTTTGGTGAAGCTGGTGGGAGTTGACAGCTTGTGGGATACAAACTTCTTTCACAAGAAATTGGGCCATCTGTCTGAATGCTCACACATCACCTAGCTGCTCCTGAAAGGTGTTTCTACCGCCCTCTTGTATGGGGCAGTCAGACAGGCTTCTTAAAGACAGATCATGCTTACTTCAGCTTGAATTCTCTGAGCACATTACTGGACTGAAATCTAAGGATAAAATGGAAGGGCCTAAATTATCTATGACTCAGGAAAACCAAGTCTTAGGTAGAATTATAAAATGTGATTGCAGTGAATTTGGAAGAAATGGCTGAAATTGATTAAACATTGATTTGAGGAAAGGGGAACAGCAGAAAATGTCTTGGAAGGAAATCATTCTGATTAAAGGGAGGCAATTGAGTTTCATCCAGAAGTCATGACTAGTTGCAACCAGAGATAGATGATCTTTAAAGTGAAAAGAATCATGCTACTGAATTCTTTCTCCTTTGCCCTAAAGCAACCACAGTATAAGTTGTCTCTGTTGAAAGGATGAGAGGAGCAGAAGAGCTGAATTGCAATGTTGTATTTGAACTTACTGAAAGGAGGGAAGAGTGACAGAGAGTTTAGGCAACTTCTATCTCAATAGTCATCATCTTTCCCATGGTCAAATCCAAGTATGGTACAGTATACAGAACCATTCATTCACCATTATGTTCCAGGCTTTAGCTAGGCATAGGGTGCATAGGATTAGAAGAGAAAAAGAACAGAAGCATAATCAACATTTTGGTATGCTACAGACTCTTTTAGGGTTCAATTTAAAAAAGATAATAAGAGTATGTATCATGAATCTTTCATTATTAAAAAAATGGGGTTCAGGTGCTTCCTATCAAAAGAAACTTTCTTTAATTTGTTTTTGGCCATTTAGCTTTACAAGCTAAATGATTTTTTTAAGCCCCTAATGGTTTCTAAAATCCCAGAAGAATATGTAGCTTAGAGTACTGTTTTTGATGCTCATTTGTCTACTGATTATGAAAACTTTCTCAATTATTTAACCTTCTGTGATGTCCTGAATGCTCTCCACAGGGGCCAGCCTGACAAGATCAGCTGAAAGCTTTGTCTGTACAATATTCTGTAGACTCCAGCTCTGGGCTTATCTGATGTGCCATGAGAAAAAAATAAACACCACACCAAGTTTACCTATTCAGTGAGTGCCATCATCTTGAAAAGCACACTCCTTGGGAGACTCTACTAAAATTCCTCCAGTCCCCATTTAAAAAAAAAGCCAAATTAGCTTGGATTAGTATATGGATTTACTTCTGAATAGCTTTTCCTCAATAGCAAGAAATTTGGTTTGAGGATGTGAGATTTTGAGTTACTTTGTGAATGATTAGAAAAGCAAGATGGAAAGAGGAGGAGAGAGAGTAAGGAAAGAAAAGCAGGAAAGCAAAGTGATGACTAGCTTGAAAAGAGGAGGTAAAGTGAAAGGCAGAGTAGAAGAGAGGAGAGTTGCAAAGCAGCTTTGGCAAAGGCAGAGGAAGAGAAGGGAAAGTAAACCCAGGTTAAGAAGTACATCCAGGCTTCTTTCAGGTTGCAGGTTGCTGAGGTTCACATAACAAAGTACAAATTGTTTTACCATGTTCTGGTGTGCACTAACTTGATGTCATCATGGATAGTACTAAAAAGCTACGTAAGCTGAGAAGTGGGGAGAGGTCTTTGATAGATACTATCCAGTTATGATAGCCTGTATAGTTTAAATAAAAGTTAACCAAAGCCTGTTTATGTCAAACATCAAAGCTTTTCTGCTGGTTCCTGCCTGCCATGTCCCTGGACCACGGTGGTAATAGGGAGTGGGAAGTCAACCGTCTAAGTCCCAAGACTTCTCAGTGAACTTTGGAATAGTTGTATGGCTTCTTGTGATGGCAACACTTGAAGACAATTTTTATTTTAAAGTACAAATTCTAGTTTAAGCATAAGACAAATGATTTTATAGCTAATTCTAAGGGCGGACTTCTGAATGTCAAGAAGCCAGGTTTATTTTGAAAGGCTCCATGCCTGCCCAAGCAGCAGGCTTGCTGTCCATTCACAGGACCCACTGAGCCTTAGTCCTTTCATCATAACATCCCACTCATCCCACCAGCCAGGTCATTTCCATTAATAATCTGTGTTCAGACTCTAAGGGACAAGCCAAGTTGCCATCAGTATGTTTTGTTTTAGGAAGAGGATGTTGCAAATATTGAACATTTCATTTTTCTTCATCATTGTATTAAAGAATATTATTGTGCCCATTAAACTTGATCCTGTTTTATTTTCCATTGGAATTTAAACATCCCAGAATAACAAACAAAACAGATATCTTAACTAGTTTTGCATCTAACATAAATTCTATGAGAGCCTGGGGGAAAATATATATATATACCTAAAATGAAAAACTCTTTCTTCTTTTTTAAAATATAAATTGAAGCTTAACTTGTATACCTGCATGAAGAAGAGAAGTAATAACCTTTGTCTCACAAAAATCAAAAGCTATAAACAGCCAAAATACTGATTAACCTTATAATGATTGTGCATTGCAATGCAAAAAACAAACAAACAAACAAAAAGATTGTTGTGAAAGTGATTTCTTCTAAGTCCAAAGCTAACTTGGAGTGTAGTCACACTTGGTACAGTATAGAAAACTTATCTTTTTCCCACTTAAAAATGAACTGCAAAGATAAAGAGTAGGAGGAGCTTGAATGTCATAACATAAAAGCAGAGCTGCTAGGGAGAAATGAATAAAAATTAGTCCTATTAGAAACCAAAAATCCACAAAGAATGACTATTAAAAAAGAACTTAATAGAAAGACAAGGTAATTCTCAGAATTGAATGGTGATCACAAAGGCAAACAAATAGTTTAGCTTTCCTATTTCCAAAATGCAATAAATTAAAATAAAAGAACATCATGAAAAAAAAGAATGTTCACTTTCTCTATCAGTGGACTCTGTGACTTTATTTTCATATTGTGGATTTATATCTTTAATGCCAACATGCATGAGGTTGTCCATGGCCCCTTAAGTATTTGGACTTTTCATTAGACTATATTCTCATCAGTTAAATGGGGATGAGTTGTAGCCATGTATTTTGAGTAGTTAATTATTTGCCTATGGAAAACCTAGTAAAAGAAAAAGGAAAAAAGAAGCGGGTTGTTTTCCATTCAATTGTACCTTTTCTGAAGAAACAAAAATGCTGATGAAAACAATTGTTCATTAATGTAACTAGCATTTATTGGCACAATAGTATATTTTAATAGGCTATTAAATTAGAGCAAGATATAAAGAAATGCAAGCATAAAGTATAATTCTCACTAAATTCTGAATGCTATCTCTGCTTAACTTAACCTAGTCCTTGGTACAATCTTGTTTAACATTTCCATCAATACCTGTGAGTCACACTTATGAGTTTTAAGATAATAAAAAGAGTATAAAGAACAATTATTAATATGTTAAATCAAATAATCAAGATTTTAAAATATCCTGAAGCAGAATAACAGCTTAAAAGCAACAAGATAGTTCACTCAGCAAGGATAAATGTGAAAGTGCTCACTGCGTTTAGAGATGGTGGGTGTGACCCAGCTTGATAGTGGTTTGTCTGGCAACAACCAGGAAATTCAGGTGAGCATAACCTTTTCTGAACTAAGAGTGTAACTCAGTTATGGGGAAAAAAAGAAAGTTAATAAAATTTAGGATTCACTGATAGAAATATGGATCTTGATTATATGATGTAATACTCTGAATTAAGCAAACACTTTTTTTCCACCCATTTGTTACCAGAGCACCCCATTCTAAGGAGAGTTTTCAAAAATCTGACTGTAGTCAGAGAAGAACTCTCAAAATTTTACAGTATTGTTAGAAGCACCACTGAACATCTTAGCCTGGAGAAGAGAAGGCTTCAAAGGGTTAGATGCTTTATCTGCAAGAGGAATAGATTTGTCTCAGAAGGTATAAGCAGGCAGGTGAGTGGAGGGTATATGCAGATAGATTTCAGCTCAGTAGAAGGATTAATCTGAGGTGGTCCAACAAGAAAACAGTATACCCCTCAGGGGAGTAAGTTGCTAAGTACTGGCAGTATTCAAGCAGAGGCAAAATGAACATTTGTCAGGTGAAGAATGGATACTTGACCTGGTAGTGGGAGGTAGGCACTGAGCTAGATAATCTCCAAGGACACTATCAACTCCAGGATTTTATGATTCCAAAAGGAAAAATGGGCTTATCTTGGTCATCATTCAGTGAGAAAGAACTGTTAATGTTTTCCTATGATACTACTTTTGTTTTTCTACTATAAATTTCTATTATCATGTTGTTTCTTGAGCTGGAAACAAAATCAAATTTTAAAATTTTATTATATCATACTAACATTTGCTATTAAGGAAATCTGCTGTCCTGTAAAAGGATTCTTTATGAACTTAAAATTTGCCTCCCTGAATTGGAGCCGTCCTCTGTTTTCAAAGTTGGAACCAAGGCACATACTCTTGGAGGTCATAATAATTATGATCACTGTCAATACCAACATTTAGGGTGAATTCCACACTTTATAGATTCCGTTGATAATCGATAATGGACTGTCAAACTGTTCTCAAAGTTATTTTTATTTTTTACACCCATGTGTACAAATTTCCAGAAATTTATCACCTACTGTGTAAAACAGTACTTCCTCTTAACTGCCCTAAGATTACCCTCTCAAGAAGATAACACATAAAAATCATGATTTTGTTGGCATTTTTAAATGAAGCTTTTTCTTTTCTTTTCTCTTTTTTCCCTCCCCTCCACTCCCCTTTTCTCTTTTCTTTTCTCTCTTTTCTCTCTTCCCTTCCCTTCTCTTCCCTTTCCCTCCCCTCCCCTCCCTTACCCTCCCTTCCCTTTCTTTTCTTTTCTTTTCTTTCCTTACCTGAAGATTGCTACACCTATTAAAATAGCCATGCCATACATACCATTCGGATGCTTCCTTCTAAACTTTCTCCAATTCCATACATTTTGGAGATGTAGCAACCACAACTGTGATGTATAGATATAATAATTTTTTTTTTTTTTGTATTATATATAAACTGTAACAACCCTCCTGACAGTTAACAGAATTTACTTGGTCTCTTTAATTGCATGGAATTATGTAAATTAAGAAACCTACAAAGACTCTTGGATTCCTTTTCTGGCTCCTACTTTCACACACAATTAAAGCTAGAATGACCCTAGAAGACTATGGCCAACACTCTGCTTTTATACAGAAGAGTGAAGTGATTTGCCTAAGTGGCAGGGCTTGATAACCTGGGGCTTTTGGCCCAGAGCTGAGGACTATTGCATCATATCCTTCTGCCTGCCTCATATGACAGTGGAGAAACTGCTTTTTGTTTTATTTTGTTTTGTTGTTTTCTATTTTTTAAATTAGAGCACTTGTAGGTTTACAGAAAAATCCTTCAGAAAGTACAGAGTTCCCATATACCTCATCCCCCAACACTGTTTTCCCTATTATTAACATTTTGCATTAGTGTAGTACCTTTGCAAAGTCTACTTTTGTTTGCTTTTCTCTAACGTATTACCTTTCACTTGACTATGCTAAAAATTAACCTGCTATGTTTTGTCTACCCTCCTAATGCAATGAGTTTTTTCAATTTTTCCCTATTAGCTTGACATGATTACGTTACTTAACCCATTAAATATTGTTACCCTAACTGAAAAGCAGGAATAATACAAACCTACATTTAATGTAGGTTGTGAGAATGAAATGAGATGGCATAATTTTATCACTGTTGTAGCTCCTGGCACATAGCATGAACTCCATAAATGGCTGCCATTTTTTATTATAATGTAATTATAAGATGACCTCAAATATTGCAAACAGTTCTCCCTAGGAAGACTCGCTTGGGAAGTTGGAAAGCCTAAGTAGATTCCATACAGACTGCTTCAGCAGCCACAGGTTTAGGGTACTATGGACTGCCAGTTTGAATTAGAGGGAGTATCAATCACAAGCACAAGTTATTTAGAAATGTGACAAATATTCTAAAAATGTTGTTTGGTGAGCCTAATTTAAAACAGCATGAACTTATTCCATTTGAAAACATCCCATACTCCATGAAATAACTAAGTTACATTTTCATTTCAATAATAGGTTGCAAAGGGGAAAGAAAGTTACAGCTCAAGCAATCACAGACATGCAGCCCTCTTTAAATAACTCTGCAGTTACTAGGTAACCAGGAAGTGCTGCATGAAAATAAATTCAGGTGTTTGAGCTGAAGCTTCCTCTGCATCTAAGGTAAGTCTTGTCCTGGCAACAGCTAATCCAATGAGTGATTCTACTGTCAATTGCATTTAGAGTTGGCAAGACCGGCTACAGAATGGCTCTCTCCAGGAGAACCCTGAATACAGGAAGAGGACCTAGAATAGGACGCTGGAGAAAACATTGTTCAAAAGCTGGCATGTTTCCTTTAGAAATAAGAAGCTTAAGCTCAGGACAAAAAGCATTTCCTGACTTCACACTTGAGTGTAATCTCTATAGCAGAGGTGTAAAGATTGCCAAGGATGGGGAATTGAAAATAAGGGGAAAATATCATTTTTTTTTTTTTGCTATTGTGGATAAGTATAAGTGTAGCATTGTTTAAACTTCAAAACAAAAACTGAATGGTCTGTCAAAAGGGCATGATTTCATCTCTTCTAACCCTATACTCTAACAAATTATGAATTTTACATATGAATGAATATTACAGTATACTCCTTCAGGAAACTGCAATAAGGCAAAGCATGTTCCGACTATATGTCATTCTACCTCTTACTGCCCCAGAGTAGTTAAGACCATGGGCTTTAGAGGCAGAAATCTGAAGGTTACTCCTTGCCACTGACTAGGAACCCTCGGCAAGACACTTGATGCCTCCTATTCCCAATTTCCACATAGCTACAAATGGATGTTAACAACTGCCTCACAAGTTGATGAACAATAATTGCAAGTAAAGGGCCTACCACACTGCCTGACACACAGTGCATGCTCAACCGATATAGTTTTTAATCCATCTTAGCATTTAATTATATGTTCATTGTCATCAAAATGCCCAAATGAGATAGTGTATTTTCTTAGTCAAGCTAACTCTCTCTGATGGTAATTCTCAAGCAGTTGTGGGCAAGGAATATTTTCCTTGGTAGAAGGGGGCTGAGAAGGGGTGGTGGTATGCATAGTTTGAAAATACAAAGTCTCCCATTTCTGATTCTGATACACTTGCACTTGGCTGGGGGCGGCAGCAATGCCTTCTATCCCCATCTCTCAGTTGAGAATCGGAGCCCAGAAGACTCCTAATGGCAGTAACCCTTCCACTTTCTTCATACGTAATTCCCACAAGGCCTGGAATACAGTAGAGAATCAACAAACACAGTTGATTTGTTTCTGTTTAGTAATAAAATATTATTCAGAATGAAAATAGTTCAGTCATTTAAAGAAAACAATATTGCTTTGCGATCAATGCACAAAACAAATTTCCCATTAATTACTTTGACCTTTACAATTTTAGTCACATAAACCCTTTAAAGAAGTTTATTCCCAACTACTATATAATGTAAAATCCCTTTCTCACAGTATTGAGCATAAACAATGAGTGTGTTAAAAAAGGATTAACCTTTAATGTGTTCCTCAAAGGTCAAGCCCACACTAAACTTTGGACAAGAAATTAGGACCAGAAATAGAGAAATGCATAGCAGTTAATGATGAGAATTCAGGTAAATGTGGTGCAGTCAATTCACACCTTTTTGAGCCAAACACATGGCAATTAGAGATGAAATGTAAAAATTGAAAACCTAAAAGTCACAGCATGCTCCAAAAACAAGATAAACATCTTTATGATTTAGAATAAAAAAGCTGTGAGTGGCCCTGAAGCCAGGAGACCTGAAGGGCTCCAGTTCCATTCTTCTCCTATGGGGAAAAAGAATTTAAAATCTAAAATAGCTTCACTGGAGACAGGAAGACATATGCCAAGTTAACTGTGGGAACCAAACATGAGAGTTGGGTGCATGAGAAAATGAAAACAAAACAAAACAAAATGCATAGAGCTGCAGCTTTATAAAAAATTTGAGCCCGACGAAAAGAAATGGACAAAGACATGACTCAGAACCAGACACTGAACTAAGCCACCTGCTGCCCTGGGAACAGAACATGTGATATTATCACCATTGGCAAAGAGTGCTAAAACAACATAACAAAACCTGGTTTTGGACTGGAAGCTTTACAGATCAGGTGAAAGTGACCACAAAACCTCTTGGGAGACAGCAGTGAGCCCAGAGGGAGAAAAAACAATGCAACAAAACTGAATTTAAAAACATCCTATTCAAAATGAGTCAGCAAACCAAAATTCTAAAACACATGAAAATATATAGTGCTAAAAATGTTAACAAATCAACAACTGGAATAAAAACGCCACTCCAGATTAAATTAATTTTATGGAAGGATCATATACAACATTTAAAAATTATGCTCAGGGTGCTCAAATGAATACTTTTCTAGAAAAATATAAGTTATTAGAATTGACTTAAGAAGAAATAGAAAACCTGAAAATAATAACCATTAAGAAAAAGAATCAAAAAACAAAAACTACCCTGTCTTCTCTCACATACAAACTAAACCACTAGACCCAAGAAGTTTTACAGGTGAGTTTTATCTAACTTCAAGGAATAGATAATCCTCAAACAAAGCCAGCTCTTTTATTAAGGTATCACCTTGATACCAAAACAAGACCAGAAGAGTTTGATAAAATAGATTTTAGACCAATGGTACTTATGCATACAATACAAAATTCTTAAACATATTAAATAATGCAAAAATTTTCTCCAATTCAATAGATAAAATTAGAAAAGAACCCATAAGGTTGAAAAAGGGAGCTTATACTTTTAGTTAATCTATAAAATGTATCATCATAAGGTGAATTTATCATTCTTGAAAAAGCAAATATAAAAGCAAATAAAAACCTGTTTGGTCCACAATATAAAACATAGGAATACTTCAATTCTCCATGAAGAAATGAAATCTACATCAATTCCGATCACACTTACAGAAGTTTCAAAAGGTAAGGAAGGAGGCGGGGCAAGATGGCGGACTGGTGAGCTGTATGTTTTAGTTACTTCTCCAGGAAAGTAGGCAGAAAGCCAGGAACGGCGTGGACTGGACACCACAGAGCAATCTGACTTTGGGCATACTTCATACAACACTCATGAAAATGTGGAACTGCTGAGATCAGCGAAATCTGTAAGTTTTTGCGGCCAGGGGACCCGCGCCCCTCCCTGCCAGGCTCAGTCCCGTGGGAGGAGGGGCTGTCAGCTCCGGGAAGGAGAAGGGAGAACTGCAGTGGCAGCCCTTATCGGAAACTCATTCTACTGATCCAAACTCCAACCATAGATAGACTGAGACTAGACACCAGAGAATCTGAGAGCAGCCAGCCCAGCAGAGAGGAGACAGACATAGAAAAAAACAGCACAAAAAACTCCAAAATAAAAGTGGAGGATTTTTGGAGTTCTGGTGAACATAGAAAGGGGAAGGGCAGAGCTCAGGCCCTGAGGCTCATATGCAAATCCCGAAGAAAAGCTGATCTCTCTGCCCTGTGGACCTTTCCTTAATGGCCCTAATTGCTTTGTTTCTTAGCATTTCAATAACCCATTAGATCTGTGAGGAGAGCCCTTTTTTTTTTTTTTTTTAATCCCTTTTTTCTTTTTCTAAAACAATTACTCTAAGAAGCCCAATACAGAAGCTTCAAAGACTTGCAATTTGGGCAGGTCAAGACAAGAGCAGAACTAAGAGAGCTCTGAGACAAAAGGCAATAATCCAGTGGCTGAGAAATTTCACTAAACACCACAACTTCCCAAGAAAAGGGGGGTGTCCGCTCACAGCCATCATCCTGGTGGACAGGAAACACTCCTGCCCATCGCCAGCCCCATAGCCCAGAGCTGCCCCACACAACCCAGTGTGACGGAAGTGCTTCAAATAACAGGCACACTCCACAAAACTGGGCGTGGACATTAGCCTTCCCTGCAACCTCAGCTGATTGTCCCAGAGCTGGGAAGGTGGAGCAGTGTGAATTAACAAAGCCCCATTCAGCCATCATTTCAGCAGACTGGGAGCCTCCCTACACAGCCCAGCAGCCCAGAACCGCTCTGGGGGGACGGCACTCACCTGTGACACAGCACAGTCATCCCTCAACAGAGGACCAGGGGGTGCATGGCCTGGAAGAGGGACCCACTTGCAAGTCTCAGGAGCCATACACCAATACCAAGGACTTGTGGGTCAGTGGCAGAGACAAACTGTGGCAGGACTGAACTGAAGGATTAGACTATTGCAGCAGCTTTAAAACTCCAGGATCACCAGGGAGATTTGATTGTTAGACCCACCCCCCCCCCCCTGACTTCCCAGAAACACACCCCATATACAGGGCGGGCAACACCAACTACACACGCAAGCTTGGTACACCAATTGGACCCCACAAGACTCACTCCCCCCACTCACCACAAAGGCACAGCAGGGGAGAACTGGCTTGTGGAGAACAGGTGGCTCGTGGACGCCACCTGCTGGTTAGTTAGAGAAAGTGTACTCCACGAAGCTGTAGATCTGATAAATTAGAGATAAGGACTTCAACTGGTCTACACATCCTAAAAGAACCCTATCAAGTTCAGCAAATGCCAAGAGGCCAAAAACAACAGAAAATTATAAAGCATATGAAAAAACCAGACGATATGGATAACCCAAGCCCAAGCACCCAAATCAAAAGATCAGAAGAGACACAGCACCTAGAGCAGCTACTCAAAGAACTAAAGATAAACAATGAGACCATAGTACAGAATACAAAGGATATCAAGAAGACCGTAGAAGAGCATAAAGAAGGCATTGCAAGACTAAATAAAAAAATAGACGATCTTATGTAAATTAAAGAAACTGTTGACCAAATTAAAAAGATTCTGGACACTCATAGTACAAAACTAGAGGAAGTAGAACAACGAATCAGTGACCTGGAAGATGACAGAATGGAAAATGAAAGCATAAAAGAAAGAATGGGGAAAAAAATTGAAAAAATCAAAACGGACCTCAGGGATAAGATAGATAATATAAAACGTCCTAATATAAGACTCATTGGTGTTCCAGAAGGGGAAGAAAAGGGTAAAGGTCTAGGAAGAGTATTCAAAGAAATTGTTGGGGAAAACTTCCCAAATCTTCTAAACAACATAAATACACAAATCACAAATGCTCAGCGAACTCCAAATAGAATAAATCCAAATAAACCCACTCCGAGAAATATTCTGATCACACTGTCAAACACGGAAGAGAAGGAGCAAGTTCTGAAAGCAGCAAGAGAAAAGCAATTCACCACATACAAAGGAAACAGCATAAGACTAAGTAGTGACTACTCAGCAGCCACCATGGAGGCAAGAAGGCAGTGGCACGATATATTTAAAATTCTGAGTGAGAGGAATTTCCAGCCAAGAATACTTTATCCAGCAAAGCTCTCCTTCAAATTTGAGGGAGATCTTAAATTTTTCACAGACAAACAAATGCTGAGAGAATTTGCTAACAAGACACCTGCCCTACTGGAGATACTAAAGGGAGCCCTACAGACAGAGAAACAAAGAAAGGACAGAGAGACTTGGAGAAAGGTTCAGTACTAAAGAGATTCGGTATGGGTACAATAAAGTATATTAATAGAGAGAGGGGAAAAATATATATGACAAACACAAACCAAAGGATAAGATGGCTGATTCAAGAAATGCCTTCACGGTTATAACGTTGAATGTAAATGGATTAAACTCCCCAATTAAAAGATACAGATTCGCAGAATGGATCAAAAAAAATGAACCATCAATATGTTGCATACAAGAGACTCATCTTAGACACAGGGACACAAAGAAATTGAAAGTGAAAGGATGGAAAAAAATATTTCATGCAAGCTACAGCCAAAAGAAAGCAGGTGTAGCAATATTAATCTCAGATAAAATAGACTTTAAAGGCAGGGATGTTTTAAGAGACAAAGAAGGCCACTACATGCTAATAAAAGGGGCAATTCAACAAGAAGAAATAACAATCATAAATGTCTATGCACCCAATCAAGGTGCCACAAAATACATGAGAGAAACACTGGAAAGACTAAAGGAAGCAATTGATTGTTCCACAATAATTGTGGGAGAATTCAACACATCACTCTCTCCTATAGATAGATCAACCAGACAGAGGACCAATAAGGAAACTGAAAACCTAAACAATCTGATAAATGAATTAGATTTAACAGACATATACAGGACATTACATCCCAAATCACCAGGATACACATACTTTTCTAGTGCTCATGGAACTTTCTCCAGAATAGATCATATGCTGGGACATAAAACAAGCCTCAATAAATTTAAAAAGATTGAAATTATTCAAAGCACATTCTCTGACCACAATGGAATACAATTAGAAGTCAATAACCATCAGAGACTTAGAAAATTCACAAATACCTTGAGGTTAAACAACACACGCCTAAACAATCAGTGGGTTAAAGAAGAAATAGCAAGGGAAATTGCTAAATATGTAGAGACAAATGAAAATGAGAACACAACATACCAAAACCTATGGGATGCAGCAAAAGCAGTGCTGAGGGGGAAATTTATAGCACTAAACGCATATATTAAAAAGGAAGAAAGAGCCAAAATCAAAGAACTAATGGATCAACTGAAGAATCTAGAAAATGAACAGCAAACCAATCCTAAACCAAGTACAAGAAAAGAAATAACAAGGATTAAAGCAGAAATAAATGACATAGAGAACAAAAAAACAATAGAGAGGATAACTATCACCAAAAGTTGGTTCTTTGAGAAGATCAGCAAGATTGACAAGCCCCTAGCTAGACTGACAAAATCAAAAAGGGAGAAGACCCATATAAACAAAATAATGAATGAAAAAGGTGACATAACTGCAGATCCTGAAGGAATTAAAAAAAATTATAAGATGATACTATGAACAACTGTATGGCAACAAACTGGATAACGTAGAGGAAATGGACAATTTCCTGGAAACATATGAACAACCTAGACTGACCAGAGAAGAAATAGAAGACCTCAATCAACCCATCACAAGCAAAGAGATCCAATCAGTCATCAAAAATCTTCCCACAAATAAATGCCCAGGGCCACATGGCTTCACAGGGGAATTCTACCAAACTTTCCAGAAAGAACTGACACCAATCTTACTCAAACTCTTTCAAAACATTGAAGAAAATGGAACACTACCTAACTCATTTTATGAAGCTAACATCAATCTAATACCAAAACCAGGCAAAGATGCTACAAAAAAGGAAAACTACCGGCCAATCTCCCTAATAAATATAGATGCAAAAATCCTCAACAAAATACTTGCAAATCGAATCCAAAGACACATTAAAAAAATCATACACCATGACCAAGTGGAGTTCATTCCAGGCATGCAAGGATGGTTCAACATAAGAAAATCAATCAATGTATTACAACACATTAACAAGTCAAAAGGGAAAAATCAATTGATCATCTCAATAGATGCTGAAAAAGCATTTGACAAAATCCAACATCCGTTTTTGAAAAAAACACTTCAAAAGGTAGGAATTGAAGGAAACTTCCTCAATATGATATAGAGCATGTATGAAAAACCCACAGCCAGCATAGTACTCAATGGTGAGAGACTGAAAGCCTTCCCTCTAAGATCAGGAACAAGACAAGGATGCCCACTGTCACCACTGTTATTCAACATTGTGCTGGAAGTGCTAGCCAGGGCAATCCGGCAAGACAAAGAAATAATAGGCATCCAAATTGGAAAAGAAGAAGTAAAACTGTCATTGTTTGCAGATGATATGATCTTATATCTGGAAAACCCTGAGAAATCGACGATACAGCTACTAGAGCTAATAAACAAATTTAGCAAAGTAGCGGGATGCAAGATTAATGCACATAAGTCAGTAATGTTTCTATATGCTAGAAATGAACAAACTGAAGAGACACTCAAGAAAAAGATACCATTTTCAATAGCAACTAAAAAAATCAAGTATCTAGAAATCAACTTAACCAAAGATGTAAAAGACCTATACAAAGAAAACTACGTAACTCTACTAAAAGAAATAGAAGGGGACCTTAAAAGATGGAAAAATATTCCATGTTCATGGATAGGAAGGCTAAATGTCATTAAGATGTCAATTCTACCCAAACTCATCTATAGATTCAATGCAATCCCAATCAAAATTCCAACAACCTACTTTGCAGACTTGGAAAAGCTAGTTATCAAATTTATTTGAAAAGGGAAGATGCCTCGAATTGCTAAAGACACGCTAAAAAAGAAAAATGAAGTGGGAGGACTTACACTCCCTGACTTTGAAGCTTATTATAAAGCCACAGTTGCCAAAACAGCATGGTACTGGCACAAAGACAGACATATAGATCAATGGAATCGAATTGAGAATTCAGAGATAGACCCTCAGATTTATGGCCGACTGATCTTTGATAAGGCCCCCAAAGTCACTGAACTGAGTCATAATGGTCTATTCAACAAATGGGGCTGGGAGAGTTGGATATCCATATCCAAAAGAATGAAAGAGGACCCCTACCTCACACCCTACACAAAAATTAACTCAAAATGGACCAAAGATCTCAATATAAAAGAAAGTACCATAAAACTCCTAGAAGATAATGTAGGAAAACATCTTCAAGACCTTGTATTAGGCGGCCACTTCCTAGACTTTACACCCAAAGCACAAGCAACAAAAGAGAAAATAGATAAATGGGAACTCCTCAAGCTTAGAAGTTTCTGCACCTCAAAAGAATTTCTCAAAAAGGTAAAGAGGCAGCCAACTCAATGGGAAAAAATTTTTGGAAACCATGTATCTGACAAAAGACTGATATCTTGCATATATAAAGAAATCCTACAACTCAATGACAATAGTACTGACAGCCCAATTATAAAATGGGCAAAGGATATGAAAAGACAGTTCTCTGAAGAGGAAATACAGATGGCCAAGAAACACATGAAAAAATGTTCAGCTTCACTAGCTATTAGAGAGATGCAAATTAAGACCACAATGAGATACCATCTAACACCTATTAGAGTGGCTGCCATTAAACAAACAGGAAACTACAAATGCTGGAGGGGATGTGGAGAAATTGGAACTCTTATTCATTGTTGGTGGGACTGTATAATGGTTCAGCCACTCTGGAAGTCAGTCTCGCAGTTCCTTAGAAAACTAGAAATAGAGTTACCATTCGATCCAGCGATTGCACTTCTCGGTATATACCCGGAAGATCGGAAAGCAGTGACACGAACAGATACCTGCACGCCAATGTTCATAGCAGCATTATTCACAATTGCCAAGAGATGGAAACAACCCAAATGTCCTTCAACAGATGAGTGGATAAATAAAATGTGGTATATACACACGATGGAATACTACACGGCAGTAAGAAGGAACGACCTCGTGAAACATATGACAACATGGATGAACCTTGAAGACATAATGCTGAGCGAAATAAGCCAGGCACAGAAAGAGAAATATTATATGCTACCACTAATGTGAACTTTGAAAAATGTAAAACGAATGGTTTATAATGTCGAATGTAGGGGAACTAGCAATAGAGAGCAATTGAGGAAGGGGGAACAGTAATCCAAGAAGAACAGATATGCTATTTAACGTTCTGGGGATGCCCAGGAATGACTATGGTCTGTTAATTTCTGATGGATATAGTAGGAGCAAGTTCACAGAAATGTTGCTATATTATGTAACTTTCTTGGGGTAAAGTAGGAACAGGTTGGAAGTAAAGCAGTTATCTTAGGTTAGTTGTCTTTTTCTTACTCCCTTGTTATGGTCTCTTTGAAATGTTCTTTCATTGTATTTTTTTTTTTTTAATTTTTTTTTCCATACAGTTGATTTAAAAAGGAAAAAAAGGTTAAAAAAAAAAAAGGAAAAAACAAGGAAAAAAATATGTAGTGCCCCCTTGAGGAGCCTGTGGAGAATGCAGGGGTATTGGCCTACCCCACCTCAATGGTTGCTAACATGACCACAGACATAGGGAATTGGTGGTTTGATGGGTTGAGCCCTCTACCATAAGTTTTACCCTTGGGAAGATGGTTGCTGCAAAGGAGAGGCTAGGCCTCCCTATAATTGTGCCTAAGAGCCTCCTCCCGAATGCCTCTTTGTTGCTCAGATGTGGCCCTCTCTCTCTAGCTAAGCCAACTTGAAAGGTGAAATCACTGCCCTCCCCACTACGTGGGATCAGACACCCAGGGGAGTGAATCTCCCTGGCAACGTGGAATATGACTCCTGGGGAGGAATGTAGAGCTGGCATCGTGGGACGGAGAACATCTTCTTGACCAAAAGGGGGATGTGAAAGGAAATGAAATAAGCTTCAGTGGCAGAGAGATTCCAGAACGAGCCGAGAGGTCACTCTGGTGGGCACTCTTATGCACAATTTAGACAACCCTCTTTAGGTTCTAAAGAATTGGGGTAGCTGGTGGATACCTGAAACTATAAAACTACAACCCAGAACCCATGAATCTCGAAGACAATTGTATAAAAATGTAGCTTATGAGGGGTGACAATGGGATTGGGAAAACCATAAGGACCACACTCCACTTTGTCTAGTTTATGGATGGATGAGTAGAAAAATAGGGGAAGGAAACAAACAAACAAATATACAAAGGTACCCAGTGTCCTTTTTTACTTCAATTGCTCTTTTTCACTTTAAATATTATTCTTATTATTTTTGTGTGTGTGCTAATGAAAGTGTCAGGGATTGATTTAGGTGATGAATGTACAACTATGTAATGGTACTGTGAAGAATCAAATGTACGATTTGTTTTGTATGACTGCGTGGTATGTGAATATATCTCAATAAAATGAAGATAAAAAAATGCACAACTGTATGTAAGATGGTGCTGTGAATAATTGATTGTACACTGTGGATGACAGTAGGGTGTGTGAATATATCTCAATTAAACAATATTTTTAAAAATGTAAATGAGGAGGAGGGAAATGGGATGTTTTAGATGTTCTTTTTTTATTTTAATTTTTATTTTATTTTTTGGAGTAATGAAAATGTTCAAAGATTGATTGTGGTGATGAAAGCACAACTATATGATGATGCTGTGAACAACTGATTGTATACTTTTGATGACTGTATGTTATGTGATGCTATCTCAATAAAATTGCATTAAAAAAAAAAAAAAAAGGTAAGGTACATGGCATTTGGATCAATCAGTCCCCAGTTTGTTGCCTAAAGATTAAAGAATTGTGTTGAGGAGAAAATGTGCACACTACTACAGTAACTCTTTCTGCTTCACTATTCATAGCTATAAAACCTACTCATATCTAAAAAACTATAAAAAGGAGTACAGTATCTTCAGCACCACATTTTACTTAGTTTTTCTTTTATATTTACATTTTTTGCATTAACAGTGGAATATTCAACAGTGTAAAAAATCAAAACAACAATAAAACAGAAATACAAGACTCTGTTCCATTTCTCCTCCTGTACTAGACAAGTCCAGAAGCAATAAGTTCGTGCCCTGTCTACAGGATTCTCCTCAGGAAAGCAGCATCAAGGAATTCTCTCTGCATAGAGTTGTTATAGCTTATGCCCCTTTTCCCTTCTTTTCTCCTTCTAGGACATCCATGACACATATGTTTGTGTGCTTCATGCTGTCATTGAAATTCCTGAGACCCTGCTCAATGTTTTCCATTCTTTTCTTTATCGGTTCTTCTGTCTGTAAGATTTAGATTGTCTGGTCTTCTACTTTATTGGTACTTTCTTCTGCCTGTTCAGATCTGCTGTTGCATGCCTCTAGTGCGTTTTTTTTCTCTCTTCTATTGTGCCTTTCATTCCCATAATTTGTTATGTTTCTTTTTATACTTTCAAATTTTTCTTTATGCTCATACAGTGTTTTTCTTATTATCCTTTATCTCTTTGGCCATATTTTCCTTCATCTCCTTGAACTGATTGAGGAGATTTGTTTGAACATCTTTGATTAGTAGTTCCATATTCAGTGTCTCCTCTGAGGTTTTAATTTGTTCCTTTGACTGGGCCCTATCTTCCTGTTTCTTAGTATTGTCTGTAATTTTTTGCTGATGTCTAGGCATCTGATATCTTGATGAGTTTACTCTGAAGGTCAGTTTCTCTCTCTTGCCTAGGGTTTTGTTGTTGTTTGGCTTTGTATTAAGGCTCTTCTTTGACACTTGTTTCAACTTATTCTAGACCTTCAGAATAGCCCGTGTTTAACAGATCAGATTTTTTCAGTTCTTCTTCATCTGACTCTTACCCTGGATATGTGGTACAGTTTTTAAGTTTCACCATTTGTGCAATTGTTTAACCCCCAGGAGAAAGTTTCCTTTCCTCTGTTCTTTCTCTGGGAATCTTGATCTGTTCTGTTTATTTTTGTTCTGCCTCTATAGTTTTATTTACATCCCTTGTTTTGCCTTTAGCTGCTTTTGCCTGAAAGGCAAATTCTGGGAGGAGGGTCACCCTGGAGAGGACTTTCCCAAGTCAATATTTCTCAGCCAAAACTGGGCCAGGGACCATGAAGGGGGCACAGACTAGCTCCAAAAAGAACACAGACCATCTGCCAAAAGCCTTTTTGATGACTTCCCAAAGCTGTACTTTCCTGGCCTGCCCAGCAGATGGTGCCCTTCAGCAAACTGCTCCCCACAGTTCTTAGGAAACACTGTGACTATAAATCCCCACCCCCACCCACCCTCACTTCCACCCCTGTTAGGGGTGGGGTTGAAACAGAGGCTGCCATCTGCTTTTGGTCCTAGGCTGGTTTAAACCACAGCTGCCCTCAGAGCCAGGACCCAGAGTTCCGAATTTGTTAATCAAAAGCTGCAAGTGGTGCTCAGCTGTGTGATCCTCCCACCCCCACCCCCCATTCTTGGAGAAGAGGACTCTAATTTCCCTTTAGGGACTGGACTCTGGGGCAGCCTGCTGTGTGAGAATGGGGGATGGGCACCAGCCTCCACAGCATGGAGAGTTTTGCTCACAGTTCTTCACTGCAGGTTATCAGTCTCTTCCTTCCACCATTCCCTGCATGGTGTATGGTGCCCCGTGGTCTCCGGAGCCCCCAAACAGTTGTTTCAGACAATTTCCAGCAGTTTACTAGCTGCCCTGGATGATGAACTGAGTCTTGAAGCTTCCTACTCTGCCATCTTACCTGGAAAATGTACAGGGGAATTTTTTTTATACCCTCTAGGAAACTAAATCCATTAAAAGAGGAATTTGAAGTATTTCCCCACTATCCATGCCAAGGGAAGAATTTTTAAAGTTGAAGAGTAAGTATGAGAATACTGTAACCTTTTAGAAGTACAACTGTTTAAAAAGGGTATACTGGCAAGCTGCTCAAACATTTTAAAACAATGAGCAGCTTGACATTTTTCAAACAAATAATTTAAAACCCAGGTCGATGTGTGCACTGGAAATTAATGCCATTTGCTCAACAATAATAATCTTGATTCATATCCACTCTCTACATTGGATTGTATTTGCTGATTTCATTAAACCTTCAAAAGGTTATAGCTGGTTGACATATGAAAAACTCCACACCTCTGGAAAGAGATTTTTGCACCATCTTTAAAATTTTTTACAGAACCACTAGTCAGAAAGAAATGATAAAGCATAGGACTCTGATCCTTAGTATCACTGATCATATATGAAAAAGTTGATTATATCAGGGTATATTAACAAGGAGACAGAAGAAGGTGGTCATGAACAAACTTGGGACTGAGCATATGAGAGACACCCCCAGGAACTCCATCAAATGACTGGAGGGGACTTTGTGTGTGTGTGTGTGTGTGTGTGTGTGTGTGTGTGTAGGGGGGTGGGGTGGGGACTGGAGTTTTGTGGCTATGAAAGCGAGGGTTATAAGATGAAAACTGGGCAATAATGTTAATAGAGACCACCTTTGCTTTCATAGGTTGGTGGGGCCAGGGAACATAGTGATCAGACAGAACTCTGGAATTCAGTACTAAGTAATACCAGTTGTTTTCCTTTTTCTTTCAAGAACCCTAAAATAATCCTCAAAAGGAATTCTACCATGACTAACAAAAGGGCTATGTAATGCCAGAGAGTCTGAGGCCAGCCTCTAAATATGCTTTATAAAGCTACTTGAATCAGGAAAAAAATCATGACTATGCCAGAAACATATTATGATCAATGTGGGTTAAATTAGGGGATTCCATAATTATGACAGTAATTTCTGCAATAAGATCGTTAATAGCTACTAATGTACAGAATCCTCCAGCCTCAAAGGTTTAGTGGCACAAATAACTATTACACTGTCAAATCCTGAGTGACAATAAAAGTCTTGGAATTAACCCCAATATGCATTAGGGGCTACAGCTACTGTGCCATGATACATTTATGAAAAACTTTTTTGATAAAACAAAACAAAACAAAACAAAAAAAGCTACAGATCAAGATGGTGGAGTGAAATAGTTCAAGGCTCTGTCCACCACAAAAGTTTTGGACAACCAGCAAGAGCTGGCAGAGACATCTTTCTCAAAGTTCCAGAAAACAGTTAAAGGACTGCAATAACAGGGTATGCCCAAATCAAGAAAAAGGCTACATAAAAGTGGTAGGATCTCCTGGTGCTCTGGCTGGCACCTTCCCCGTCCCCTCACTGTCTCGATACAGAGCTGATCTATGCTCCCTGTGTGGATCCCTGGTCCCAATTCTGGAGGAAACAGACTAACCCTAGTGCACATACTGGGAGTAGTATATCTGACCCAATCTGTCCGGTTCTGGCCTGAAGGACAACCAGAAATTATCCTGCATGTATAAGACAGTTTACAGAACTCTCCTACAGAACACTGTGGGAGAGCAGTCAAGTCAAGGCTGCCTGGGACAAGGGCTTACAGGCTAAAGGACATACAGAGCAGTGCTGGGGATGGTGAGGGAACTGTTTCCTAGGGAAGGAACCCTGTAAGTGGGGAAATTACCAGGGCCACATGTATATACACAAGATAAGATGAATGTACAGAAAGGATCAGGGAGACCCTGACATTTTGGCCTAGAGCTATTCTCCAAACTCATTGCAAGGATAAGCTCTGAAGTAGAGCATTTGTAAGGTCAATCTACAAAAACTGGGAAAGATGTTTTCTTCTTCTATTTCTTTTTTCCATTAGATCCTGGCATTCAAGGAAAGCTCTGTCATTAAGACTAGTGGATACAAGCATAAGGAATAAATGCTTCAGAGTCGAAATTCCTTGATTAACATATTAAAACATCAACGTGTACAGATTTCAACAAAAGATTACAATATTTACAAAGAAACAGGAAGTGATGGCCCACACAAAAGAGAAGATTAAAGCATTAGGAGCTATCAATGAGCAGGACCAGACTTGGGGCATACCAGGCAAAGACTTTCAAAAAATGGTCCCAAATATGCTCAAAGACCTAATGGAAAACATGGACAAAGAACTAAAGGAGATCAGGAAAATGACAGATGAACACAGAGAGAATATTGATAGAGATAGAAATTATGAAAAGGAACCAAACAGAGCTGAAAACCACAATAACAGAAATTTAAAATTCCCTAGAGGGTCTCAACAGCAGATTGAAGTTGGAAGAAGAAAGAATCAGAGAACTTGAAAACAAAAGAATTGAAATCATTCATTCAAAGAATGAATGAAGAAATAATAAAATGCAAAAAGAAAGAATAAAGAAGAAAAGTGAACAGAGCCTGAGGAACCTGTGGGACACCATCAAGTGTACCAATATATGCATTGCGGGAGTCACAGATGGAGAAGAAAGAGAGAAAGGGGAAGAGAGAATATTTTAAAAAATAATTTAAAAATCATTTAATAATTTAATGAAAAACATGAATATACCTATACCAGACACTCAATGAACTCCAAATAGGATAAAACCAGAAAGTCCCACAATGTGTCATACTATAATTAAACTGTCAAATGCCAAAATTATAGAGAGAATTCTAAAGCCACAAGAGAGAAGCAAAATGTCATGCACAAGGGATCTTCAATAAGATTAAGTTCTGATTTCTCATCAGAAACCCATGGAGGCAAGAAGGCAGTAGGATGACATATTTAAACTGCTGAAAGCAAAAAATTGCCAACCAAGAATTCTGTATCTGGCAAAACTGTCTTTCAAAAATTACGGGGAGATTGACATTCCCAGATAACAAAAGCTGAGGGACTTCATCACCACCAGACCAGACATACAAGGAATACTAAAGAGAGTTCTGAAGGTTGAAAGGAAAGGACAGTAGATAATGGATCAAAGCCACATGAAGAAATAAAGATCTCCAGTGAGGGTATGATGTGGGTAAATATAAATACCAGTGCAATTATATTTTTGGTTTGCTATTCCACATTTTACTTCCTACAGTATCTAAAAGGGAAATGCATAAAATGTAATGACAAATCCGTGGTTTTGGACTCACAATGTATAAATGTGTAATTTCTGACAAGAACTACACAAAGGCAAGGGGATGGAGGGGTTTAGGAGCATGGTTTGAATTAAGCTAAGTATCAAAGCAAACTAGATTGTTCAGACTTTGTGAGGAAATAAAAGCTACAACACTTCTTACAAGTGATTGTGCCCCTATAATGTCCTTCATGTATTTATTTTCTTTCCCTTTTGAAAATGGAGGCTTCTTCAGATTCCTAGCTTCTTTAATGGTTTCATTTCAACTTATACATTTTTAAAATACAGCCAAATCAAGGAGGCTAGACTGCTATTTTCTAGCTGTGCAACATTACACAAGTTACTTAACTTCCCTGTGCCTTGGTTTCTGATAATAATAATACTTAGAATATTGTTTGTTATGAAAATTAGTTAAATGTATGTAAATCTTATAGAACAAGACCTGACCCATGGTAATCAATGATAAATGATTTTTACTGTTTTTATTTTTTTTCAGTGGCCTATATATATAACATGAAGCTAGGTTCGACCTTACAAATTTTTGTTAATATACTTCTAGGTCATTCAGCTTTCCTATCTAAAACTGCAGTCTGGGAGTTATCTCCTGTTTTACACTGGAGGGAATGTTTTCCCAAAGAAGAGGATCTGGGTCTGTATGAAAGACTAGCTACTGAGCCCAGCCTTCTACCATTCAAACCACTAGACTTTACATGGGTACAGTGGGAGCCTCCTAGAAAGGTCATCAGTAAGTAAAGTACCTAAAGTCTTCTCAGTTAGAATTCAACTAGGTTAGATAGAGTATATCACAGGAAATCCTGGGTCGAGCCCAAGAGGTGACATAAAAGAGTCATATTTAAATTCACTTCCTGAAGCACAGACAGAATGCAAAAGGGAAGGAATGAAAAGAGGCACTAAGTTGATTGTTTCTCCAATATGGTCCTCAAATCATCAATATCAGAATCATCTGGGACATTTTCTTTCCTTGCAATTTTATCGAGATATAGTCACATACCATACAGTTATCCAAAGTGTACAATAAATTTTTCACAGTGTCATCATATAGTTGGGCATTCATCACCACAGTCAATTTTTGAACATTTTCATTACTCCTATACACACACACACACACACACACACACAAGTAAAAAAGAACACCCAAAACAACCCATCTCACCCATCCCACCCCCCTATTATTCATTTACTTTTTTGTCCCCATTTTTCTACTCATCTATCCATACACTGGATAAAGGGAGTGTAGGCCACAGGCTTTCTACAATCGCACGATCACACCATGTAAGCTATATAGTTATGCACTCGTCTTCAAGAAACAAGGCTACTGTGTTGCTGTTCAACAGCTTCAGGTATTTCCTTCTAGCTATTCTAACACATTAACAACCAAAAACGGATATCTATATAATGCATAAGAATAACCTCCAGAATGATCTCTTGACTCCATTTGAAATCTCTCAGCCCATCTGGAAAATTTTTACAAATGCAGATTCCTTGGTCCCACCCAGACCTACCAAATGAGAAACTGAGAATGGTCCCCCTGGAATCTACACTTCTGACACACACCCAGATTATTCCAATGCAAGCCAAAGTTTAAGAACCACTCAGGAAAATATGATTCAAGTCTTGGGACTAAGCTACAAATCTGGGCTATTGGTAATGGGTCTTCTGGGTCAGCTAGAGGAGCCTTAGGCTGTTTGCTGTCAGGTTCATCTTTCTGACACCCCAAGGGTCCCATTCATTTGCTTGGTCCCTATACCCCACTTCAGCCTCAAACAGAGAACTCAACTTGTAAATCATGCTGGGACCAAAGGAGACAACTGGGCAAAGCTAGTCACCCTGAGAACTTAGCTGCAAGGATTCCTTCCTTAAAATGGGCTCTGGCAAGATTATCAAATTCCCATTTAAAAACAATCATGGGTGTTGAGGATAAGACAGCAAGGTTTTAAAAAAACCAACTTAGCATTCTGCCTTATAGAGATGAGAAAAGATGAGGAAGATGATGTGGTTGTCTTGGGAAAATTAAGGTAAGCAGTGTTTGGAAGGACAATGCTATTTCAAGTACTGCAAATAAGAGTAGTCAAAATTGTTTCTCAAAATTGTGAATCAGTGTATAATCCTCTAAGTTATTTAGACATTGTGAAATAAGTTAGTTTTATGTAAAGAAAAGGAAAAGGAGAAAAGATGGGGATAATAAAGCATTCTTAGCACATAGTTCACCATTAAAGAAATTCAGTATTTTAGTAGTAGCTCAAATGACTAAATATCTTCCTCTTTCAATGCTACCTGCCTCATTCTCTCTTTAGCAGTTCAGTTTTCTTGCATTTCTGTATTAAAAAAATAAAACTGGTTACACTTGATCCATGAGAAAGGACAAACTGATGCATAATGTATGTAAAGATGTGAAAAAAGTTCTTATGCACAGTGAGGGACACAGAATAATATTACAAACTTTCATTCCAATAGGTTTAGAATCATCATTCTCAGTTAGGCTCATGATATCCCTAGTAGAGAAAG
This sequence comes from Choloepus didactylus, assembly GCF_015220235.1. NCBI lineage: Eukaryota > Metazoa > Chordata > Mammalia > Pilosa > Megalonychidae > Choloepus > Choloepus didactylus. The sequence continues at coordinate 52,569,391 of NC_051320.1, read as the reverse complement.
GAAAACATCATCTCTAGCAGGAATGGAACAGAAGACCTGAAGTGCTTGGCAAATTCCCCAGAGTCCCACAGAATGTGAGCCTGGAAACCCTCAGTCCTGAACTGTCTCAATTGCTCCATCTACTAAACCCCATACTGATGCTCAGTAACAACTCATTACTATGAATAGCAACCATATTGTCTGGTGCTAAGCTACATTCCCATGCTTTGCACAGGAGCCTACAAAGAAAGAACTCTTTACAGAGTATGAACTGGGGCAATATATGGACAGCTGAAAGTCTGAAGCTGATTTACATTCAAGCCAGCCAGGACAAAAGATTAAAGAAACTGGGGACCCAGGCAAATGCAACTGAGCTCTGGAATGCAAATAAAGTTTACAAATGAGAAAAACATGAAGGTTTTAATAGTAAGAGGCAAGGTCAGCACAAGTTCAGCCAATGCCAGCAGCTTGTTAAAAGCAGTTCTCCCCTCCCCCACTGTATATGCTTCCTGATTTCAAAGTAATGTAACCCTACCAGTAGACCCACCACTGCAGTCCATCCATTACCCACATTCCACCCAGCTAATTACCAAGCACCAGACATACCTCTACAGGAGAGGGCTGAGAGCCATTTTGTAAGTCCCTGTGTTTTCATTAATGTGAGTTTCTCAGCTTTTCTAGGTCAGAGAAAAAGTGGGTGATTACAAGCTCTTACTTATATAGAAGGGGAAAAAAAGGATGCTATCTCATAACAAGGAGCTGATGCCAGCTCCCAAGATGTGGGGAAAGGAGACATGCTTGAAAGAATGCAAAAGGTATTTTTTTAATAAAAGTAAAATAAATTTATATCAAATGCTTTAAATTTCCTGAATGATCAATCGAGAAGTCATGTACATTGTTTTGCATATTAAATTACCAAAGACAAATTCCAATAATAAAAGATGGACTAGTTGATGGAAATCCCAATCCATGTAGCTCTTCCTAAACTGCACCTTGGAAAAATCTGAGTTAAGAGCTGAAAAATTTTTGATAGTATTCATTCATTCATTAAGTAAACACTCAGCAGAGCCTACCCTATCCCAGGAACTGAGGTGGACTCAAAGAATGCAGAGAGCAAGTTTTCTCCTCTGCTCCCTAGAAGCCATCCATCCATTCCTCAACATCCTGTTTGTAAGCCACATGATAATAATCCATTTGTCTTCACTAGATTTTGAGCTAGTCAGGAAATGAATGAATAAAAGAAAGAAAGATAGAAGGCAGGAAGGAGGAAGGGACAGAGGAAAGGAGACATACTTGTTTTCAAAGGGCACACAGTCCAGTTTGCTGTAATGTTGGGGTGGTCCAGAGTTTGGTGAAAAGGGGCCATAGAGCACTATTTGGTTTTCTCTTTCCATTTTGTGAGCTAACTCCTTCATATGGGAGCAACTCTAACGTTCAGCTTTGATGAACCATAATTTGCATGTGGAGCCCAACCAGAATTATGTTCATTTGAGAGTTGGAAAGAACTTAAAGACCCATTTGGCAGGTTTGTTTTCAATATATTAACTAACTTTAAATGTTTTAAGAATGCAACACAATCAGTAGATGATATAAACCTCAAGAAACAAATGAGGTAAATAAAGTAGGGGTGGAAAGGGAAAACAATTTTCACAGAGAAAAGTAGAATTCATGTTTTAGGCTAGCCAAATTAAAAATATTTATTATGATAATAGGGTCAGACTCTCACTAAGCTTTCACTTGGCATCCCTGAAAAGAATATTAATGGTAAAAATTAAGACGTCTGAAAATACCAAGCACTGGGGAGGACAAGGAACAACCAGAACTCTTACATACTGCTGGTGGGAATGTAAATTGGCACAATCCCATTGAAAACAATTTGGCATTACCTAGCAAAGTCCAATATGTATAAACCCCCTGACCCAGAAATTCCATTCTGAGGTACGTGCCCTAGAGCAACTCTTGCACATATGTGTCCAGAGGCACGTACAAAAATGTTCATAGGCAGCAATGTTTTGTAACAGCCAAAGCTGGAAGCAACCAAAAAGCCCAGCAAGTAGAATGGGGAGGTAAGTTGTGGTAGAGTCACACAATGGGGTATTATGAGCTGTGCAAATAAATGAAGCACAGCTGCACACAGCAATATGGGTGCTATGTTAAACAAAGCAAGCTGTAGAAAACTATATACAGTTAAAATAGCCTTTTTATAAAGCTTTTAAAAGAGCAAAACTATACAATATGTTGTTTAGAGATACATACATATATGGAAAAACTATTTTAAAAAACATTAGAGGAAAAAGAACACAAACAATTCAGACCAGCGCATGTAGGGTGAGGAGGCACAGGGAGCCTGTAGGGGAGCTTCTCAAAGCCGAGTCAATGGTAGTAGGGCTCTTAGGTTGAGAGGTGAATGAGAGATTATAATTGTTACTAGGCTTCCTAAGGCTCACAAAGATGGTAATATTCTGTTGTTTATACAAACTATACAACATTCTCAACATAGGCAAAATTTAAAAAAAAAACAAATTCTGATAAAATAAAATACTATACAACCATTAAAATACAACCACTAAAATGAATGAATTAGATCCATATATATGGATATGGAAAATCTCAAACTTTTAGGTTTTAAAAAAAAAGTCGCATAAAACACCATAGTACAATACCATTTCTATAACAAGTAAGAAAAGAAACTAAAGCTCATGTAACTATATATGCTTATATTTGTACTGGATGCCTTTTTTTTTTGCCCCTCCAATACAACCTCCACCCTTCTCCACCCTGCTTTCTGCCCCAGGAGGCTGGCCTGCATGATCTGCATCAGTATGGACTGGTCTGTATGTTTTCCTGTCCCCTGGCTTCCTGTAAGGTTCTGACAATGGGGAGTTCAATAGGAGAGTGGAGGGAGGGAGGAATGGAAGTCAGAGTGTTTATTCCCAGCTACCTCCTTGTGGTCCCTGAAGACTGGCTGCATCTCTCCACCAAAGGACTCAGAACCCATCAGAGGGCCCTTTCTGCAGCACCTTCTGTGTGTGCAGGCTTCCAGGACCGCTCTCTCCTTGCCCCATGCCCCTCAGGTCTAGGGATAGCAATGGCAGCTGCTGCTAATAGCTTATCAGCTTCAAGAGACTGCATTATGTCTTGTGGTTTTCCTACATCCTCCCCACATCTTGTAAATAGTCCCTTTATTAAACTCAACTTAAATTTTCCTAATTTGAGTGCACTGTCTCTTTCCTGCTGGGATCCAAACTTATACAACTATATATGGATATACAAGGATAGAAAAAGAACTAAAAAGATACACACTTAAAGGCTATCAGTGGTGAGAGAGCCAGTATTAGGGGAAGGAAAACACTAATGTTTGGGCCTTTATATTTCTATATTGTTTAACTTATTGAATTGGGCAAAAAAATTTCAAGAGTACCAGAAAAATAATAATTTTTAAAAATGCACAAATGGGGTAGCTTAGTGAAAAGACAAACCAGGTCCTATTTATCTCTGCATCTCTGGGGTCTGTGACAGCACCTGCTATAGCTAAGGAATCCTGATAAGGAATGCTGACACTGTAATCCAATGAATCTTAAAAAGGATCTCAGAAGCAAGGTAAGCTTGTATGAGGTTTAGCAATAAGGGGAAAGGGATAAAACCTTCCTAGACTAGCTCAACAGTAGCTTTCTAGAAGGTGTGGGCAATAGTGGTCCCTGTTGACTAAGGTGCAGGTGACAACCAGGCCATCGACCCAGTTCCTGGACCGTGCTGTCTGCCCCAGGCCCTCTTCAGACTGAACGATGCCATGGTCTCTGGGCATTAGAATTGTACCTGACCATGTTCATGCAAGTGTCTTTCCTAAGGTCTGAAAGACTTCCAAACACACTAACTCCTGTCCTGCTACCCAGGGTTTGGCTGCTTCTCTGGACCATGACCTCTAACGCTAAACCCTTTGGATACTATGCTAGGATGACTGGACTGGGCTCTATCTGACGACCTGAAGCTGGGTGTGGTCACCAGTAGCTGCCTCATCCCAGTAGGTAGATTAAATCCAGGACTAGGATCTTCCTATCTGGCCCACTCGGTCACAGAAAAACCAGGTCTGGCCAACTCCTATTTGTCATTCAGAACTCAGATTAGATGTCACTTCCTCAGAGAAGCCTTTCCTGATTCCCTGAGTTTGGATTCTCTTCTTAAATGGTCCCAGAGCACTGTGTACTTCGCCTATCATAACATTTATTATACTCTATTGAAACTGCCCGTTTACTTGTATCTCTCACTAAACTGTAAGCTCCTTGAAGGTAGTGGCCAAGCTTTATTCAAGCTTTATTCACCTCTGTATCATAAGGGGCACTGAAACAGAGTAGGGTCTGTTAAATACTGGAATGGAGAAAGGAAAGGAAAGAAGGGAGGGAAGGTGGGTAGGTGGTGGAAGCAAGGGAAGGAGGAGGGAAGGAAAGAAGCAGGGACAGAAGGAGGGAAGAGAGGAAGGAGGGAAGAAACCATGGGGATGATAATACAAAATAGATCACCTTGTTTTACCTGCCCTAATGGCCTTCAAAGCAATGGCCACTCAAAATCAAGTTAAAGACAAAGTTATTGATTTATAACATACTTATTGAAAACCTTCTCTCCACCAATCCCTGCATAGGGCTGGTGACATGAACGTAAGAAGAAAACAGACGATAGTCCCTTTCCCACTCCCATGCTCATTTGTGAGAGTAATTTGTTTCTCAAGTTCTGATGTTTCTAAATGCTTTTTAAATAGTTTCCAAAATCTCTTCATACAGTATTTAGTTATTTCTATACTATTCATTCTATATCTAATTGTTGTAAGTCAAGAGCTTTTGTGAGTGAATTAATTAGCATTAGTTACGGTTATCAGGGAACCTCACTGGTTCCTCTGTGCTGGATTATCTCAATAATTATTTGCCAAAGTAATGAAAATGAATGCTTAATATTGGGCCTTTCTGTCTCTATGACGGTTTTACAGAATTCTGGGGTACTTGAGAAGCACCAGGGAAAGTAAATAATGAAGGTTTGGTGTTCCTTTTTTAAACATAAATGAAACCATTAAGCACACAAGTCAGAAATCATATAAGAGAACACTGGATATTAAAACAGAGTTGAAAATGATTTCTAAAAAACTTTAGGCAACAATTCCCTTCAATCTGGTTGAGAAATACTGCATTAGCCTCACCCATACTGAACAACACTTCTAACTGCCCCTCACCACTCTCACGATCTTTTAATATGAGCTCAGCAGACTCTATCTCCAACTGCATCAGGTGAGAGAATGCAAGCATTTCATTCTTAACAAGCCCAGAGTTTCCTCCAAGTACCTGAGAACTACACAAAAAGGCTATGTAAAGCAGAGAAGAATGCACAAAAAGTTATCATTTCCTATCTGATGTCTACTATTTGACTTGGCCTCAAGACATTGGTTACACTCATGAGTGAGGTAAGCAATGTGTGGTAAGAAAAGGGAAAGACCAATTTGGAATGCACTATTGGGAGGACAGTTAGTTAGCGTCAACTTTCAACTGCTTATCTGTGGTTAACCAATGGAAAACTTTTCATCTCAGGCTGATTTCCCTGGCTACCATCAGGATAGCGTTTATGTGTAAACAGAGTAGATAGTTACTTCATGCTATGATTTTGGGGAGCCTGAAAAGCCCCCAAATCCAAAATCTTGATCTTCCTCCAATCCTCTTAAGGGCCTCTCCATGGTATCCCCAATTGCCATGTTCTACATGCTAAAATATTGAAAGTCCCCCACAAGAAATAAATGAGATCTGGGATATAATACCTTCAACTGTTCTCAGTCTGTCGTGGTCTCTGTGCATGGTGTGTGTGTGGGTTCACATGCACCAGCCCAACATTTATTTCCCTCCTTGTTTTGAAAACAGAAACCTGATTTCCTCTTGGGAACCTCCTCTTTGGTGCCCTCAGCCCATAGTTTGAGAAAGGCTAACTGCCATGCCTGGCTCCAGCTGTGGGAGACTGGCCTAGGCTTGGACAATCACGGTGCTATAGCCCCCTCACCACTGACAAAGTGGGCACATAACTCAAGTCAAATCAATGATAGCCTGACCTAGGACTGTTACCAAAACAATTTCTCAATTTCTCTTGGGGTGCTAAGATGATAAGATATAATCCTGGGGCTGTTAGGTCTTTTGGGTACCATTTGCAGGCAGCCTGCCTAGGAATACAGTCATATCAAGCAAAGCAGAGCCTTGCAAAGGAGTGGCAAACCCCTGACATCTTCTGGACACTTGGATTCAGCCCCTATCAGAATTCTTCAATCACTGACTCAAGAAATTCCCTTCTTTTATTAAACCAATTTTATTAGATTTTTGACACATAAAACTCCAAGAGTTCTGATTATTACACAGGTATTGATGCCCATAGCCTAAGTTAATCAAACCGAATATACGGCAGAGAAAAGTGCAAGCTGCAAAGTAGAAGGAAAGAACACAACTGGGAGATCGTAAATATCCACTCTGTCCCTTTTCTGTTCCTGACACCTTAGCCTTGGGCTTGTCCTTTCACTACAAAGTAAGGGGGCTATAATTATGAACTCTATGCTCCCTTTGAACTCAGATATACTGTGATTCTAGGCATGCTTTTGAGGGTGGGGAGAAGAATCAGAAAAAGGCTTCTACAGAGGGCATATTTTACAGGCTTGCAAAGTGGGGTGAGTGTTGGAGGTGGGTAGCCAACTGACAGGAAAGCACAGAGAACGGAAGTTGGGATTGCTGGCAAGAAGTTGAATGGTTGTGCAGACAAACTTCAATGACTTGACAATTTTGCCAGAACTTTCTCTATCAAGGGGACAAACTTCTGAATCAAAGCCAAGAGATTTGCATTATCCATTCTCCTCCATGAATGAGGCTGTCCAGAAGTGAGGAGATGAAGGCAGTGGCTGACAAAGTTGGTGTGGGAGCTGGCCCTTTTGCTCTCATCATGCTCCTGCCTGGCATGTTCTCTTCCCTTAGCTCTTCCTGTAAAGCCTTCCTGACTTCAGCACCAGCCAAGGCCCTTCTCCATGAAGCCATCCCATGTCATCACATCCAGTGATCTCTCCATTGCCTTTCATCCTAGATTACTTGTACAATCCTCTCACTGAGAAATTACATGATTTGAGGATGGGCCTCTCTGCACTGATGGGAGACACCAGAGGATGCCAGAGAGATGTGGCCAAGGGCACCTAGTTCCTTGGTGACAGAGTTGGGTAAGAACCTAGTCTCTATACTCTACATCCAGAACTCTTCCCTCTATGCCCACTAATGATACCTACTGAGATATTTCCTCAAGCTCCTGTTGCCTTTTTACTAAATATTCATTTCAATCCCCCCTGCCCTCCCCTTCTTACTGAACACCTTCCATGTGCCAGGCACTGTGGTAGGTTCCTTATAAACATTTTCCATAATCATCACAATAATCCTGGAGGTACAGATCATTATTCCTATTTTATGGTTGAGAAGCACAGAAAGACAGAATGACTTGCTCAAGAACAAAGATTTAAGAATAGGAAGAGCTAGGATTTGAAACTAGAGCTATCTAGTTGTGAAGCCTTGTTTTCCCTTCTCCATTATCATCATCACCACCAATACTGAACTGTAACCACTGCTACCACTTAGCAAGCAGCAGGCAATTTAAATACATTATTCCCTCAAGCCAGCAAAGTGGATATTAATCCCATTTACAGATGCAATCATTTCTCCCAAGAAGTCTTTGCTGACCACCATGACTCGGACTAGGATGATGCCCCTCCTAAGTGCCCCTATACCACACTGTGTATTTTTACTCACTTTAGCATTTATTTACTGCCTTGAAAACACCAGTTTTCTGTCTCCTCCACTAACTTAGAAGCAACTTGGGGGCATGGACAGTGTCTTGTCAATTGATTATTATATTCAGCAAATAGTTATTGAATGAATGAAGTTGACAAAAGTCATCAGGAAGCCTCTGCTGATGGTACAGAACTGCTTTCTTTTTCACCCTGGCCCCTACAACCATTCATTACAGGAGGGCATGTCTACTTCCAGGCAGAGCAAGAACAAACTGGCCTTGAGCTTCCCAGAATAGCACAGTAAGGGGGAAATTGTCTCTCTTTGGCTAGGGCTTCATACTTGGCATTTTCTCACCAAATCTGGTATTCATGACCTTGCTGGGGACTGACTAGTCAAAGCCAGTTCAAGGTTACTTCCAAGAGACAGATGGCAAAAGAGCAAAACATCTGCCCAGGCTTTCAAATCACCAATTCACTGTGGCAAGAGTTTTTAGTAGGCCTTTGTAAGCATCCAGTGATCCTCACTGAACCATGCAGAAGGGGTCTACAATATGCGAGAATTGACAAAAATCATCTCTTTAATCTGTTGAGGCAATTCTTGAAGAATAAACCAACACACAAGAAATGAATGGTTGCTGTAGCCTACATGTTCACAGGAGCTGTACAGGACCCAGGACAGATAGCATTCTAAGTTGGTAAATAAAACAGGTGCAGAATAAAGAGCGGGTCTATCTTAAAAACAAACCAATAAATTTCTCCAGGGCCACCATAAAACTATAAAATCAAAACTTCATTTTTACCCAACTTCTTTAGATAAACAGGAGACACACTTGTCCTTTCTTGGGACACAACAGAAAAGTTAAAGAGAAGAAAAATGAAAGGAAGCTGAAAACAAACCATTTTACCTATTTCGTTCCTGAACCTGGCATGAATACTAGGCGAGAAGGTCAGACCAGCGTTGCTCTTGTAGCCTTGGTCCCTGGAACACTCCATAAGGGGAAGCCAGTTACCTAGTATCCATTAACATGCTCTTTACTTTTACAAATCCTTGTTGGCGAAGAGAGGAAGAGTGGGCCAGACGCCTGTACCTGTGTCTGATGAATGGTGAGTGTGACCTTTGTGTGTAAACAGCCCCTGACAGAAGAGGAGGAAGAACATTCTTGGGTTTCCTCTTCTCCCTATGCCTTGGATGTTCAGCACATCCTTGGGGACCACCTGCCAAGGTAGCCCATGCAAAGGAAGTCTATAAGACTTAGCCCCTTGATATCTATCTTTGCCCTGTGAATGTCTCTCTGTGGGGCAAACATTTCCCTCCTCCTGGCCATGTTTACAGACCCAAGTCCAAGGAGATAAAAATCTTTTTGATGTTCCATTGCCATCAAAATTCTTTCCTTATTTTGGAGCCCAGCCAGATATAACCATCTCCATTCTGACCCCCTTTGTCAAGCATTTAAATGATATGTCTGTTGGTGATTCTGTGAATGGAGTTAGCATTGTCCTCCACATTCTCCAGATGTAAAAAACCATCGCTGGGAGAACAGGAGGGTAATGAAGGCCTTTCATCTAACCACTAGGAAGTGGAATATGCAAAGTATGCCCCCAGGAAAATATTCCATTTAAAACTAAAAATCTCCCAAGAATACCATCCTCACTGCCAAGGACAGAACTTTTTGATAATAATGTTTGTAGGTAGTTTGACTTATCCTTTGGAAACAGCTAGTCAAAAAATCAAATTTCTGAAATAATTCTTGGGACCTCATTCCATAGAGAGCTGGCAAATGAGATACATTCTCTATTTCAAAAGAGCCCTGCACAAATGAACGGGATTGGCATTTCAATCTCTCTGGCAAAAAGAAAAAACAAAACAAAACTCTAGAAAAAAAGAAATGATTCTTGGTTCTTCATCTAGTAAAGTTCTTCTAAGGAGTTTCAGTTGCTAGCCATCTGCTAGGCCAGAAGAAACACACGTCCCTCTTTGCTATGTGACTTTCTAAGTATTTGATGCCTTGATCTTGGGCTCATGTGAAGCTAAAAGATCTTAAGAAAAGCAGATGGCACTTCATTTTCATTTCTGTTGTCATAGAAACCCCTATAGTTTCTGAATATGTCTTGGGAAACCTGTATCTCCCTCCTGATCTCCTAATAGTTCAGAAAGGATAAGATTCTCCCCTCCTGGTTTTTGACTGCTTCCAACTGGAGGTGTTTCTTGATATTCCTAACCCCAAGCTTTGACCTGAATATAGCTCCCCTTGACTTCTCAGCACAGAGAGAAGGCTGTTTTCAAAGCATGGCAATATCGTAAAGAAACTTTTGCCTACCAAGATGCTCTGAGACACAGATATTCTGAATTCTGTATCCACACTTTTCAGTGGATGCTTTCAGCTGGAGCAAGAATTAGCAATTTTATCTCCAAGTACTCGTTTGGATGCTTATATACACACTCCTGAAAATAAGGGTACATAGTGAAAGCACATTTTCATACTGAACACTACAGTGTAAGGACAGATAGAGGAAAAATTAAGTGTGTTTCATAGAGAAATTGTTAAAAGCCATGGTTTGAAGGATGCTGAAGAAATCTGTGGGGATATCTAAACAGACTTCTGAAATTAAGCCAAATGGGAGTAACAAGAGAAGGGACTGCACTACAGTGCTCTTAATACTGGAATTGAGAAACTGCATATGGAAAAGCTTATCAGAAAGGCTCAAAAGATGGGTACTTTTGTTTAGTTTCATAAAACAGGTAAAAAAAGACACAAACATAACTTCTTTACAGAATAACATTCCTAAAAACATTTTCAAGCAGAGTAAAACATTTTATCATCCAATGTTCCTCTTCACCAATACAATGGGTCACATCCTCTCACCAAGACCTAAACAAGGCCTTCATCAAGCTGACAAAATGGAATGTGGAGCATTTTATTCCATTGCCTTTGAAAAGTTCTCTCTAGGCAGTTTTATTCTTCCCTTCCCTCTCCTCCCAATCAATAGAGAGAAAGCACATAGGATTTTTTTTTCTTTTCATATCAAATTTTTATTAAAGATCTTAGCTATTTTCTAAATGAAAATCCTTTTTATTGGATTTTTTTTCCAATTACAAATGAAATTTAATTTTACATCTCTAATTAGAAACAACACTTGACAGTGGGACTGTACAAATTTAGGTCAAAATAAAAATATATGTATTTTGAGACTTCATAAAACTTCATTTACTACATCTTTAAAGAAAACCGAAGTAACAGGAATATATGCAAAAGTGATGGTTTAATGACTATAAGCAAGACAAAGCAATAGATTTTGCTATTGTGCTTTCGCAGACTGGGGACAATGAAATGTTTAGCTACAATTTTTCCCATACAAACATGAAACAATATTCATATAGAAGAAACACCCTCAAAATAACTGATGGGTGATGAACAGACACCAAAGTTCAACCAAAGCAAAACACAAACTGAATATTGTTGGGGTTATTCATATTTTAAATTCAACATGCTCATTCTATTTAAAAATTAAAACCCGTAGAAGGTCTTAATAAATTGCTTCTATTTCCAGACATTACGGAGATGGCATATGACCATTTTCATGACTGTTAAAGTAAGTCTTAAATTTGAAATTACTGCTATGTAATATATTAAAATAATTTTAGGTAATCCCTGCCTCCAGCAAATTGCTGGAATATTTAAAAATTTGTTTTAAGCACATAGGATTTTAAAATACTCCTCATTTGAATCAGAATGATCCACCTTCATTCAAAAGCCTGCACAAGCTCTTAATGCTTGTTACCAGTTATTAGAAAGTTCATGAGCAAAAAAGAGGTTGGACGGGGAGAGCATCTTCTTATTGGGAATAAGTTATATCAAAAGTACAGGTTTTAAACAATTTACAATTCCTTAAAAGTGACATGGCTGTAGAGTTTAGGTTTTGTGTGTTTTCATACTCAGCAGAAAGCCTTCAGTCCCGACTCCTCAAATTAAAATCAGACCCCAATCCAAACAAATGGTTTCTTCTGAGTTGCCGGAATATAATTTTCCTACATTAGGGTCTGAATTTTGCAAGCCCATCTTGCAAACAGCTTTCAGTCTATGAACAAAGTGAAGAGGCCTCTGCTTTTCACTGTGAGAGTTGGTGATGTGGAAAGCCCGGTGCCTCCACAGGGCACAGCCTGGCTGGTTGCAGTCTAAACACACAGGGAGGTTTGCTTTCTTTTCTGGAAGCACTGAACACAGAAATAAACTGCTTCACCTTGTTTGCCTGCTTAGAATACCATGGGCAGAAGAACTCAGGAGAGCTCACAACTGGCAAAAAATACAAGCATCTGATAAACATGCTTCACCCACAAATCACAAGGTAGCCTATCAGCTGCCAAGCACAAGGTCAGCAGCTCTTTTCCTTCTCTCTTGTGCAATCCCCTCATTTATATCCGGGTTTAATTTTTTGCCTATTCTTAATCCAGAATAGGCAGATACTAGACAGCTCTTAAGAAAGGAAAGTTAACCCTTCTATATCGAACTTCCTGACATTTAATTTATGCTACCATTCCAGTGTTAACTCCATTTAATTTAATTGCTTTGGTTTACTTTCTTTTGAAAAGCAAAAAGGAAGGAAGGTTATTAGTGCATAAATGCCCTAGGGTTTGGAACTGAAAGAGCACTTTTCCCTCATTCCCTGTCTTATGATATGAAAAAGTGCTCCCTGAGCATAAGAGATGGGTACAGTCAACCAATAAAATGAACTGAGTGATTGGATGGTCATTAAACATCATGATGAACTTGAGCTGTACAGGAGTTGCTGGTCTGGCCCCGCATATTTTCAGTGTCTGTGTCTGCTTTAGTGTTGATGCAACTGGGGGGTGGGAGGGAGTGTGTGTGCAACTATCTCAAGGCCTAATGGATTCCACAGGATAAAGCATAGCAGGGTGGCAGAATAAATCAAAATTAATCATCAGAATGCAAATTTCACTGCACCAATGAGCAGAATTTAAAAGGAATTCAGATAATCTCAGGCTTGGGTATATTTGAAGGAAAAGAGGATCTGGAGTCTAAACAAGCAAGAGAGAATGATGGAAACATCTTAGCTAACTTGGTTTCTAAAGTATAAAATGCCTTCCTGATGTGATTCTAAGTTGGTATAGATGGAACCATGTTTTACTTCCCAGGAAAGAGTCCCTGGGACCTCTTACTTTCCATTGTATAGGGCAGCATAGGGTCTTCCCTACTTCTCCAGCACCAGATCTTCTTTCACAAGGTGCTCATCCCCACTGTGCCCTTGGCCCAGGGCCACCTCATTACATCATTCCAGGGGTGCCGTTCAAGTCCATGAAGTTTATGAATGCAACCTCTCAGAAGTACAACACGAATGGAGCTCTGCCACTCAGCAGCCCTGCTTTCCCTCTCCTTGAATAAGCCACACAAAGCTATATACGGCCAGTGTGACCCAAATTTGCCCTTCAGTGCTTTATTTCCCAGGAAAACCTTCAACTTCAGGGAACTGGCACAGCCAAGCACTACTGGACAAAGGTTTTCCTGGGCGACCTCATCTGGCTTCTTGTATTGTGGGGAACGACGGGAGGGGAACCTTGTTTATCTTTCCCCTAAAAAAACATCAGCAGGAAGTCAAACAAGTATCTTAATCATTCACGCTGGCTTCCCCAGGGCTGCCTCATTTAGAGACATAGAATGACTCAGAGGGAACTCTGAGAAGTAACTAGGACATTGCCCTCCACCACAAGGCAGTATAAAACTGGAGTCATATGAAAACATGTCATATTTAAAGCCTCAAGGAAAGATTCCACAACCTTACTCAGAAAACTGTTCCCAAATTTTAATAGTCATCACTCTGCTACCTAAAACTCTCATGTCATAGCTTAAATTCATTTGCTCTTTTTCTGTTCTCAGCCTGGGATAATCTTTTATATAAAGTAACGTGGCAGATTTTTTTTTAAAATCAGGTTTTATTTAGAGATATAAGGATTGACTTTCAACTCTTCCTAAAAATCTATACTTTTATTTCCAATGAAATAGCTCAGTGCCCAATACATAGTAGGCATTCCATAAATATTTGTTTGAATGAATGGACTGTTCAAACATTTTAAAACCTTGTTGGGAAGACTATTTTTCCAAAGTAGTAGAAAGAAAAAGAATACATTGAATCTACAAAGAGACAGACTTGTATCCAAACTGTTCAGAGCTGCCCCAAAATGGGCTAGGTTGCATCAGGAAACAATTTCCATGTCAGTAAAGGTATTCAAGCTGGACAGCAAGAAGGTTGACAGAGGTATCTGGGAATTCAAAGTGCGGTTGGGCCATCTGATCTTTAAAGTATCTTGATCTAGAACACAAGGGCAATGACAACTGTCATTAAGAGTTACACATCCAGCTAGGATGGTGTTTCTCAACCTTGGCTGCATTTATCACCACTTGAGGAACATTAAAAAATACTGAGGCCTGACTCACCCTTTGCAACTCTGATTTAAGTGACCTGGGCATAAGGATTTTTAACAGCTCCCCAATTGCAGCCAAGTATAAGAAGCACTGAATTGGAAGAAATTGGGGAAGTTTTATTAAAGAAGGAGAAATTATGCTTTGGCTTTAAAATTTGAATAAGATTCAGATAGACGAAAAAAAGAGAGTGGCATTCCTGGCATAACCTAGTATGTATGTGTGAAACACGTATTTCCAGCTTGACTGGTAATAAAAGCCAGAGTATCTATAAATGAACCCAAAGAGAAGTTAATTCATTACTTTTTGTTACAGTTCTTGGGAATTTGTTATTAGATATAAATTCCAAGTGGATTTCATTCATTCATTCAATAAATATTTCCCATATATTAGTCATTCACAGTTACTTTTGCCCTCAGCCCAGTCATAAGGAGAGTAGAAGAGTTTACACAAAAGGATAGGTGACTGTGTTAAGAAAAAGAACAAGCTCAATTCAATTATAAATGTCAGTGAAAATCTTTTTAATGGTCCCAAAATAGATGGTATTCTAATTGTAATACTTGAAAATATTGATAGCCACAAAAGATTCTTTATATCTTAACCAATTCAACAGTACCTGGTAAATTAAGTCCACCAAACCAAGCACTCAACAATCAGTCATTTGCTACCTTCCCCCGTAGGTGGGACATGACTCTCAGGTGTGTAAATCTCCCTGGAAATGTAGGACATAACTCCCGGGGATGAGCCTGGACCTGTCATCATAGGATTGAGAAAGCCTTCTGGACCAAAAGGGGGAAGAGAAATGAAACAAAATGAAGCTTCAGTGGCTGAGAGATTTCAAGCGGAGTTGAGAGGTCATTCTGGAGGTTAGTCTTATTCATTATATAGATATCCCAATTTAGGTTTTAGTGTATTAGAATAGCTAGAAGGAAATATCTGAAACTGTTGAACTGTAATCCAGTATCCTTGATTCTTGAAGATGATCGTATAATTATATAGCTTACATGGTATGACCATGTGAGTATGAAAACCTTGTGGCTCACAATCCCTTCATCCAGTGTATGAACAGATGAGTAGAAAAATGGGGACAAAAAATAAATGAATAATAGGGTGGGAGGAGGGTTATGGAATGTTTTGGATGCTCTTTTTTTCTTTTCTTTTTACTTTTATTCTTATTTTGGTTTGTTTTTATTTTTTGGAGTAATGGAAATGTTCAAAAATAGATTGTGGTGATGAATGCACAACTATATGATGATACTGTGAACAACTAATTGTACACTTTGGGTGACTGTATGGGATGTGAATTTATCTCAATAAAGTTGCATAAAAAATTTAAAAAAAAATCAGTCATGGTATCTAGACTGGTGTTATATCCATCTCCTCTTTTCTATAAGATGGGCTGAATCGAGTATTTCTCTCTAAACTTTCCATGGATAGTGTCTGCTTACTAACACACAATAATTAGCGAGTAAATTAGTGATGAAGCAAACTGCATTAGCCTTGGAAGAGTGTTGCTATTTGAATGTAATCATGGTTAAAAAAAGTCATTGCACAAGAGTTGCAAAATACTCTTTTCAAATGAGAGATAATAAGTCAAATGGCATGATTAATGTCAGTACAGGGAAATTTGCAGTGGTGCTTTCAGTTACAATATTTTTCTTGTCTGCATAAATCTGCTGAATAGAGGTTGCAAAGAAAAAAGAAGCTATATATATTCACGAAATGATTAAGTCCAATTCTAAACATAGTGCTGGGTTTCTGCACATGAAACAGAGTAAATGCTCACTCTGGTAAACTTTGTCTGGAAAATGGAAAACTCTCAGGCATTTCCAAGTAAGACAGCTAGGATGGCCACAGAGGATAAAGCAGACTGATGGAGAGCCCAACCACAGCCTCTGGGCCCACCTCTGAGTTGTCCTGCAGCTTCGGATAACAGAACCTGTGCATGCCCTAGTCCTCTGCTTTTTGCCTGAGGACCTTCTCCAGCACTAGAACTTGCAAGGCCTGCTAGGAGGGCATCCTGAAAATGCCTGAGATTTAATGCCCTCAGGGATATTCTCAACCAATAAGGGACAGGGGTCAATGGATAAATAAATATTACAGCTCTCCCATCCCTTAGTGGAACAATTCTAAGGAATGTTCAACAAGGTTCCTCAAAAAATTCCCAGCAGGGCTGAGCCCAGTTGCCCACAGCAGTTATCCACTTCTTTTTTCTAAAATTCAATTTTACTGAGATATATTCACACAACATATAATCCATCCAAAGTATACAATCAGTGGCTCACAGTGTCATCATATAGTGGTGCATTCATCACCACAATCAATTTTAGAACATTTTCATTACTCCAAAATAAAGAAAAAAATAAAAACACAAAAGAACACCCAAAACATCCCACACACCCTATCCACCCCCTTTATTTTATTTATTTATTTATTTATTTATTTATTTATTTATTTATTTATTTATTTGTCTTGTCTTTATTACTCATCTGACCTTACATTGGATAAAGGGAGTGTCAGTCACAAGGTTTTTCACAATCACATGGTCACACGATAAAAGCTTTGTAGTTATACAATCATCATCAAGAATCAAATTTATTGAACTATCCAGTTCTTAATGCATCCTTTCTTGCTTTTTATCCCTTCCCTATCCCTTGTTGCCTCACTTTTGCTTCCTGAAATCACCTCTCAAATAAAAGACCTGCATCCGATACATTATAGGTCTGCTTTTGAGGAAAAACTAAGTCAGAGGACCTCATCTTTCATTATCTTCATAGCTTGGCCAGGTAAATTATACTTTGAGATATGTCTCACATGCATACAGTAGATGCTCAATAAATGTTGAATAGATGGATGGATGGGTGGATGGATAGATGGACAAACAAGAGCATATAACTGGGGACAATGGATAAGATAAAATAAGGTCAAGATTAGATTCATGGGAAACAATGACATTTAAGGGAAAGAGAGAGAAAAAGGAGTTGAAGGACACTGAGTTGTGCCCACTGGCCACATTCTAAGACCTAGTCGAGTGATTCTAGCTAAGTCAGTATAGGCATAGAAAGGAGGTGTTTCAGGAGCCAGTGCAGGAGAAGCACATTAAAAAGGCACCACTCTTTGAATACCAAGACAGCTTAATTGTCTAACCACTGCTGATTCAATTTCATATTTTATACTGCTTCAATATACTCCCTTCCATTAAAATTTTAATAACTTCAGGTTAATGCATTACTTTTAACCTTCAAGTTAGAATTCTGATTTTCAGAGATGGTATATGGAAAAAAAAAAAAAATCAAGAAAGGATAGTGTGGAAGCCAAGAGAGAATATTAAAAAGGGAAGCTGGTTAGGTGTGCTCCATGTCACTAAGAAGCCTGCTTTGTCTAAGTCCTTACCACTGTAGCTGAATCCTAGATAAGATGGTTTCAACATTCAGTGGCAAGGGATTATGGAGACATGGTCAAACAGCCTACTACCTACTACTTGCTGCTGGCCCCTATCTCTACAGGAAATTCATTCCCACTGAGAGACATGCAATTGTTCTGAGGGGAGAGGATTAAAATGAAGGAGTGGTCTCAATTGGGTAATCCTGCCACTGCCTCAGTTCTGAAGATCAGTTAATCTTATGGATCACCACCAAATCAAGCACCAGTGGACTATTCTGACACTGACTTGGACACTTTGAACCCTCTGCACACCACAATGATCTAATCAAGCCCAATTTTGTATGAAATCATCATAAAGAAGTTGGCTCTTAAAGTATATTAAGAACTGTTTTAAGTATTCACCAGAGAGGAGTTTCTGCATTAGAGTTAGAGGTAACTATAAGGAATTTGCTACTCTATCAGAAAAGCATAGAATATTTAAAAGCCTTTCAGGTTGAGGGAGACACTCATGTGAAAGTTGTGTTGTTTTGGAGCTATCTGTACCTCAGAAAAACATGTTATTAAACTTAATCCATTCCTGTAAGTGTGAACCCATTTTAAGTGGGACCTTTTGATGAGGTTACTTCAGGTTAAGGTGTGGCCCATCTCAAGCAGGATGGGTCTTAACCCTATTACTGGAGTCCTTTATAAGCAGAATGAAATTCAGACACAGAGAGAAAGCCACAGGACGCAAGAAGCTGAAATTCAATGGAACTGGAAGAGAATGAAGAGGCCAGGAGAGGCCACCCTGTGCATTGTCTTAGAAAGAGTCCAGGACCAAGCACCACTGCAGCCAGACTCAGGGCGCCACCATCTTTGGGGAGAAAGCATCGCCTTGATAATGCCTTGATTTGGACTTTTTCCTGGCCTCAAAACCATTAAATTCCCATTGTTTAAGCTGTCCCTTTGCATGGTATTTGCTTGTGCAGCCTAGAAAACTAAAACAGTTGTGATATATTTTTATTTCTTTAAGACAAAACAAAACTTTATTACCTAGGGTCACAAGCAGCAGGTAAACAATGAATTGTTCCTGCCTGATATTTTGGTCACGAGTCAGTCAAATAGTTTCCAAACACATTTGGCAGCTCAGGCTGCTGTGGATTTCACAGCAACCTATCCTCTTCCAAAAGGAAAAAGAGAAACAAATTAAGGGTTAAACCTTGCTGTCTGATGGACTCCCACTGTCTGAATCACATGCTGCTGAACAAACAGCTTTATAGTTCTGTATGCAAAAAGCATTTTGAATATCATCCAAATTTTGTTTTTTTGGTCCAGACCCTTTACTTATGTCATTTTGTAAAAGACAGTTGGGAAAGTATTAGGGTTTGAGCCTTGATAGGAAGAGTGGCTTGTTGTAGTTACTGTTCTATAAATATGGGCTCTGGACCAATTTGCTGATCTTACTTGGGAAACATCTTTTTAATTAGATGGCCAGAAACTTAAAATTACATACTCTGTTTTCACACAAGAACAACAAAGGTCTCTGAAATTTAAAAGTAATAATAATAAAAATAAATTTGCAAAGACTCTATTTTTAAAACATCATTGCTACTCTTAGGGAAAAAAAAGAATAGGAACATTCTCCATATCCTGAAGTAAGATTTTCAGTGAAAAAAAAATATGTAAACTCATTTATATTATATCTGAAAATAATGGAAAAGAAATACTAAATCAAAGTTGTTACTTAACTGTCTCCTCCCTGTCTTATCTACTTTCTCCCCCAAGATGCTCAGCATATGAACAGTTAGGATTTTAAGTATGAGTGGCTAAGAATTATACAAAGCTAGTAATAGCAGATTGTTCACTACATTATTTTGGGGCAATAGTTTTTTCAAATTCCATAGAAATCTTTCTGGGAATGAAAGGGAATGTTGAAAGTTTAATTTGGGGATGGGGAAAGGTGTATTTTCAATATAGAAAAGGCTACAGTGTAATTTTATGGAAAAGAGACACTTAGCTTAAGAGCCATCAGTTTTCTGTTCAGCCCTCTCTCTCCATGCTGAACTTATTAGTGCCTACCTTAAAAACTGACATCCAAACTCAGGGCTCATAATAGGTGCTCAATATATATTTGTGGAGTGAATTAACAAAAACAAAAAGTTGATCTAATCTCATGGAATGGTGTAAAAGCAGGAAAAACGATATACTGTGTTAACATTCCATTCTTCAACTTCAGCAGAACAATGACAGAAAACTGAAAGGCATTAGATTCTGGAAGCCGAGTAATAAAATGTTCTCTTTTTAGATTTGGCAAGTATGCTGCTTTCTTCAGTCCAGCATTAGGCAGAAATCCGCAGTCACCAGTGGTAACCTGAGAGCTGCGGAGAGTTCAAATCTCACTCAAAACGATCTTATACCAAATCAAGTACACAAAGTACAATAATAATAAGGAGAAGCAAACTCTACACTCATGGTAAAAGGGAGGGAGAAGTGAGAGACATGTTGGCAAAGTGAAAAGAGCAGGGTATTTAAGTCAAAGAGTCTGGATTCAAATTCCACCTGCTCCCTAAGTAGTGATGTGGTTGTATGGCTCTCTGAGCCATAACTGCTTCATTTAGAAAATGGGGTTAACAATAACACGCAGTTCATAAGGCTGGGTGAGGCTCAAATGTGTGTGCTAAGTGCTATATAAACTAAAAGGTATAAAATAAAATCAGAATCTCCAGTTTAAATTTTGTTCCTCAATATTCAACTAAATATATACTTATAAATATAGAAACCAAAAATAAGTGAGGGGATGGCTGAATAATGCTGGAGTCTGCTCTGCTGACTAATTAGCAGGATGCCAAAGTTAAATTATAGCATTTGGAGAAAACAATATATTATAATTGTTAAGAAAACAAGTCCATTATCAAAATACCACATTTATTTACACCAATGGCCTCACAACATTAACAGTTAAATGGAGTAGCTAATAGACTTTATATCATAAGAAATGATTTGTAAAGCTGCTCTTTTCCTTGGATGCTAGAGCACAATCTTTCAATTTAATAGGACTCAGTAAAGCAAGTACCACTGCTTCTCTACATTGCTAAATTTTCTATGTCCAATCCCCAACTTTTCTCACTAAACTTTTTTGAATTATTTCAGGCGACCATCAAATATTTGCTTGGCATGAGATTTGTCATGATAGATTAAAAAAATATAGATAACATTTTTCGATAGTTTACCACCTGCCCAGGCATTATGCTAAGGGTTTTTTTTTCTTTATTTTTTCTTTTATTTTAAATTCAGTTTTATTGAAATATATTCACATACCATACAGTCATCCATGGTATACAATCAACTATTCACAGTACGATCATATAGTTACGCACTCATCACCACAATCTATTTCTGAACATTTTCCTTACATCAGAAAGAATCAGAATCAGAATAAAAAATAAAAGTAAAAAAAGAACACCCAAACCATCCCCCCCATCCCACTCTATTTGTCATTTAGTTTTTGTCCCCATTTTTCTACTCATCCATCCATACACTAGATAAAGGGAGTGTGATCCACAAGGTTTTCACAATCTCACTGTCTCCCCTTGTAATCTACATATTTATATAATTGCCTTCAGGAGTCCAGACTACTGGATTGGAGTTTGGTAGTTTCAGGTATTTACTTCTAGCTAATCCAATACATTAAAACCTAAGAGGTGTTATCTATATAGTGCATAAGAATGTCCACCAGAGTGACCTCTTGACTCCATTTGAAATCTCTCAGCCACTGAAACTATTTCACCTCATTTTGCATCCCCCTTTTGGTCAAGAAGATATTCTCAATCCCACGATGCCGGGTCCAGATTCATCCCTGGGAGTCATATCCTGTGTTGCCAGGGAGATTTACACCCCTGGGAGTCAGGTCCCATGCAGGGGGGAGGGCAGTGAGTTCACCTGCCGAGGTGACTCAGTTAGAGGGAGAGAGAGGGCCACATCTGAGCAACAAAGAGGTACTCAGGGGGAGACTCTTAGGCACAATTATATGCAAGTTTTATGCTAAGGGTTTTACATACAATATCTTGTTTAATTCTCATACAACACAATAATATATGCATTGTTGAAGTGAAGTGACTTACCCAAGTTGGTGAGCAGAGGAGTTAAGTTTCAAACTCAGATCTCTGCAATCCCCGAACCCATATTCTTAACTGTTACCTCCTGTTGCTTTCATATTTTAAGCTTAACTGGACCTCTAAATTAATTCCACTGCTGAAGTAATTATTTCTAAAGATTAGGCCACACAAAATTCACAGTAAATCTGCACAGGAATGAAACCAAAGTATGGAAAATGCCTCTATATAATCAGAAAGGTCAGTTCTTTGGGGGACCTCCCATTTATAGTATCCTGAATTCTTACAATTCTGTCCCAGGTCACCCAAGAATAATACCTTCTAGAGGCCGCATACTTGTAGACCATGAAACCAGGTTAAGATCTGGGAATATGAAATTGTACTTCAGCCCAAATTGTCACTTAACTTCCCAGGTAGCACCCAAGCAACTATAATGTATCTCAGAGATTTTAGTGCCGGCTCAGAGTTAATATGGCAAACACAGTGCTGTTCACTCACTGAGTATACCCAGCAGAGCCAGGTCATCACAAGGCTCATGGTGCATTAGTTAGATATAGTCCCTGCCCTAGATGGTTCACAGTCTACTTGGAATAATGAACAGATGTATTTTAATAGAGTATGGCATGTGCCCTGACAGAGGTACAGTCAGGATGCCATGGAAGCTGAGAACAAAGTAACTTAATTTTGCTTGGAGGATTCAGGGGTGCCTTCTCCAAAAACATAACATGAGCTGAATCTAGTGTGGGTCACAGAAACTGAGACTTCTGACTTAAGTTGGGCCTCCTTTTCCCTCCAAAATCACCCTCAAAACAACCAGTAGCACAAGAGACACAAACACAAACTCCATCTTTGATGAAATTTAAATACATGTGTAACACGGAGCCATACTAAGTGAAGATGCAAAGCAGATAAAGGAATTCTTACTGACCTGGCGGAACAAAGCAAAAAAAGCAGAGGGGATAACTAAGAGAAGCAAGCTGTATTGCTGCAGAAAAGCTAAGGAGGGTACAGGAATTAAATGCACAGGTACCATAAAAGCAGGAATGAGGCATAAGTTTGAAAGGGAGTTTGCTAGGAAGTGTGTATGTGAAGCACAGAGACAACCCCACCCCCCCCACCCCCGCCACCTCAGGTCCCAACCTCCTTCATTCCCACATGGGCAACTACATCCCACAGTCTCCCAGCTTCAGGAGACAGAAATAGGAGTCTCACAGAAAGGGAATCAGAAAGTCTTGGGACTCAGTGAAATCGGTACATTGGAGGGAATGGTAAGGCACTAAACTGAGAACAGGGAAAAGGCAAAAGGAAATGTACATAACAAGCACTGTATTCTAGTTGATGAAGTTGTATAATATGGGTATATGGGTATACAGGTTAACAATTCTGAAACAATTCTAAACAACTATTCATGTATACTGGAATTGGATGCAGATGGGGGGGCAGATTTCTCACTGCTGAAGTGGGAAGTTAAAGATTAACAAAGGGAGTAGGTTAGAATGATCCACATGGTAATGGATTAGAGTTGGAGACATCAGTATGAAATCATGTTTTGTTTAATAGATGCAGATGGTTACATATAGAAATATTTACAGATATGTATATATAAATGGTACATGTGTATACCATGTAGATTGAAAAGGCTGTGTCAATTGAGAAGGCCTAGAAGCAATGACATCCAGTAGTAAGGAGCATATCTAGTAGCCAGATCTTGGTTTCTAAAATCGTTAGCTAATAAAAGGAACCAGCACACTTTGGAGAAATGCCTGAGTCTAGGACTGAGGCAAGAAATATACAAGATAAGCCTGGAGCATCTCGCAGTTTCAGAAAGTAAGGAAGTGCTCAAAAAGAAAAAAAAAAAAAAAAACCACAATGATGGAGGCATGTCAAAGTGATATAGGAGCCAACTGAAGGTTCCTATTGTCCAAAACTAGAATAAATGGAGGAAAAGAGATAAGAATTCCAAATAATGTATATAAACATTCTACCCATAAGGAAGTGGACCATAACTCCCCATTGCTTAAGTGAGGGCTGGGCACCGTGATTCTCCTCCAAAGAGTATACAATGTAAAAGGAGGGGGGATAAAAGAGTAACTTCATAGTGGAGAAATCCAACAAACACTACTTCAGCCAGATAATCAAAATTAATATCAACAGTAATAAGTCATACTGAGGTGCCCTTGATAAGATGTGATGAGAACGGGCACTTAACCTCTGTGATCTTCCTCCCAAAGACACATTACTGCAGTCTAATCATGAGAAAACATTAGGCAAATACCAATTAAGGGGCATTCTATGAAATATATGACCAGTAATTCTCCAACCTGTGAAGGTCATCAGAAACAATAAAGTCTGAGAAACTGTCACAACCAAGAGTTGCCTAAGGAGACATGACTTCTACAAGTAATGCAGTATCCTGGATGAGATCTTGGAACAGAAAAGGGCATTAGCCAAAAAACAAACAAACAACAAAAACACCCAGAAAAACAGAGGAAATCTATTGAATAAAGTATGCATTTAAGTTAATAATAATATGTAAGTACTAGTTTATTAATTGCAACAAGGTACCATACTAATATAAGATGATAATAATAGGGGAAACCGGATGTGGGCTATAGAGAACTCTCTGTACAATCTTCACAATAGTTCTGACAATCTAACATTGTTTTAAAAAAATAAAGTTTATTTAAGAAAAAGATAATGGTACTACATTTTCCAGTTAATTTCTTCTGTAACTTTCCATTCTAAATTCAAAAGTTTCCAAACTTCAGAAAACTGAAGTGGTATAAAGGAGGAATAATATTATTTGGTTTAGTTAACATCTATAATTTCTTTAAATTCTAGAACTTTCTGAATTTTAGGCAACAACTTTCCCAGTGCTTTCAAAATGCCCCAGATCATTACGGAGGATCAATCAACAGGCAGTAGAAGGTGGGGTCCTTATCAGCAACCCAAAACTAATTTTGGCCAATTTAAACAAATAAATGGAGGATACAGGGCAATTCGCAGCATTTAAGGTACAGCTATCCAAACAGGATTTTAAGCAGGCAGCTCAAAGTCAGGCCTCAGGATATCCCACCTTCTCTTCCAAGAACTCTCTTGAGAGGAATCAGCTCTAGCTGACTTCCATTCTGGGGACTCTGCTCAAACTCAGATTCTCAAAACATGGATGTAGTGTGGGTGGCTTACTTTGAATCATATACTTACCTCCTGGCCAGAGGAAAGCCTATAGGCAAAGGGGGAGAGGGAGCTATCCCTCAAAACTAAGGTGCTATTTCTAGAAGAACAGGAAGCAGAACTGAGCAGACCAAAAAATCAGTAGTCCACCACAGAGTCCCTGCCTTCAAGGAACTTACAATCCAAAGAGGAAAGTCAGTGCAAGGAGGATATTTGGACCCAAACATCCTGAAATAAAAACACAGGTGGGAAACTACAAAGCAGGGAGGTGGGATGCTCAAGAATGGGATCTTCAAGGTCTGTCCTCAATATTGGAAGTATCATGATGGAGGACACAGAGTCAAACTGTAAGAGTTTCTGGGAAAACATCATCCAGTGATAAACAAATGTGAAGAAATCCAAATAGCATGCAAATCATCAGTGAAGAGAGTAGCCCATTTGGTCTACATGGATGGGTGGTGTGTGCGTTTTCTTATTTGCAAATCTTGTTTTAAGAGTGATTTTTTTTTTAGAACATGGTTACATCCATGAATGAAGAAAAGAAAGAAGTATGCTCAGTCTTAGGCATGTTTCCAGGGATCAGCTATAGTTATCTTGGTGATCAGCATTTCAGCTGTAGGCTTCTAGATGCACAATGAGCCTATTCTTAGAGTAGGAAGTTTCAGCTGCTTCAGGAAGCTTGTCTCCACCTCTCCTTCAGGCAAAGAGCTTTGGACACAGAAAAGATACTGACAAAGAACATTCCCAAGGCCCCAATTTAGGCTCCTGAAATGGCAGGAAAGAAAGGGCTTTTGCAGGCACCAGTTATCATCAGGCAAGTCAATGCTAAGGACCACTCAACAGTTCCCTGCCTCTCTAGCTCCTCCCCTAAACAAAAAGCTTTCATGTCATGTTAGGCAAATGTGCCAGTTTGAAACTGTTAGGGATCCCAGAAGAGCCTCAATCTTTTAACCCAATCTTGTTGGGAGGAACCTTTGACTGAGTGTTTCCATTGAGATGCAACTCACCCAACTTTGTGGGTGAGACCTTTGAATAAATTATTTCCATGGAGATGTGATCCCACCCATTCCAGGTGGGTCTTGATTAGTTCACTGGAGAACTTAAAAGAAGCTAAGAGCCGACACAGACCCAGACGCTTGGAGACGCTTGGAGATGCAGACAGAAGGACGTTTGGAGATGCTAAGCTAAGAGATGAAGCCCAGAATTTGCCACGGAGAAGCTAAGAGAGGACCCCCAGATGCTTAGAGAGAAACACCCTGGGAGAAAGAAGCAAGGACGCACAGGAGCCAAGAGAGAGGTGTGAAGACAGAAGCCCAAAGACAATTTGGAGCAAGTTTTTTGAAACACAACCTGGGAGTAAAGGACCAGCAGACACCAGCCCCATGCCTCCCCAGCTGACAGAGGTGTTTCAGATGCCATTGGCCATTCTTCAGTGAAGGTATCCTCTTGATGATACCTTAGTATGGACACTTTTATGGCCTTACAACTGTAAATTTGTAACCTAATAATTCCCCTTTATAAAAGCTAATCCATTCCGGTATTTTGTATAATGGCAGCTTTAGCAGACTGGAACAGTAGATAAGGCAGATAATTCAGGAGAACCAGCACCCTGTGTCACAATCCAACTTTCATGATAACTTAGAAGAAAAAATTTCCCTCTGATTATTCCATGAGTGATTTCAATGCCAAAGAGCCAGCTGGAGTAAGTGATTTTTCACATTTTTGACTACAGAATGGACCACAATTGGCAGAAATGCATCCCACAAGTCAGTCTCTAACCTACGATTTAGGCTTACATCAACAAATTCCTCCAAATTCCCAAGTGTTATTTTATCTGAGCAATTGCCTTATTCCTGGCATCCTAGCATGCCACTTCCTGTTCTGTACAGTGGAGGTGGGGACCATTTTGGCTAGTTGAATCAGCAAACTCGCTTAGAAATTAGCTTGGTAGAACTCTGACCCCAAATACCCTTACTATAATTTTAAAATAAATCATCCCAAAATGACAAAGCAGGACCAGGGCAGTAGACCCCTCACTGAATACTAAGAAGTTTAATGGAAAGGAAATTGCCAAAGCTACAGGGAAAATTGCTATTACAAAAATTGTATTCCAGATTTCAGAGCACAGGTCAATTATATTTCCTAAACATGTTCAAAGGATAGATAAAATGCCAGCCATGCTCTCTGTGTTTATATCTATTAATTTACTATTACCAATACTTGCTGAAAGTACCACAAGAGAATTCATGGAGCTCTATAGAGGGTTCTGCTCTTTTTCTTTCACAATCTTATTACTATTGCTATAAACTCCTCTATGATGCAGGCATTCAAGGAATGAATCAAAACTATTTTTTCATATCTAGGTTGTAGTAACTTCTCTGCCTTTTTACAGCTGTAAAGTCCTTGGGTTGCTGCTTCCTTTCAAAAAACAAATGAACAAAAAACAAAAACGTCATTCCCTAAATGAGGTCAAGTTTCCTTTTGACACATTGAAGGTACTCAACAAATGTCTGTCAAATTAATTAAAAATAAAGGTACCATTTACAAGTATTATGTACAATAATTTTGTCTATTTTAAAATGACTAACTCTTTTGGCTATACCCCCAACTTACATCACAGTCCCCCAACATACATTCATATGGCATACTGTGTAGAGAAGCTTGAACACAAGGAAAGGAATATGAAATATTTTCTTTAAAAGGCATTTATAATTATTTTGTAAAACCAATGTGTGTTTAGGAAGCATTATGTTACTAATCTTTTCAGTGGTGTTCAAGGTAATCATGTGGGTATGTAAACAGCAAAGAAATGGCTGAGAAGTGAATGATCATCTTCTTTTTTTTTTTTTTTTTTTTTTTTTTGGTAAAGTTTTCAGCAGAGATACTTGAGACTGAAAAAAAAATAATTTATAAATAGCTAAATAACCAAAACAACTTAACCTGCCTCTTTGTAAACTTTAGCTATGAGGAATTCTTCTGAGATATGGGAAGAGGGGGTTTTATAAAACACAATTTATCCTCCACTCTGAAATCACATCTTGGAGTTTGGGCTAGAAAGGGATTTGGAAAGTATCATCCAATAAAGCTTGAAAGTTTATAATGAGTGGGGATCCAAAACACTGAAAAGAGAGAGGGTTGAGTCCAGTTCCTTTTAATTCCCTCTTCCTGCATCTAACATATGCCCCTTCTCCTTGCAAGACTATGGTTTCTGGCCCTCACTTTCATCTAAGAATTAACTTAATTGCCACCTTGTACTAGAGGAACACGTGGTAGTCACAACTTGAAAGCAGACAGATACTTGCTATCCCGGAAGCTTCATAATGATGATGGGGTTGAATCAGCAAGACTTTGGATGCCAGAACAAAGAACAAGGGAACAAATGTGTTATGACCATTTGTGAAAATTATGCCAGCCCCACCAATAGTGCGTACTATGGCCCCTATGTGAAGTACATCTGGAGCTACATGTGGTTGCCTGATTGTCTTGCTCAATGCTTCCGCATATTTAGTAGAAACCAAGGATTTAAAACAGATTCCTCTTCATGTCAAAAACTAATGTCACTTTGTCCTCAAGATTATCATTTTTTTAAGCCTCTCATTTCTAAGAGAAGAAAGGGTACCTGTATATTTGTGTGCAAGTGCTCTTGCATGTGTGTGTGTGTGTGGTGGGAGGAGAATAACAAGGAGAAAGCAGAGGAGCCAACAGCCAATCCTGGCTTCTGTGTAACAAGGATGTCATTATCAGATGAGATGTCTAGGTGTAATGTGTCTTGCATAGGCTGCTCAGCAGAGTATTTCTGTTCCACTGCTTCTCCTCACACTGGACACAGAACAGCCCTATTTAGAGACAAAGAGGAGAGGTTTCAGAGGACAGCATATGGAATTATTCTGTGTCGTTGAGGCAGATTTGATCTTTGAGACTATTTAAAAATTCTAAGCCTGCAGCAATATAACTGGGTTATTTTCTCTTAATATTACTTCAAGGTAGGTCAGAGTCTACCATTTCCTTCAAAGACCTGGCAAAGGATTTCGCATTCCTTTATTTTAGCATTACTTCTATAAAACTCTAAAAAAAGAAATCCCTATATGAAGTCATGAATTTGGCTAGTGCATGCCTGATTTAATATAATTATGAAAAAATAATCTGTTTTTTTGCCCCCCGAGTCGTCAAAATAGCCTTCTATTTTAATGTGTTTTTAAATAAGCATCTTGATTCATTATTATTATACTGGAAAAATGAGAATTTTCTACCATTAAAAGGCTAGATTAAAATAAACAATATGTTTGCAGAGATATACTTGGCACATACAGGATCCTATCACATTCATAAGCAAGATAACACACAAAAAAATGCCTTTCTTACACCTTTGCTCACAGCGAAAGGATAAGGAATGATAGTAACCCAAAGTGAAAACTTACTAATATTGTAAAACTTGACTTCTAAAGTAAGGTACAAAAATTTTAAATAATAATCCTTTTCCAGTAAAATTAACGTATTTCATATATTGAAAGAATCAAATGACCTTTGTCTAGCTAAAGCTTCCTAATGAAGGAAAAACAACAGAAATGAATCACTCAAATGTTTCTGGGGAGCGAGATCAGGTAAAATGCTGTTTTATAACTAAGCACTTTGCATGTGAAGCTCATTTGATCCTCACAGCATCTGTAATTTTACAGATGGGCTAGGTGAGGCTCAGAGAAGAACTTAGATCAGATCACACAGTTAAAAAGAGCAGAGCCAGGACTAGACCCCAGATGAGTCTTACCTTCTGAACCATGCTGTCCCTGTGCTGCTTTTCAACCTGAATGCACACAGAAACAGCAGGAAAAATGGAGAAATCAGACTAAATCAGGTTACACAGGGAAACCTCAGAATGTTAATATTAACATTTTAAAAACTTGCATGGTTTTCTACACATGGTCAATAGTACTGGTTCTAAAAGACTTAGTTGTATTTCCAGAAAACAAAAAACAAACAAACAAAAAAAAACTGCTTTTCAGGAAGCCTCTTGGATGGCTCAGTATAAGTGAAACTCATTGTGATGTTGTTATCACCAAGAATCATTAAACTACACCGTAAGGAACAGACATAATACATGGCCTAGAGGATGGGAAAATGCAAACGGGACTCCCCATTTGATTGAAAATGCAAAGGGGACTCCCCATTTGATTGCATTTGATTGGAAAGAAAATGCAAGCACAAGGCCCACAGACTCCTTTCTCTCCTGCCAGTTGAGCCTCAAACCTCCACTGAGACCGTACACCACCTTGACTCTGACTGGCCTGAACCGAAACTTGCCAGGAACACATGACTCAGGGGTCTTCTCATTTTGTTTTGTTCTGTCGTGTTGTGTTGTGCTATGCTGTGTTTTGTAAAGACTTCTGATGGAAACCTGCTGCCTCTTGCTTCACTCTTCTACCCATGGGAAACTTCTGGTGACTAGAAAGCACATGGGCTACTAAAATATTGATATAATAAAAGAAAACTACTTTGGTCTCCTTGTAACATCTCCAACCTAAAAATTCCTAACTACAACTACTAGATTATAGATGATAATATTGATTCCTTTTTATTTCATCTCTCAATCCTTTCCTACATGTGCTGATTTAACAGTGAGAGTACATTTAGAACAGGGTGAAACCTACACATTTGGAGTCTCACAGACTTGAGCTCAGGTCCCAATTAAGCCTTCAGTGTGACCTCAGCAAGATACTTGGTCTTTCAGACTTTGTTTTCCCAAATGTAAAATAGTGGTAATGATAATATTATAACAGTAACACTACTTCACCTCTTACATATTAAATGGGAATATACATTTTAAAAAACACTTTACAAATTAAAAAGTATACAAATGATAATTATTATGATTATTCATTGTGCAAAAGTACAATGGGTGACAAAGATGAAAAAGGTAGTAACAAGTCTAAATATGACATAGTGAGAAAAGGTCCAGGAATAGGGTCTTAGAAAACATTACATCTTCTTCCAGCTCTACTATTAACTAGATGTATGGTACTGGACAAGGGATTTAACCTCTTTGGATAAACATTTCTTCATCTACCATAAATATAATGTGAATGGAAAAAGAGAAGAAAACCATGGGTCACACAATGGGCTAGAATTTTATAAATTCTCCCTCATTTAATCCAAATAGCAGGTTTCTCAAGAAGCATTATGATATCCACTGTTATAGATGAAGAGAAGTGAGAGACTGAGAAGTTAAGAAATATTACTTAGGGGTAAACTCACTGCCTTCCCCCTACATGGGACTTGACTCCCAGGGGTGTAAATCTCCCTGGCAATGTGGGACATGACTCCCAGGGATGAGCCTGGACCTGGCATCGTGGGATTGAGAAAATCTTCTTGACCAAAAAGGGGAAGAGAAACGAAACAAAATAAAGTTTCAGTGGTTGAAAGATTTCAAATGGAGTTGAGAGATCATTCTGGAGGTTATTCTTACATGTTATACAGATACACCTTTTTAGTTTTTAGTGTATTGGAATTGTTAGAAGGAAATGCCTGAAACTCTTGAACTGTAACCCAATAGCCTTGACGCTTGAAGACAATTGTACAACTATGTAGCTTACACGGTGTGACTGTGTGATTGTGTAAACCTTGTGGCTCATACTCCCTTTATCCAGTGTATAAGCAGATGAGTAGAAAACTAGGAACAAAAAGTAAATGAATAATAGGGGAGATGGAGGATGGGATGTTCTGGCTGTTCTTCTTTACTTGTATTTTTATTCTTTTTTTTTTTTTTTAGTAATGAAAATGTTAAAAATTGATTTCGGTGAATGCACAACTGTATGATGGTATTGTGAACAACTGATTGTACACTGTGGATGATTGTAGGGTATGTGAATATATCTCAATAAAACTGATTTGGAAAAAAAAAATAGAAAAACAACAGAAATATGCCTTAGAGCACACCGTGGTAGCCCAAAGTTCAAACCCTGTTCCGCTGACTCCAAACACCATGATCAACCTTGTAAAGCACCACAAAAAGAAAAGAATAGTGACCATGGCTTTGATCTAGGTGATTTCTAAGGGCTTATTTTAACTCTAACATAACACAATTCTTAAATTTGGTTAATTTTCCACTTGATGAAAAATAAAAGCCTATGGAACCCAGAGTTTTAACTGCATCTTCAGTTTCTACATGACCTCTTTTCACAAAAGCTTCCTTGTTTTTCAGACAGGCAGGCTGGCTATTAGTGGGCTGATCAAAGTTCTTTAGCTGTCCACTCCCAGCTCTTCTCTGGAGATGAACATGACTCATGTCATTGGGCTGTTTCAACTCATCTCCTCACAAACACAGGCCAATAACAGAAGGACAATCACACCACTGGTTTCCAACACTGTGAGTAAAAGCTGCCCACATATCCCCAGCTTCGTGGACAGAAAATAAACACAGCTCTCCCTCTCGCTAAAAGAAAATTGCTGAATTTATAGCATGGGACTTGCATGGTAACTACATTGAGAGGAGGGGGGGAGAAAACCTCTGAGGAATTCTCCTCTCTGACCAATGTCTGCGACAGAAGAAAAGCATTAGAGGATGGCTGCCTTGTGTTAACTACAAGGCTTCTAACTCCATTTTACTTCCACTGTTACTGATGTAATTGTGATTTCCTGCTGCATTTATAATTAAGAAAGAAACAGATGGTAATACTTAGTATTAAGCAATAAGGAGTGGCCATTAAAACAATCTAGAATGCCAGCAGTTGTATGTGATGTCAGAGGTTTAGTTTACCATAACCAAGTTTTATATCCATGGGAAAAAGGAAGAGAAATTAAGGCCTTCCCTCCCCCCACCCCCCACCCCCAAAACAAATCCATTCATATCACAGCTGTCCCCTCACTGAAGAGACTTCTCACATCACAAGCAGACTCCAACTTTTCATTGCTAGACAATGAAAAACACATCTTGGTTTTATCATAAATTGCCATCAAAATGGCAAAACATGAAATTCAAGATGGAACATTTGCCAAGCTATGGACATGCTGTTGGGGTGGCACTAGAAAATCACTAAAATCACACTTGGGGGGTGGGGCAGACTGAGGCTAGATGGATGAATTCAAGAATACTGTAGGAACATGGTCAGCAGCCCAGATCTCCTACAGAAAGTAAGGGGCTATTAAATTGTGATACAAAAACAAGACAAAACAAACCCCCTTCCCCCACTAAAAATATATTTGTATAAAACTGAAAAGACAAATGGCTATATAATTTTTCCAATCAGACATTCCATTGTCCAATCACAACGTCAACAAGCTATTAGTAACCTCTTCCCCTTCCTCCAACTTACATGTGGGAAAGCTTTTGCCCTTAGTAATCTGAACTTCCTATATAATTTCTCAGCCCTCAAACTTGCCTTCAGATTCTTCTTTGAGGCAATTTCATCTCACTGGAATTAAACCATGTCTCATAGGGATCCAGTTACCAGTGTGGAGAAATCATTGTCTAAACCAACACACCTATCCAGGCAGCAGCTCTGACTCTCATCAGTCTCTTCCATCTTCCTTACAGTTTCTGTCACACGCCAACCTCCAGTCTAAATTACTAAACTTGTAAGATGCATGGCAGCAGAATGGCTTCACCCTGAGAACATCCCAAGGCAGCTAATCATAATTCCTTCCAGTTATGAATAGTTCTATACATTACCAAATAATGAGGAACACATCTTAAGAATTCTGAAATACCTTACACTGGTAGAACATTCTATTCCCTACTTCCCATGCCCAAAACACACACACACACACACACACACACACACACACACACACACACTGACCAATCAAATAAAAAGGTAGTATAGAATGAAGGAAGTACAGGGGTAGGTGGAGCTTAGGAACCATTGGCAAAAATACTGAAAATCTGTGAACTCATTTTCCAACTAGAGGATCCTTAAGAAAATGTTCTTAATGTTCAGAGCCTCTGATTATGTGACAATAGTTACACTTGAGATTCATTAAGTCACAATCATCAGAAAAGCAAATGGAAGACAATTCATACTGAAACTTTTGCCAACATTTTCCAACCAATGGCACATTTATTAACTGTAGGATAGGACTCAACAAGTCTTTTCTCATAACCTGCACAGACTACAGTAGGAGAACCCTAAAATTGAGAAAAGGGAATGCCAGCATCCACATTGCCTGGAATAACTCTTAGATTTAGCTAAATACTAGGCATAAGGCCCTGGACAGGCTATGAACAGCACATCAAAAGAAATACCGATAATAGCTGCAGCGCTGGCTAAATACTGAAGTCATGAAAAGTAGTGATTGGCTCCGTTTTCAAAGTCCTATATATCCCCATCTTTTGGCAGAGGATGCTAGTTAGTTACCAACTCTGTTTTCCTCTTCTTCTACCGTATTAATGACAGAATTATAGCTGAGTACACTGTATATGGCTACTCAGCTAGACTATGTTTTCCAGCCTCCCTTTCACTTAGGCATGGTGGTGTTTTAAGCCTCATCAATGGTTTATGAATGAAAGTGACATACGCCACGTCCAGCTCTGGCCTTGAAGATGACCATGTTCTCTTTCCCTTTTCCAGTTGACAAATCAGCTTCTACAATGCAGATAATGACAGGGTTCTAGGTGACAGTAGAGCAAGGAAATGGAAGAACCTGGTCCCTGAAGGAACATGGGTAGCAGAGATAATCAACAGACAGGACACTCACACCAGGACTGTTAAATGAACAATAAATGAGCTTCTTTGCTATTTGAGCCACATTATTGGGTCTTTTTGTTACAGCAGCTTAGACTTTACCATAACTAGTATATGCACCAAATAGGAATAAAATATATTAAGAATACAAATATACTATGAATGTAATCTCATTGGTCAACATTTGTTTTCCATAACTACTGCACTCCCTTTATCAATCTACCTTGGAAAATTCTCCTTCTAAATTTCTTTGGCATTTTCTCATAGGCACAGAGACGTGAGTAAGAGCAGTTTTGTCATTTTGATATCCTAGAAATTTTCAATAGCTCCTAAGCAAACATATAAAGGGTACCTTTTATATGCCTATTTCTATGCTAAGTGCTGGGGAATAGGAGGGTGGGAGGTGGTACAGAAATCTCTGACATAGACTTTTATTCCTGTAGATCTATTCTAAGTTCATAGCATCATCTCTTTTATCCACACAGTCTTTTTTTTTTTTTTTTTTAATATTTTTTCTGAGCTTGTGATTTTGGTAGAGAAAGGTAGCACTATCTATATTACATGAGAGGAAACTAAGACTCAGAGAAGTTAATATGATTCCCAAGGAATACAAAGCTATTCCAAGACAAATTTCACTGTTTTTCCTCTCATTGTCTAGGCCATTGTTCTTAAAGTGTGGTCCGTGGGTGCTTCTATAAAACACAAAGTCCAGGTCTCCCCTCCATATATGAATCAGAATTGGCTGGGGGCATGGTAGGAATCTGTATTTCTCACAAGTGTCCCAAACTATTCACATGCAAATTAAGCAAAGCACTGTTCTAGACAGTGGCCATACCCTATGCCAGCTCAGCAACATCTCATTAGCGTGTGAGAAGAAAATTCATTTCTTTTTTTTTTTTAATCTTCATTTTATTGAGATATATTCACATACCACGCAGTCATACAAAACAAATCGTACTTTCGATTGTTTACAATACCATTACATAGTTGTACATTCATCACCCAAATCAATCCCTGACACCTTCATTAGCACACACACAAAAATAACAAGAATAATAATTAGAGTGAAAAAGAGCAATTGAAGTAAAAAACAACACTGGGTACCTTTGTCTGTTTGTTTCCTTCCCCTATTTTTCTACTCATCCATCCATAAACTAGACAAAGGGGACTGTGGTCCTTATGGCTTTCCCAATCCCATTGTCACCCCTCATAAGCTACATTTTTATACAACTGTCTTCGAGATTCATGGGTTCTGGGTTGTAGTTTGATAGTTTCAGGTATCCACCACCAGCTACCCCAATTCTTTAGAACCTAAAAAGGGTTGTCTAAAGTGTGCATAAGAGTGCCCACCAGAGTGACCTCTCAGCTCGTTTTGGAATCTCTCTGCCACTGAAGCTTATTTCATTTCCTTTCACATCCCCCTTTTGGTCAAGAAGATGTTCTCCGTCCCACGATGCCAGGTCTACATTCCTCCCCGGGAGTCGTATTCCACGTTGCCAGGGAGATTCACTCCCCTGGGTGTCTGATCCCACGTAGCGGGGAGGGCAGTGATTTCACCTTTCAAGTTGGCTTAGCCAGAGAGAGAGGGCCACATCTGAGCAACAAAGAGGCATTCGGGAGGAGGCTCTTAGGCACAACCATAGGGAGGCCTAGCCTCTCCTTTGCAGCAACTGTCTTCCCAAGGGTAAAACCTGTGGTAGAGGGCTCAACCCATCAAACCACCAGTCCCCTATGTCTGTGGTCATGTTAGCAACCATGGAGGTGGGGTAGGCGAATACCCCTGCATTCTCCACAGGCTCCTCAAGGGGGCACTACATCTTTTTTTTTTTTTCCTTGTTTTTCTTTTTTTTTTTTTTTAACTTTCCCTTCTTTTTTCAATCAACTGTATGAAAAAAAAAGTTAAAAAGAAAACAAACATACAATAAAAGAACATTTCAAAGAGACCATAACAAGGGAGTAAGAAAAAGACAACTAACCTAAGATAACTGCTTAACTTCCAACATGTTCCTACTTTACCCCAAGAAAGTTACCTAATATAACAACATTTCTGTGAACTTGCTCCTACTATATCCATCAGAAATTAACAGACTATAGTCATTCCTGGGCATCCCCAGAACATTAAATAGCTTATCTGTTCTTCTTGGATTATTGTTCCCCCTTCCTTAATTGCTCTCTACTGCTAGTTCCCCTACATTCTACATTATAAACCATTTGTTTTACATTTTTCAAAGTTCACATTAGTGGTAGCATATATTTCTCTTTTTGTGCCTGGCTTATTTCGCTCAGCATTATGTCTTCAAGGTTCATCCATGTTGTCATATGTTTCACGAGGTTGTTCCTTCTTACTGCCGCGTAGTATTCCATAGTGTGTATATACCACATTTTATTTATCCACTCATCTGTTGAAGGACATTTGGGTTGTTTCCATCTCTTGGCAATTGTGAATAATGCTGCTATGAACATTGGCGTGCAGATATCTGTTCGTGTCACTGCTTTCCGATCTTCCGGGTATATACCAAGAAGTGCAATCGCTGGATCAAATGGTAACTCTATATCTAGTTTTCTAAGGAACTGCCAGACTGACTTCCCGAGTGGATGAACCATTATACAGTCCCACCAACAATGAATAAGAGTTCCAATTTCTCCACATCCCCTCCAGCATTTGTAGTTTCCTGTTTGTTTAATGGCAGCCATTCTAACTGGTGTAAGATGGTATCTCATTCTGGTCTTAATTTGCATCTCTCTAATAGCTAGTGAAGCTGAACATTTTTTCATGTGTTTCTTGGCCATCTGTATTTCCTCTTCAGAGAACTGTCTTTTCATATCTTTTGCCCATTTTATAATTGGACCGTCTGTACTATTGTCATTGAGTTGTAGGATTTCTTTATATATGCAAGATATCAGTCTTTTGTCAGATACATGGTTTCCAAAAATTTTTTCCCATTGAGTTGGCTGCCTCTTTACCTTTTTGAGAAATTCCTTTGAGGTGCAGAAACTTCTAAGCTTGAGGAGTTCCCATTTATCTATTTTCTCTTTTGTTGCTTGTGCTTTGGGTGTAAAGTCTAGGAAGTGGCCGCCTAATACAAGGTCTTGAAGATGTTTTCCTACATTATCTTCTAGGAGTTTTATGGTACTTTCTTTTATATTGAGATCTTTGGTCCATTTTGAGTTAATTTTTGTGTAGGGGGTGAGGTAGGGGTCCTCTTTCATTCTTTTGGATATGGATATCCAACTCTCCCAGCCCCATTTGTTGAAAAGACCATTATGACTCAGTTCAGTGACTTTGGGGGCCTTATCAAAGATCAGTCGGCCATAAATCTGAGGGTCTATCTCTGAATTCTCAATTCGATTCCATTGATCTATATGTCTATCTTTGTGCCAGTACCATGCTGTTTTGGCAACTGTGGCTTTATAATGAGCTTCAAAGTCAGGGAGTGTAAGTCCTCCCACTTCGTTTTTCTTTTTTAGGGTGTCTTTAGCAATTCGAGGCATCTTCCCTTTCCAAATAAATTTGATAACTAGCTTTTCCAAGTCTGCAAAGTAGGTTGTTGGAATTTTGATTGGGATTGCATTGAATCTGTAGATGAGTTTGGGTAGAATTGACATCTTAATGACATTTAGCCTTCCTATCCATGAACATGGAATATTTTTCCATCTTTTAAGGTCCCCTTCTATTTCTTTTAGTAGAGTTATGTAGTTTTCTTTGTATAGGTCTTTTACATCTTTGGTTAAGTTGATTCCTAGGTACTTGATTTTTTTAGTTGCTATTGAAAATGGTATCTTTTTCTTGAGTGTCTCTTCAGTTTGTTCATTTCTAGCATATAGAAACATTACTGACTTATGTGCATTAATCTTGAATCCCGCTACTTTGCTAAATTTGTTTATTAGCTCTAGTAGCTGTATCGTCGATTTCTCAGGGTTTTCTAGATATAAGATCATATCATCTGCAAACAATGACAGTTTTACTTCTTCTTTCCCAATTTGGATGCCTTTTATTTCTTTGTCTTGCCGGATTGTCCTGGCTAGCACTTCCAGCACAATGTTGAATAACAGTGGTGATAGCGGGCATCCTTGTCTTGTTCCTGATCTTAGAGGGAAGGCTTTCAGTCTCTCACCATTGAGTACTATGCTGGCTGTGGGTTTTTCATATATGCTCTTTATCATGTTGAGGAAGTTTCCTTCAATTCCTACCTTTTGAAGTGTTTTTATCAAAAACGGATGTTGGATTTTGTCAAATGCTTTTTCAGCATCTATTGAGATGATCAATTGATTTTTCCCTTTTGACTTGTTAATGCGTTGTAATACATTGATTGATTTTCTTATGTTGAACCATCCTTGCATGCCTGGAATAAACCCCACTTGGTCATGGTGTATGATTTTTTTAATGTGTCTTTGGATTCGATTTGCAAGTATTTTGTTGAGGATTTTTGCATCTATATTCATTAGGGAGATTGGCTGGTAGTTTTCCTTTTTTGTAGCATCTTTGCCTGGTTTTGGTATTAGATTGATGTTAGCTTCATAAAATGAGTTAGGTAGTGTTCCATTTTCTTCAATGTTTTGAAAGAGTTTGAGCAAGATTGGTGTCAGTTCTTTCTGGAAAGTTTGGTAGAATTCCCCTGTGAAGCCATCTGGACCTGGGCATTTATTTGTGGGAAGATTTTTGATGACTGATTGGATCTCTTTGCTTGTGATGGGTTGGTTGAGGTCTTCTATTTCTTCTCTGGTCAGTCTAGGTTGTTCATATGTTTCCAGGAAATTGTCCATTTCCTCTACATTATCCAGTTTGTTGCCATACAGTTGTTCATAATATCCTCTTATAATTTTTTTTAATTTCTTCAGGATCTGCAGTTATGTCACCTTTTTCATTCATTATTTTGTTTATATGGGTCTTCTCTCTTTTTGATTTTGTCAGTCTAGCTAGGGGCTTGTCAATCTTGTTGATCTTCTCAAAGAACCAACTTTTGGTGATATTTATCCTCTCTATTGTTTTTTTGTTCTCTATGTCATTTATTTCTGCTTTAATCCTTGTTATTTCTTTCTTGTACTTGGTTTAGGATTGGTTTGCTGTTCATTTTCTAGCTTCTTCAGTTGATCCATTAGTTCTTTGATTTTGGCTCTTTCTTCCTTTTTAATATATGCGTTTAGTGCTATAAATTTCCCCCTTAGCACTGCTTTTGCTGCATCCCATAGGTTTTGGTATGTTGTGTTCTCATTTTCATTCGTCTCTATATATTTAGCAATTTCTCTTGCTATTTCTTCTTTAACCCACTGATTGTTTAGGAGTGTGTTGTTTAACCTCCAGGTATTTGTGAATTTTCTAAGTCTCTGATGGTTATTGACTTCTAATTGTATTCCATTGTGGTCAGAGAATGTGCTTTGAATAATTTCAATCTTTTTAAATTTATTGAGGCTTGTTTTATGTCCCAGCATATGATCTATTCTGGAGAAAGTTCCATGAGCACTAGAAAAGTATGTGTATCCTGGTGATTTGGGATGTAATGTTCTATATATGTCTGTTAAATCTAATTCATTTATCAGATTGTTTAGGTTTTCAATTTCCTTATTGGTCTTCTGTCTGGTTGAGCTATCTATAGGAGAGAGTGATGTGTTGAAGTCTCCCACAATTGTGGAAACATCAATTGCTTCCTTTAGTTTTGCCAGTGTTTCTCTCATGTATTTTGTGGCACCTTGATTGGGTGCATAGACATTTACGATTGTTATTTCTTCTTGCTGAATTGCCCCTTTTATTAGTATGTAGTGGCCTTCTTTGTCTCTCAAAACATCCCTGCATTTGAAGTCTATTTTATCTGAGATTAATATTGCTACACCTGCTTTCTTTTGGCTGTAGCTTGCATGAAATATTTTTTTCCATCCTTTCACTTTCAGTTTCTTTGTGTCCCTGTGTCTAAGATGAGTCTCTTGTATGCAACATATTGATGGTTCATTTTTTTTGATCCATTCTGCGAATCTATATCTTTTAATTGGGGAGTTTAATCCATTTACATTCAACGTTATAACCGTGAAGGCATTTCTTGAATCAGCCATCTTATCCTTTGGTTTATGTTTGTCATATTTTTCCCCTCTGTCTATTAATATCCTTTATTGTACCCATACCGAATCTCTTTAGTACTGAACCTTTCTCCAAGTCTCTCTGTCCTTTCTTTGTTTCTCTGTCTGTAGGGCTCCCTTTAGTATCTCCAGTAGGGCAGGTCTCTTGTTAGCAAATTCTCTCAGCATTTGTTTGTCTGTGAAAAATTTAAGCTCTCCCTCAAATTTGAAGGAGAGCTTTGCTGGATAAAGTATTCTTGGCTGGAAATTTTTCTCACTCAGAATTTTAAATATATCGTGCCACTGCCTTCTCGCCTCCATGGTGGCTGCTGAGTAGTCACTACTTAGTCTTATGCTGTTTTCTTTGTATGTTGTGAATTGCTTTTCTCTTGCTGCTTTCAGAACTTGCTCCTTCTCTTCTGTGTTTGACAGTGTGATCAGTATATGTCTCGGAGTGGGTTTATTTGGATTTATTCTATTTGGAGTTCGCTGAGCATTTATGATTTGTGTATTTATGTTGTTTAGAAGATTTGGGAAGTTTTCCCCAACAATTTCTTTGAATACTCTTCCTAGACCTTTACCCTTTTCTTCCCCTTCTGGGACACCAATGAGTCTTATATTCGGACGTTTCATATTATCTATCACATCCCTGAGGTCCGTTTTGATTTTTTCAATTTTTTTCCCCATTCTTTCTTTTATGCTTTCATTTTCCATTCTGTCATCTTCTAGGTCACTGATTCGTTGTTCAACTTCCTCTAGTCTTGTACTATGAGTGTCCAGAATCTTTTTAATTTGGTCAACAGTTTCTTTAATTTCCATAAGATCATCCATTTTTTTATTTAGTCTTGCAATGTCTTCTTTATGCTCTTCTAGGGTCTTCTTGATTTCCTTTGTATCCCGTACTAGGGTCTCATTGTTCATCTTTAGTTCTTTGAGTAGCTGCTCTAGGTGCTGTGTCTCTTCTGGTCTTTTGATTTGGGTGCTTGGGCTTGGGTTCTCCATATCGTCTGGTTTTTTCATATGCTTTATAATTTTCTGTTGTTTTTGGCCTCATGGCATTTGCTGAACTTGATAGGGTTCTTTTAGGATGTGTGGACCAATTGAAGTCCTTGTCTCTGATTTATCAGATCTACAGCTTCGTGGAGTACACTTTCTCTAACTAACCAGCCGGTGGCGTCCACGAGCCACCTGTTCTCCACAAGCCAGTTCTCCCCTGTTTAGCCTTTTTGGTGAGTGGGGGAGTGAGTCTTGTGGGGTCCAATTGGTGTACCAAGCTTGCGTGTGTAGTTGGTGTTGCCTGCCCTGTATATGGGGCGTGTTTCTGGGCAGTCAGGGAGGGGGGGTAGGTCTAACAATCAAATCTCCCTGGTGATCCTGGAGTTTTAAAGCTGCTGCAATAGTCTAATCCTTCAGTTCAGTCCTGCCACAGTTTGTCTCTGCCACTGACCCACAAGTCCTTGGTATTGGCGTATGGCTCCTGAGACTTGCAAGTGGGCCCCTCTTCCAGGCCGTGCACCCCGGGTCCTCTGTTGAGGGATGACTGTGCTGTGTCACAGGTGAGTGCCGTCCCCCCAGGGCAGTTCTGGGATGCTGGGCTGTGTAGGGAGGCTCCCAGTCTGCTGAAATGATGGCTGAATGGGGCTTTGTTAATTCACACTGCTCCACCTTCCCAGCTCTGGGACAATCAGCTGAGGTTGCAGGGAAGGCTAATGTCCACGCCCAGTTTTGTGGAGTGTGCCTGTTATTTGAAGCACTTCCGTCACACTGGGTTGTCTGGGGCAGCTCTGGGTTATGGGGCTGGCAATGGGCAGGAGTGTTTCCTGTCCACCAGGATGATGGCTGTGAGCGGACACCCCCCTTTTCTTGGGAAGTTGTGGTGTTTAGTGAATTTTCTCAGCCACTGGATTATTGCGTTTTGTCTCAGAGCTCTCTTAGTTCTGCTCTTGACTTGACCTGCCCAAATTGCAAGTCTTTGAAGCTTTCTGTATTGGGCTTCTTAGAGTAATTGTTTTAGAAAAAGAAAAAAGGATTAAAAAAAAAAAAAAAAAAAAAAGGGCCCTCCTCAGAGATCTAATGGGTTATTGAAATGTTAAGAGACAAAGCAACCAGGGCCATTAGTCCACAGGGCAGAGAGATTAGCTTTTCTTCGGGATTTGCATATGCGCCTCAGGGCCTGAGCTCGGGCCTGAGCTCTGCCCTTCCCCTTTCTATGTTCACCAGAACTCCAAAAATCCTCCGCTTTTATTTTGGAGTTTTTCGTGTTGTTTTTTTTCTCTATGCCTGTCTCCTCTCTGCTGGGCTGGCTGCTCTCAGATTCTCTGGTGTCTGGTCTCAGTCTTTCTATGGTTGGAGTTTGGATCAGTAGAATGAGTTTCCGATAAGGGGTGCCACTGCAGTTCTCCCTTCTCCTTCCCGGAGCTGACAGCCCCTCCTCCCATGGGAGTGAGCCTGGCAGGGAGGGGCGCGGGTCCCCTGGCCGCAAAAACTTACAGATTTCGCTGATCTCAGCAGTTCCACGTTTTCATGAGTGTTGTATGAAGTATGCCCAAAGTCAGATTGCTCTGTGGTGTCCAGTCCACGCCATTCCTGGCTTTCTACCTACTTTCCTGGAGGAGTAACTAAAACATACAACTCACCAGTCTGCCATCTTGCCCCCAGAAAATTCATTTCTAATATTTAATATAATCACAACTCTCTTCCTCCCTTCTCTAAATTTTAACCTTTTATCCACCCTAGTACTCTCAACTCCTTTTCCCATCTTTTACCAACATACCTGGCTTCTAGGGGCTACTCTGATGTCTCTATACTACAGGCTTAAGTGTGAACAATTTTTTAAAAATTTTTCTTTGACTCAGTTAAAACAAGGCTGAAATGTTTTTTCCCAAAAGGAAGCTTACAATGTTTGAAAGGAAAAGAGAGCCAAAGAACCCTCAAAGCAAAGAAGTTAGTTGGCAACTAAGCTTGTCTTAGCTTTTCTTCCCCACTTCAACCTGGTCTCGGGAACCCTGCCCCAAAGCCCACCTTTCAGACCAGCTGCTTCAATGCCCCGCTTTCTTCAGAGAGCTATCCTTCTCTGATGGGTGGCAGCTGTAATGTGAGACACACTCTGATAGCCAGCTTCTTGTGGACAGTGTTCATTAGCTGTTCTTAAGGTGCCTTCCCCTTTCCTATCCTATTGTCATGGCTACTGTACCTCCACCCTTAACCACGTGCTTCAGGGCCACTGTCCACCCAGCACCTCACTCCTCTTTATTGTCATAAAGTTAGAGAATATCCATGTTTGGAAATGACCCTCTGCAGAAATCAGCTTGTACAGGACTTCTGTGTTGTACAACTCGAAGAGATATGTTCATATTGTATTCCATGCGAACAGTGCCCATGGAGCTTGTACAATGTAACTGGCGTCCCTGGAGTTGTGCAGTACTACATAAAGTGGCTGCCAAACTGCACGTCAGAATGACCTGGGAGAGCTTCTTACAATTGTGAGTTTTGTGTCTCTGCACCACCACCCATCCTTTTCCCTCTTTCCACCTGAACTGTGATTCAGGAGGTTTGGAATAGGGCCCCATTTAAAAAGTATCTATGGTGAGGCTGATGATAATTATGGTTTGAGAATAAATAATCTCATCCACATTCATTTTGCAGGTGAATGAACTGAGGCCCCAAAGGATTAGGTGACAGATCAAAGTCATACCCTGCTGATAAGTCAGAGCTGCAGTCAGGTCCCAGATATCATGAGTCCCAACAAGGGCCTTTGGTCACAATCATTTAAACAACCAAAAACAGAAACAAACAAAACAACAAGAACAAAAGCATTACTGGAGAGAAGAAAAGTGGTATGAAGCATCTCAAAGCCAAATATTTGTTGTTGTCTTCACTCTCATGGATCAACTGCACCACAGCTCCCTTCCAAGACAAATGCCCTATTTTTT
Organism: Choloepus didactylus; assembly: GCF_015220235.1. Taxonomy (NCBI): domain Eukaryota; kingdom Metazoa; phylum Chordata; class Mammalia; order Pilosa; family Megalonychidae; genus Choloepus; species Choloepus didactylus. Next base: position 52,524,895 of record NC_051320.1, on the reverse strand, counting down.
GCCACAAGTACAAAACTCGGGTTTTACTGAGAAAGGAAAGTTGGGAGATGAGAGTTTTAGGTTCAAGAGAATACATATATTTTTTTTAAAACTAGCTCTTCTAAGGACACCTGTGAAAGAAGGTATCAAGAAGGAGACCTCTGTAAAGTCACCACAGTTCAGGATTTGGTTCTGCCAGGCAGACTGAGAGAACTGACTCATGCCAATCCAATACATAAAAGATTGCTCAAGGAGCCAGAGGGCCATTTATTATCTTACAATAGGAAGTATTCTTGGCTTGAGAAGTATCAACCATCTGCTCCCCAGGACTGGGACACTTCCTCCTAGTAGGCAAGGATACTCCAAACACCAGCAGGTAGCTCCACCAAAAGTCACTTTTGGAGAAAATTAGGACAAAAGTGCTCTTTTTATCCTAAAAGGCTCTCATAACACATTTTCTCTCTATGTGGCTTTTTTCTGCTTCAAATAACTTACCTTGATAAGGAACTTCACTGAAGGTATTCTGAACTTGATATGTTTTTCAAAGAATCTAATGTCCTTTCTTATCTATGAACAATGAAGTGGTTTTAAGAACTATGACCACTACTCTGTTTCTACTTCTTAGCCCACGTGTACTTTCTTTCCTTGGGTTTTAATGCTTTTGGGGTGAGGTAGCAAGGGTTAGAAAGAAAGAAAGTGAGACAAGGAAAGATGCCCAGCAATGCCAAGTAATTTATCACTACTGCCTCACAATGAGCCACGAAGACACAAAGAGATACAACAGGTCCTTGGGCAGGAGCATCCACTTGACACAACAGACTTCTATGAATGGGCCTGAAGGAAAACTTGTGCCTTGGAGTAATCAATGGGACAGAAGATGAGGGCATTTTCTGGCTGCTTCTCCCCTGCTTCCTGCTTTCCTCTGGTCAAATTTCACCACACAGGGAGTTAACACTTCTGCACTTTCAGGTTGTATCACCCAGCTACTTCCAACACTCACGGGGCCATGTCCCATGCCCCACGCTTTGATATTTCATCCAAGTCCTGGTATGATAGGAAGGGCCAGAAACTCCAGACATAGGTTTAGTTGGCCAAGATGCATGGTGGCAGCCCTGGGTGAGGGCCCAGCACCCCCAGGACTAGTGGCTGGATGGTTCCCTGAGCAGTGCAGTACAAGGTGCAGTTGACACAGACGGATCTGAAGAGGCAGATAAAATTTGTGTCTAATACACCCCTCTCCCCCATTCTGAACCAATATTGGCCTTTCACCAAGCAAACTTATAATATATAAGAACTTCTGCCTCAGAAGCAACCATGTGAGCCAAAAAGCTAAATTCAGAAGAGCACAAATTTGGGAAGAGACTATCTGCGTTTGAAACTAGGCTCAGCCACTAGCTATGTGACAATGGGCAAGTTATTTAACTCCTTTGTGCCTCATCTATTAAATTGGTTTATAACAATAGCACCTACCTCATAGGCTTGTTGTGAGAATTAAAATGCATAGAACAGCAGCTGATATGTAATAAGTGACAAGTAATAAATATTTGATATTTTAGATGTCTGGTTTCCAGTCAAATATCTGATTTCTTAGACTCTCTGGCTTGGGTCCCCAACTCTTTCTTTCCAGTCATTCTCCTAACTCTATTCCTGATTCAAGATGAGCTTCCTAAATGTAGCCCAGCCTATCCCTCTTTGCCTTTACTAACCCTTCTCCTTCCATGCCCCGGATATCTGGCCTTGTTGACGTATAGCCCTCACCAGCCCCACTCCTGTCTCACCAACCTCTCAGTTCTGGTCTTCTCAGTCCTATTACCAGCAAATTTCTGGTGTGACAAGTATGAACTTTTTGACATGTTTTGTCAGATAGCGCAAATACTACCAGGAAACACTGAAGAGATGGAGGTGAAACTCAACCCAATAAAGAGAAAAGCAGGTGCAACATGAAAGCTGTTTTCAAATGTGTGATGAGCTCTTATGTGGAATAGATATTGGGATTTGTCCTCAATGGGTAGAACAAGGAACAACCAGTGAATATCTGTTTAGAGGGTGGAAGATTTTACCTCAAAAGTAAGAACTTTCATATAGGGAGAGACTTTCTAAAAAAGGACTGGGCCATGTCAATAAGGACCTGGGAAAGGTGTAAAGTCAAGTCTGAGTAGAGCAAATCCAAGAGACGATATTAAGTTCCCTTCCAATCTGGAATATCCACAATGCCAAGAGTCAGAGTAATGTTCATAATACAAAATTGTCACATATATATCATTTATAAGAAGCACTATCAGTCTTAAGGCACAAAATGAATATGAAAGAGTCATTTGTCAAGGTTACATGAAAAACTTAGTTGCTAAGCAATATAATACTGACTAGTGACTTACAAACTCAAAACTCACTAACAACCATCCTTCTAGCTAGCTACCTAGCTAGCTGTCTATCTATTTATCCACCTATTTATGCTTTCTTAATTCTGTAGCAAACCAAGCACTTCAAGTTCATCCATCTTCACCACTGAGCAAAAAAATAAGATTTCTCTTGTGACAAGATAGACAGCAGGACATGGCTAACCCAAGGCAGCATAAATCAACATACCTTAAACCAAACTTATGTTCCCTTTCCCCATATCCCACTCCAACCTGTATTCTTTCTGTATTCCTTTATTGTATAATGGTGGCACTATTAACTAAGACATTCCAAGCCAGAAACCTTGAAGTTCATGAGGTTTAGAGTCAGACATACTTGATTATGAAACCAACTTTCTCTATTTATTTATTATATGGACCTGGACAATTTAAATAAACCTCTCTGAGCCTCATTTCCTCAACTATAAAACTGAGATAATACCTATCTCATTGGATTGTTTTCAAATTAAAATAAATATACATAAACCACTAACAAATTCTTGAGCATATAGCAGGTGCTCAACCAATGTTAATTCTACTCTGCACTATTTCCATATTCAATGGGTTTCCAAGATCCAGGCATCTCTTAAATTGATTTCCTCCTCTCTATCACTACTGTATTTCCCTTAATTCAGTTACTCACCATTTCTTGCCTAGACTGCTACAGTAGATTTCCCTTTGTTTTCCTTGACTCTAGTATTCCCTTCCTCTAATCCATCCTCTATGTGTTATCCTGAACCCTTCCCCCTGCAAACATCCATGTCCTCACAAACTGTTACCTCTTTAGAATGTCTTTTATACCTGGGTCCTCCTGCTGAACTCCTACTTACTCTACAAGAATTAGCTCAAACATCACCCCCTCAGTGAAGCTTTCCCAAGGATCCTTTTCTCCCCTAGGCTGAGTACTGCTTCTTCTGTACCTTCCTAGTTCCTATACTGTATTTATCTCCAATATTCACTATGAAATACTGTGCTTTCATGTCAATATCCTCTAAAAGAATATAAACACCTCAGGGTAAGGCCTGTGTCTTGTTCATCTTGCCACACCCAGTACCTATATCGCATGCCTGGCACTATATGTGCTCAATAAATATCCACAAATAAATGGATGATTGGATGAGATGGATGGATTTTTTTATTTTACTTTTTATTTTGAAAAAGTGTCAAACCTAGAAAAAAGTTGCATGATAGTATACTGAAAACCAATGCACCCTTTACGAAAATTCACAGTTGCTAACATTTTGCCACACTTGATTTATCTCTCTCTCCATAGATATATACTTCAGCATGTAACTTCCTAAGAATGAGAACATTCTCTTACATAACTGCAATATAGCTATCAATTTAATATTAATATATTATTATCTTGTACAAAGTCCATATTCAAATTTTGCTAATTGAGATGGATGAATTCTTAATGAATATTATCATAAAGACAATATTCTCTTCTTAACTTAGAGAATGTAGACATAAAAGTTTGTTGATGTTGGTGAATGGAAGTTGGAGAGATGAGAGCAGAAAAAAGGGAATGAGAACATAGACTGGGAAGCACAATGAATGAAAGTCTTCCCTTAATTATCTGTGAAGCCTTAGGTAAGTTATTCTCATCTTCAGATACCTTTCCTCATCTGCAAAACAATAGAGATCTCAAAGCTCCCATCTAGCTTTAATGCTCAATAATTCAGGCAAATCTATAAAATGCAGAAGTTATTTAAGTGACAGACTCCCAAGCAAAGACTCTTTACCCCAAAATGTTCCTTTGCACAGCCTGAAATTTGTCATCTCATTTGCACACAGCCTGAAATTCCAATATGCTTAACAAGAATCCTCTTTTCAAAATCAACATACATTTGAACCTATCAGTCATTCCCATCTTGATATCAATTAGTTCAACCCCAGTTGAGAGAAAAAGAGTTCTTAATATAGGTGGGGGAAGGACAAGGGAAAGGGAGAGAGAATTTTGGAGCTCTGAACTCCAAGAAGATGGAGCCACTGTCAAAGGTAGACAGGCTAAGAGCAACAAAACGCTTCTAGAGTCAGGGAGAAAAGATAATAGGAACTGGAAGAAGAGGACAAAAAAGAAAAGCCATAAAAAAAAATCATCAATTTTTTTTTTTTGGCCAAGAATTTGTCCAACGTACCTAGATGATAGAGAAAAGTTTATTCCTCCACCAGTCTGTGCCTCTTCATACAGATTTTCTTTTACCCTCACATTTTGAACTCAAACACTTAATGCTAGAAGATGACTTAAACAAGTCGTTCTCAGCTTTACCTCTATGAACACATTTGAAATGCATTCCAAATTCCAAACAACCTATTTTTTGTGCAGTTGCTGTTAAACTGGCAATTGTTCAAACTCAAAATAATATTACAAAGATGTTATATTTTTACATAGGATGTGGTTGCACTTAAGGCTTCTAATAGTCTCTCCAGTCCCTATATCAAAGATCAAAGACAGATACTTGATCAAAACTCTCCTACTTCGTATCAGTATTCCCCCAGCCATCAGTATCCTTTATTTTTCTGCCCATCACCCTAATTTTACCCACAACCTTTCATCAGCTAGAATATAAAAAGTCTTGATCCTAGATTACCTTAACACAGATGCTTCCTGGACATTTCATTTACAATTCCCTTTGTTCTCATTATCAACTCCAAAATTCACTGTTTCACTTTTGAAGTTCTCACCACCCGTAGTGGAAAGTTTGTTAACAAGCTGGAGCCTCATCCTAACTCTGTCCATTAAAAGAGGGTTTTGACAACTGGATGGCTGGATCCTTTATAGACTTCTACCTTTCTTATCCCTTCATACTCTCCTTTTAAGCTCCTCACCCCCCACCCTGAAAATGCCTGAGTTTCTTTAGAGCTATTGTTTCTATAAGCTTTTTTCATTGTAATAACAAACAACTCAAAATTTCCCATTTTAACCACATTCAAGTGTACAATTCAGTAGTATTAATTACATTCACAAAAGTATGCTACCATCAATGATATCCATTACCCCTACCATCACCATTGATATTTAAAGAATGAAGTCTTCAAGGTTTTAACATCAAACAGTATTATAACAAAGTAACGGTGCATCATTCATAGTTCACAATCATCTGATTATTTTTTGCTAATTCATCAATTGAATAGCCAAATGTGCTTCTTAAGTATCTTCAATAATTCTGCATTTGCTGCCTTCTCAGTAAAAATAATTTACTTTTGCCTTTCCTTCTTTTGGGGGAAAAAGAATAGAATTGTCCCCAGGACTACTAATCTCCAAGAGCAGAGTAATAACTAACATTCACTGAGTAACAACTCTATGCCAAAGCTTTCACAGACATGATCTCACCAAATCTTCAAACAACTTAGTAAATAAAGTCTATGTACCCCATTTTGCAGAACAGGAAACTGAGGCTCAGTAATCTGAGCTGCCTGGGGCACCATCATGGATGATTCAGCTCCAAACTTCTTCTGTCCTTCATATCTCTGCTTAGACTCCAGTTTTGAGGGGTGAGAAGTGCCAGAAGCACAAATGAAGGGAGAGCGGACTTTCCCAAAGGAAGGGCTGCTGGGCTGGCAAAAACACCTTTATCAAGCCTTGATTCCTTAATTAGAAGCCTTCTGCCACTCTTCCCTGCCCTGCCCTAAATATAGAAACATAGAATTCAAAGTAACTTCATATTTTGAAAGAATGATCCTCTCCTGAAGGACAGTTACGCCTACTCTGCTTCAGAATGCTGTGCAGATTAAAAGGGAACCTCTAACCACTGGAACAGCACAACTTTTTGAGAGGCCACTATTGCGGCTTCAACAGTTTCCTTTAAAAAAAAGTCAAAATTCAACCCTGGAGTCTTATGCATCTTTCATAGAGCATGTATATAAATAAAAATTATTTGAGGCAACAAAGAAGAGTGGCAATTTACAGTGTCACTATCAAAACCCACACATTTTCTAACCTCATGCATAGATAAAGAAAAGCACAGAGGTTGAACTCAAGGGTTTTAGAAACTAGTCCTATGGGCATGGAGAAGTTGACTCATCTCTTTAAGGTTCTCCTTCATTGTGAGGACAATAAAAGTACCTGATTCACAGGGTTGCTTGGGCATTAAATGAGAAACTGGACAATAAAGCCCCTGACACATAGTAAACACAAGCTGATGGTTATCATTATTGTTTTGGTGCCTCACTTATATTATAATCAAAATAGCTCATCCTTACAGTTCAAAATCAATGGCGTCTCAAAATTACTTCATCTGCCATATTCTTCTCAGTTCATATGTTTGCCTTTTTGAATGTTAAAGTAAGTTATCAGCACTCCAAAAGTAGAATTTTCCTATTCAATGTTATCCTTAAAATACTATGTCTTATAATGAAACCCATAAAAATCTTAAATTTCTATTCCAGTTTAACCATTTTATTTTGGTCATCAGATTCTCTTGATAGAGAAGGCACAACTTTCTTTTATTCATTATTAGTTTATCCATGCATCCATTCATTTTTTTCTTTAATTCAAGAACCATTTTTGAGTGCACATTATATGCACAGCAATGGGGCATGTGACTTGTGACAAAAGAGAAGTATAAAAAGATCTACTGAAGTTCTAAAAAGGACACATGCATCTAACTGAGGTAGTTAGGAAAGGCTTCCTAAGGGAGGTGCAATTTGAGCTGACCCTTAAAGAGTGTCTGACATGCAAAAGGTCCTCAATAAATATTTATAAAATAAATGAATGTCATTGAATCATTCAATCAATCAATGAATAAGTTAAAGAAAAAGCAAGTAAGATTTCAACAGTAGCTACAGAAAAGGGGGTCAGTATGGAGAAGGCAAGAGACAGGGAAGTGACACCAAACACATGGGTCAAAAATTCATCTGGGGCTTGTGGACCATAGGTTAGTTGTGAGAAAAGGAATACCTTGTAGAAGCAAGGTTTTGAATGCTATATTTAAGGAGTTTGGGCCATCATCTTAATAAGAAATGGGGATCCATTGACTGTTTGAAATAGAGGGCTGACAGAGGCATGCTTCTATATAGAGACATACTCAAGGAATATTTTCTGGGTGGGGCACAAGACAGAAGAGGGGGAATACTAGAAAAGTGATAGTAAGAGGGCATCTCTGTTATCCACACAACATCCTCTGAAGGATAATGCAAGGACTAGGTCCAGTAACCTGATCTGCATTGATTCAAGACCCGCTTCTTAGAGGCTTATTATGAAAATACAGAAATGGTGGTTGCAGTATAAACTCAAAAGCCTTCTGATGTAAAACACCGAGGGAAAAGAGAAGAAAGTGCTACTTACAAATTTGGTCAGATTAAATTTGGAATGAAATATTGTAATTTTGCAAAGAAAGGATGCATGACTAAGGAAGAACATGCATTAACTGCCCATAATTGCTGCTAAAAATTCACATGACACTAAATTAAGTTAGTTTAACCTTAAATTAAGAGTCAAGAATGCACACAGAATAATGTTCTTTGTCCAATCATTTGTGTTTAATTTAACTAACAGCATAGCTATGATGGCACATTCCGCGCATGACCTCCATGGTCACCGTAGAACTTTCCAAAGGCAGTTCTTTGGGCAGGGAGGAGAGAGACATGTTAACTTCTTCCTAAGCTTCCCACCGGTTGTTATTTAAAATTACTCCATTATCACAAAACCCATAAACAGTCCAAAAGGCAACTTCAATATACCCCAGTTACATATTTAATTAGATGGGACATTTTTACTGAAAAATTAATGTTTGATTAAAATATCTAACAATGGGTTAAGTAAATTACAGAATGCCCATCTGTTAGAATAACTTAACAATATTAAAAATTACACTTTGAGGGATACTTTGCCTGATGTTAAATAAAAATAGGATCTGACATCTACAAAATTGATTAACTATATGAAAATATTCACAGAAGAAAAGACCTTGAAGGAAATGCAGCAAACTTTTAACAGCAGATCTTCGAATTAACGTGTTTCTGAGTAAAAATTCTTTTTATTTTTCTCTATTTTTCAAATAATTGGGCATTAATTTTTTATTAAAAAACCATTTTAAACAATAAAACAGTCTTTCTATCAGGAATGGCTATTGACTCTTGAAAACAGTAGAGCCAAAACCAGGATGCAGAGAAATTTCTGCAACACAAATATAAAGGTTTGGTTTATGGGCCTATCACAGTGGGTACCACATGAGTAGCACTCAATAAATAGCGAATAAATGAGGTATGGCATAGAATAATAAGTCAGTTTGTGCAATTCTCTTTTTAAAAACATTCAGTTGGTTAGCATGATGCCAAGCAAAACACATAATTAGTTATAAAACATTAATTCCACCTGACTGTTGTAGCAGAATGAAATCCTCAGGAAAATACAGGTGCTCTTCATTAGCTACTTTTTGGCCATATATTTAAACTTCAAGTTTCCAAAACAGACCCACACAGAAAGGTAGTTATTCAGGATTGCCCAGACTCCTTTTCAACTAAGAATTTATACAGCACAATTTTTGTTTTAATTTTTGAAGTAAACATTTCAAACAATGTTTTAATTGCTTTTCTATCTTGGTAAATAGTCCATAAAGAACTTAACTTGAAGATCCGAAGTCACTCTTAGAAACACCAGTTGTTACATTATGATATGATAGAGTAAGTTCTTAGTGAGATTCCCATACCTAAACGGTCCCCAATTGCTATGATTTTTGAGCTGTGGGCTTCTGTCTTGTCCTTTATTGTGCAGTTTCTTAAATGAGCTTGCTGTGGCACATTTCCATGCTTTTTCGCACACACTCTTCTCTTTACCAAGAACATTTCCCGTAAGTTCCTTCTCCAGCTATTAGATTCCTACACATCATTCTCATCTTTCAGGACCCAGCTTTCCAGACAGCCCAGACACAGTTATTCCTTTCTGGGTATCATGTACTCCTTGATTGTTGTATTAGGTATATCTTTCTGCAAAACAAATTACTCCAACACTCAATGGTTTAAAACAATAAACATTTATTAGCTCAGACAGTTTTGTAGATCAAGAATTTGGGAGTGGCTTAGCTCAGGGTCTCTTACAAGGTTGCCGTCAAGATGTTGGCAAGGGTTGCAGTTATCTGAATGCATGACTGGAGCCACTGATTCACTCCCATGCCTGACTGTTCTGTGTTGGTTGATCGCAGAAGGCCTCAGTTCCTCACTATATGGACCTCTCCATAGGGCTGCTTGTGTATCCTGACGACATAGCAGCTGGCTTCTTTCAGAGTGAATGATCCAAGAGAAAGAGCAAAGAGGAAGTCATATTGCTCTTTATGCCCTAATCTCAGACATCACACACCATCACCTTCGGGCACATTCTATTAATTAGAAGCAAGTCACTAAGTACAGCCCACATTTAGGAGAAAGGAATTAGGCTTCATCTTTTAAAAGGAGATCAAAGAATTTGTGGACATATTTTAAAACCACAAAAATTGTTCTTACTGCATTATACTGCAATTATTCATTTAAATGCTTTTGTTTTTTGGATTGTATTTCAGGACATCCTTAAAGCATTTATTTTATGCTATATAAAATTGTAAGGCTCTAGGCAGTGACTACAGCAAGTTACAGAGGAATTAAACTTCAAATATTATCTCCTTCTTATTAGCTGTGTATCTGGCTCTAGTCAAGTTATTTAACCATGCTGAGTGTCACTTTCCACATCTTTAAATTAGTAATCATAATAATAAGCCCTATTGTGAGGATTAAGTGGGCTGAAAGTAGAATGTAAACTGTAAAGCAGTGTATACATATGTTAGTGCTGGGCAGCTGGGATTTGGTTTTGCAAGTCCTGCATTAGCTCTAGCAGAGTCTGAGTTCCAGAATTTACTTCCTACTTTACTTATAGCAGGGGCTACTTTAACCTCCCTCCTCTTAGCCTCAGAATATTTTCCAAGCTTGTAAAACAGAGTCCTGCACAGAGTAGGTGTTCAACAAGCTTTTGTTGCTGTTGATTATGATGCTGATAGCAGTCAGCATCTAGGGCAAAACAGAGGAAATGCTTTAGGTAATGGCATTTTAGGATAGCAAGTAACAGGATAATGAATTGTACAGGTTCTGGGATAGGACAGACCTGAGTTTAAATCCAGCTCTGCCACTTGGATGCTTTGTGAACTTTTTGATCTCTCTACCCATCAGTTTCTTTTGATCTCTCTACCCATCAGTTTCTTCATGGGGATAACTGCTTATTTGACAAGGTCATAATGAAGAGTAAAGGAGATAATGCAAGAGAAGCACTTAGAACACTGGCCACCATTTAGTAAGTATCCCATTCATGTATTACTATTCATCTTGTGGTTATGATTGTTATTAAATGGCTCCATCATTAATGAAGGCAAGGTGTTCAAACCTATGAAAGATCACATCCTCCTTCATGAAAGTTCCATTGTAGCACACTAAGATGACTTATTGAGTTCAGAAAAGAGTAATCTCCAAGACTCGCCTTGCCTACCTGGGTGGCTATCTGTCTAAAACAGTCTGTCTGGCTTGAGCTATTTCCATTTGCTGTCTTTATGAGCCCAGAGACATGCACAGCTATGAGTGCATTTCAGAAATTTGAAAGATAAACAGTGAACTGTCTCATGCTTGCCACACATGTATTTTTCCTTTCATAATTTAGGTTGGCTGGTTCAAAGCCATAAAAATTTATAATAAGAAAAAGAATGAAATTTGTCAGCTTAAAACTCTTAACCCCACCCCCCAAAACTTTCTAATTCAAGGTTAAGATGTGAACAAATGTTCTAACCAATGTGTTCATGAAAGATTTAATAATTACTTTACTTAATGAAAGTTTAAACAGCTGCTTAAGTTAGTAAAAACTCTCCCACACAGGCAGAATAACTTGCTGTACCCATTAAGAAGGTTTTACAAATCATCAGACTATATAATTAGATGAAAGGCAAAACTGTATTTGCTGAGCAGCCTCTAACTATTCAATTATGTATGGAATGAGTTTGTCTACCAGGTAAATCAGGTTTTGTTTATTCCTTCAACAAGGGTCTTGACAGCATCAACATTCAGGCAGTTCCAAAGGGATTGCTGAGCTTTTTAATAATTTATTTTTAAAAACATATATAAATGAAAAAGGCCATGCCTTATTCTTTTTTTTTTTTTAATAGCATAACTCTATGAAAATGGAGTTTATTGTCAAATAGATTTGGAAATTACAGGAAGTCACATCACATTCCTTAAAAAAAGAATAACACTACTGTTTGGGTTTTCATAAATACTATTCCCTCTACTTGGACTCTCCCCATCCTAAAGCCATCCCTATAACCCCTCTAGTCATGGTATAGGAATAAGTTGAATCTCTCCAGGAAGCCTTCCTTGCCCCCTGGGCCAGGACGGCTGCCCCTTCCACCACCACCTTTTACTGTAGTTGCTTGTTTAGTTGCCTATTTCTACCTTCAACCCCAATTGGACACACCCTGCATATGACAGGAGTGCAATAAATTTGTGTAGAATTAATGAATGAATTCTCCTAGTCACCCAAACTTTCTTCTCCCTCTTTCTCTCCCTTATATCCAATCTTTAACGATTCCTTCCAATTTTATTTCCTAAACATTTCCTGATTCCCTCCCCTCTTTACCAACATTCTTTCAACTGCATAAGATCAATCCTTTAATATCTCCTGGCTGAATTTCAAGTTTTGGGCCTCTTGAACGTATAGAGTAGTCAGAGCAATCTAAAAGCCATTCGACGGCTTGAAACCTTTCAGTGACTCCTGGTGTCTACAGGACAAAGCCCCAAGCCTTCACATGGCATGCCAGGCCCTCTATGATCTGTTCCTCCTAATGTGCCTTCCCCTAGCCCCACTCAATTCTCAACCTTTTGCTGTTGTATAAGCTTTCTCCTCTACACAGAAGGTTAATATTTATTGAGGCTCAGAGGTAAAATAATCTGCCAACAAATGGAAGAGGCAGGATTTAAACCTGGGTCTTCCTAATCCTACAGACTGTTTTTAACCACAATGTTCTATTACCCACCCAATGCTACTGCTATAACCATAATGTCTTCTGGCACATAATAGATAATAAATGTGTTTTAAATTAATGAATGAATAATTGGAAAAAATCAATATAATAAAAAGTACAAAAACATAACTTACCCAGTGGATCCTATGCCTCTATCTTGTTTCTCAGAAGTAATCACAAGTTTGGGGAATACTGCAAAGTCCCTAAAGATTCCCACTGCAAATCAGCACATTAAAAGCTTAAGAAGTGAGAGAACCCAAGATGGCGGCTAGGTAAGACAGGGCAAAAAAACACCTCCGTGAGAAATACTAGATAAAAGCCAGAAAGTGACCCAGAACACCAGTTCCAGCTATGCACCAGCCGGACAAGGTATGCTAAATCCACAGGGACCGTGCATTTGGTGAAACTGGGAGTCTGCATTCTGAAACGAGTGAGTGAGCCAGCTGAAAACTCCAGCGGCCATGCTGCAGTGTGGGGAAACCGTGGGTTGGAGTTTGGAGACGGACTAGTTCTTTTAAAAAAAAAAAACCTGGGACCGACTGTGGATACAACAGTGAGAACTGCGCAGTGAAGCGCGGCAGGAGCGGGCTCTCCCAATGCCTCCATGTCTGGTGTGGAGGATAGCCCTTCCCATACCCACTGCTGATTGTCTCAGGGCCAGGGGGGCAGAGGAAAACCAAAAGGAGAAAGAAACCACACCCCTTGCAACCATCTCCCCTGCGGGCTGAGGATGCTTCCGCTCGGGGCTGGACCCACAGCCCAGAGCCGCACAAGAAACCCAGTTTGACAGGGAGTGTTTCCCGCAGCACTGCACACATGCCACAATATCGGCCGTGGACAGTGGCCTTTAGGGCACCCACAGCTAATTGTCCCGGAGCTGGGAAGGTGGAGCTGTGTGAAGAGGGGGAAATTAACACACCCCATTCAACCATCTTTACAGCAGGCTGGGAACACTCCTGCATGGCCCAGTGGCCCAAGGCTTCCCTGGAGGACTGGTGTGCACTTGTGACGTGGTGCAGCCTTCCCTTGGCAGGGGTCCTGGAAGAGCACGGCTGAGAAAGGGGACCCACTCGGAAATCCCAGGGGTCCTACGCCAGTGCCAGGGACTTGTGGGTCAGTGGCAGAAATAGTCTGTGGCGGGACTGAGGTGAAGGCTTGGACTCTTGCAACAGCCTTAACTCTCTGGGAACACCTAGGAGGTTTGATTATTAAAGCTGCCCTCCCTCCCTAACTGCTCAGACACATGCCCCACATTCAGGGTGGACCACACCAACAACACACCCAAACTTGGTGCACCAATTGAACCCCACAAGAATTAGACCCCCACACACCACAAAGACAAAGTTGGGAAGAACTGACTTGAGGGGAATAGGTGACTTGTGGATGCCATCTGCTGGTTAGTTAGAAAAAGTGTACGCCACCAAACTGTAGATCTGACAAATTAGAGATTGATAATTTATAGACCCTGAAAGAACCCTATCAAGTAAAGCAAATGCCAAGAGGCCAAAAACAACAGAAAATCTTAAAGCATATGATAAAACCAGACAATATGGAGAACCCAAACCCAAACACCCAAATCAAAAGATCAGAAGAAACACAGTACTTGGCACAATTTATCAAAGAACTAAAGTCAAACAACAAGAGCATGGCACAGGATATAAAGGACATGAAGAAGAGCATGGCACAGGATATAAAGGACATAAAGAAGACCCTAGAAGAGCATAAAGAAGAAATTGCAAGAGTAAATAAAAAATAGAAGATATTATGGAAATAAAAGAAACTGTTGACCAAATTAAAAAGACACTGGATACTCATAATACAAGATTAGAGGAAGGTGAACAATGACTCAGTGTCCTCGAGGACCACAGAATGGAAAATGAAAGAACAAAAGAAAGAATGGGGAAAAAATTTTAAAAAAATCGAAATGGATCTCAGGGATATGACAGATAAAATAAAACGTCCAAATTTAAGACTCACTGGTGTCCCAGAAGGGGAAGAGAAGGGTAAAGGTCTAGAAAGAGTATTCAAAGAAATTGTTGGGGAAAACTTCCCAAACCTTCTACACAATATAAATATACAAAGCATAAATGTCTAGGGAACTTCAAATAGAATAAATCCAAATAAACCCACTCCAAGACATTCTGATCAGACTGTCAAATACTGAAGAGAAGGAGCAAGTTCTGAAAGCAGCAAGAGAAAAGCAATTCACCACATACAAAGAAAACAACATAAGACTAAATAGTGACTACTCAGCAGCCACCATGGAGGCAAGAAGGTAGTGGCATGACATATTTAAAATTCTGAGAGAGAAAAATTTCCAACCAAGAATACTTTATCCAGCAAAGCTCTCCTTCAAATTTGAGGGAGAGCTTAAATTTTTCACAGACAAACAAATGCTGAGAGATTTTGCTAATAAAAGACATGCCCTACTTGAGATACTGAAGGGGGCCCTACCACCGGAGAAACAAAGAAAGGAGAGAGAGAGATAGAGAAATTTAACAGACATATATGCAACATTACAACCCAAATCACCAGGACATACATTCTTCTCTAGTGATCATGAATCTTTCTCCAAAATAGACCATATGCTGGGACATAAAACAAGCCTCAATAAATTAAAAAAAAATTGAATTTATTCAAAGCACATTCTCTGACCACAATGGAATACAAATAGAAATCAATAACCTTCAGAGACTTAGAAAATTCACAAACACCTGGAGGGTAAAAATGAGGGGGAGATGAAAACATTCCCAGATAATCAAAAGCCGAGGGACTTTATCACCAGTGGATCAGATCAATCCTATAAGAAATGCTAGAGGGAATTGAGCAGGCTGAAAGGAAGGGGCACTAAACAATTGACTGAAACCACATGAAGAAATAAAGGTTTCCAGTAAAGATCACATGGTAAATATAAATACCAATACTACTGTATTTTTGATTTGTAACTCCACTATTTACTTCCTACAGGATCTAAAATACATAAACTGTACTGATAAAAAAAAAAAGCTTAAGAAGTACCACAGAAAAGATTGTTTACCTTTTTAATAGGAGGGTTCATAACTGTATGTGAAAGCAGAATTTTTTAAAAAACAAAACCTACCAACACTCATATTCTGTGAAATAATACTTTGTTCCAACACCAGCTTTAGAAAGGGCTTCCACTATGTCTTATCTTCTCACAGTACCCAGAGTGTACCATCAGCCTGATGATAAATTTCATCTCCAAATAATTTTTAAATAATGGGATTTAAGAGCTGGAAATGACCTTAGAGCTTTCCTAGACACAGACCCTCATTCTATAGACGAAAGATTAAATAGCCCAAGTCACTTGGTTTACTTGTTGGCAGAAAGAAAACTGAACAAAGGCCTCGTGACAACCAACCAGTCCTTCCATTACTCTACACCAAAGGTTTTCAACTGGGGGTGATTTTTGTCCCCTAGGGAAAATTGGCAACGGCTGGAGACATTTTTGACAGTCAGGTCTACAAAGGGGTAGGGGTTTGTGCTACTGGCATCAAGTATGCAGAGATTAGACAATAATGATGCTGCTAAATATCCTACAATGTGCAGTATAGCTTCCCCAAATAAAGAATTTTCCAGTCCAAAATGTCAGCACTGCTGCTGAGAAACCCTGTTCCACACTAAGGAAAAGGAACTGTGCAGTGTCCTTTCTCATTCTAGTTAGCAACTGTAGCTTTCACTTCTGTTTCCTAATTGCCCATATAGTGCTGTATTTTATTTGAAATGATACTGGCATGTGAAACTGAATTTTTTTCTTTGAAGCCATAAAAATAACTGCTATAGGAAAAGGGCACTGTGAACAAAAAACAATTCCTCTCATCAAGGCCTGATCAAAATGGGTTTAGATATTATGAACAACAACAAAAAAACAACAACAACAAAAAACTGAGACACTTTGTTTTCCCACACAATCTCCTTGGAAGAATTCTTGAATACATTAACATTTTTAAAAGATTGTATTTATTGAGCAAAACCTCAGAATAAGGCCTAGAAAATCACTGGGGATCAAAAGAAATAGGCTAGTCCCAAGAGAATATGCCATCAGTGAGACAGTCTCTCCTAAAGGTGCAATAAACTCCTAATTTAGTCAATTTGCACTATCTGCTTTCCTTGTTTGTTTGCTTATTTGTTTATTTGTTTGTTAAAGCAGAAAACCATGGAAGGATCATAAACTAAGTCCAGGAAAGAACTGGTAAGTGCTGAATCAAGAAAATGCAGCTTAAAAAGCTTTAGGGGTCCTAGTGCACTTGCTGGCTTGTCTCCCACTTCTTCCCACTACAGCATGGAACCAGCCCGTGCTCCCACTGTGGGTCTCTGTCTGTTTTCCAGAGAGAGCAAAGTGGAATAAATAGAATAAATCCAAATAATGGATTTATAAACAGGGGTGTTTATACAAGTCAGTGCCAATCTATTGGGTAGAAATCTGAAGGACTGAGCTGGAGAACTTGTCTCAGGCTCACCCTACCAGAGTTTGTCCTGAGGCCAGAGAAGTAGCTTTCAGACATCTGGGGCACTGTGAGAAACAATTAAGACAAAGTAGCCTGGGACAAAGGACTACCTGCATTAAGTAACACAATACAGCACCCCAAAGGAGTGAAAGTCTATCTCAAAGGAATTAGAGGAGGCATTCAAACTCCTGTAAGCTGTAAACGAGGGAATTCATAAGGCTGCCAGCAAACACAAGCCCAAGAAAGAAAGAAAGCTCCATGACTCCATGCAGGCTCAGATAAGACAGAGAGGACCTTATACTTCACATTTGCCCTGGGATGATCTTCTTAATGTGAAGGCTAAGCTCTGAAAGAAATCACCAGCCAAAGCAGAGTCAATTTGCAAAGACTGTGAAAGGTGCTTTTTCCTTTGGTTTGCTGATTTCAATTAGTTCCTGGTGCTCAAGAAAATCTCTGTCATATCATCACTAACTGGATTCAAACTTAAGGAACAGACAGCAACTAAGAGACTAAATACCAGAGTTAACACTTTAAAATATTAACATGTATAGTGTGCAACAAAAGATTACAAGACAATCAAGAAAACAGGAAATGATGACCTTTCCAAAGGAACAAGATAAAAATCCACAAATCATCAACACAGAGAACAAGAGTTTGGACTTGCAGAGAAAATGATCCTCAATATGTTCAAGAAGATAAAGGAAAACACAGAGAAAGAATTAAAGGATAGGAAGAAAACAATGAGTGAAAAATATGGAGATCTCTTTGATATTCTCAATAGGAACCAAAAGAAATAATGGAGTTGAAAAACACAACTGAAATTAAAATTTCCTAGATGAAATGAAATGAAAATTCCAAGAACATATTGGAGCTGGCAGAAAAAATAAACAGTGATCTTGAAGACAAGACTACTGTATTGATTCAGACTGAGAAGCAGAAGAAAAAAAGAATAAAAAAAAGCTAACAGAGCCAAGAAATCTGCGGGTCACCATCAAGCATACCAATATATGCATTATGGGAGTCCCAGACGGAGAAGAAAGAAACAAAGAGGCAGAAGTAATATTCAAGAAATAATGAGAGAAAACTTCTCAAACTTAATGAAAGACATGAATAGGTAAATTCTGAGGCCCAATGTTACCCAAACAGGAAGGATAAACTAAATAAGAACCACATGCAGACATAGCAATCAAACTGTCCTGTGTCAAGGACAAGAACAGAGTTCTGAAGGCTGCAAGGGAATCCCAACAAGATCAAGTTCCAAATTCTCATCAGAAACCATGGAGGCAAGAAGACAGTGGTATGAAATATTTAAAGTGCTGGAAGAAAACAATTGCCAACCAAGATTTTATATCTGGTGAGCTTTTCTTTCAAAAATGAGAGAGAAATTAAGACGTCCCCAAATAAAAGCTGAGGGAGTTTGTCACCACCAGACCAGTGCTACAAGCAATGTTAATGGGAGTTCTTCATATTGAAAAGAAAGGTCTCTAGACAGTAGTTCAAAGAAGCATGAAAAAGTAAAGATCTCTGGTAAAGATAACCATAAGGATAATTATAAATGCCAGTATTAATGTGTTGTAATTTTTTTGTATGTAACTCCACTTTTAACTTCTTACAGTTTCTAAAATGCAAAGGCATAAAAAGTATTGATAAGTTTTGGACATACAATGTATAAAAATATCATTTGTAACAGTACAACAAAAAAGGTGGTGGGACAGAGGGGTATGGGAGCAGTGTTTGTATATGCTATTGAAGTTAGGTTGGTATCAAATTGAATATGTTTATTATAGACTTAGGATGTTAAATTTTAACCTTATAGTAATCACAAAGAAATTACATGAAAAACATATTTTTAGAAAGAAATGAGACGAGACTCAAAATGCTACAATACAAAAATGAAATAAATATCAAAGAAGGCATTAATAGAAGAATTGAAGGTAAAAATAAACAACACGTAAGACTTACAAAGACTAAATAGCAAAATGGTAGAAAAAAGTGCTGCATCATCTGTACTTACTTTAAATATAAATGGGTTTAAACTTGTCAGTCAAAAGGTAGAGATTGGTAGAATGGATAAAAAGCATGAGCAACTATGTTGTTCACAAGAAATTTACCTTAAATTCAAAGACACAAGTAGGTTGAAAGTGAAAGGATGGAAAAAATATACCATTCAACTAGTAATTAAAAGAGATCTGGAATAGATACACTAATATCAGATAAAATAAAATAGACTTTAAGTTAACAACTGTTATATGGAATAAAGAAGATCAATATATACAGATAAAAGGGTCAATTCAACAAGAAGATGTAACAATTATAAATATATATATATGTATCTAATGGCAGAGCCCCATAATATTTGAAGCAAATCTTAACAGATTTGAAGGGAAAAACAGACAGTTCTACATTAATAGTAGGAGATTTCAATATACCACTTTCAACAATGGATAGAACATCTAGGCAGAAGATCAAAAATAATAAAAAAAATACTTAAACAATACTCTAAGCCAGGGAGACCTAATATATATATATATAAAACACTTTATATATATTTATATATAAAACACTTCTATGTATAGAACACTTCACCTATCAGCAGCAGAATACACATTCTTGTCTAGTGCATATGGATGAGTATCCAAGTAGACCATATGTCAGGGCACAAATCAAGTCTCAATAAATTAAAAAACATTGAAATCATGCAATGTATCTTCTCTAACAACAATGGAATTAAGTTAGAGATCAACAGCAGAGAAAGAACTAGAAAATTCACAGATATGTGTAAATTGAACAACACATTCTAAAACAACCAATGGGTCAAAGAAGAAATCACAAGAGAAATTAGGAAATAGTTTAAGGCAAATGAAAATGAAAACACAACATACCAAAACTTATGGGATGCAGCAAAAGTAGTGCTGTGAGGGAAATTTATAGCTCTAAATGCTTACATTGAAAAGGAAGATCTCAAATCAGATGCCTAACCTCACAACTGGAATATCTAGAAAAAAGAAGGGTAAAACTATACCTAAATCAAGCAGAAGGAAAAAATGACAGAGGAGAGTGGAAATAAATGAAATAGAGGAAAATTACAGCAACAGGAAGAATCAAGAAAACAAAAGTTGTTTCTTTGAAAACATCAATGAGATCAACAGACCTTTAGACAGACTGACAAAGGAAAGAGGGAGACACAAACAACTAAAATCAGAAATGAAAGAGGGGCCATTATTACTGAACCTACAGAAATAAAAAGGATTATTAGAAGGTATTAGAACAACTGTATGCCAACAAATTATATAACCTAGATGAAATGGACAAATTCCTAGAAACAAACTACCAACACTGACTCAAGGAGAAGCAGAAGATCTCAACAAACCAAAACTAGTAAAGAGATTGAATCAGTAATCAAAATCTCCTACAAATAAAACCCTAGGACCAGATGGCTTCACAGGTGAATTTTACCAAACATCCAAGAAAAGTTAACGCCAATCCTGCTCAAACTCTTAAAAAAAAAAAAAAAAAAAAAAAAGGAAGAGGTAGGAACTTACCCTAACTCATTCAATGAGGCCAACATCATACTAATACCAAAGCCAGATAAAGATATCACAAGGAAATAAAATTATAGATCAATATCGCTCATGAATATGGATGCAAAAAATCCTCAACAAAATACTAGCAAACCAAGTCCAGCAGCACATTAGAATAATTATACACCATGATCGAGTGGGAGTCATTCCAAGTATGTAAGCATGGTTCAATATAAGAAAATCAATTAATGTAATACACCACATTAACAGAACAAAGGGGAAAAAGCGCATCACAATTGAAGCAGAGAAGGCATTTGACAAACTCAGCATCTCTTCTTTATGAAAACACTTAGAAAACGAAGGAGAGAAGGAAACTTTCTCTACTTGATAAAGGTTATACATGAAAAATGCACCACTAACATCACACTCAGTGGTGAAAGACTGAATGCTTTTTCACTGAGATCAGGAAAAGACAAGGATGCTTACCATCAACACTGTTATTCAACATTGTACTAGAAGTTCTAGCCAGAGAAATTAGGCAAGATAAAGAAACAAAAGGTATCCAAATTGGAAAGTAAGAAGTGAAAATTTCCCAATTTGTAGACAACATGGTACTATATAAAGAAAATACTATAAGCCCCACAACAAAGCTACCAGAACTAATAAATTAATTAAGCAAAGTGGCAGGGTAAAGATCAACACCCCCAAACCAGCAATTGGAAGAAGAAATCAAGAAAAAAATTCCATTTACAGTAGCAACTAAAAGAATCTAATATCTATGAATAAATCTAACCAAGGATGTAAAGGACTTGTACACAAAAAAACTACAAAACATCCATAAAATTAAAAAAAAAAAAAAAAAAAAAACTAAATAAGTGGAAGGACATTCCATGTTATGGATTGGAAGACCAAATATTGTTAAGAGATCAATTATACCTAAAGCTATTTACAGATTCAACAAAATCCCAATCAAAATTCCATCAGCCTTCTTTATAAAAATGGAATAGTCAATCATTAAATTTATATGAAAGGGGAAGGGGCCCCAGATAGCCAAAGCCTTCTTGAAAAAGAAGAACTAAGTTGGAGGACTCACACTTCCTGATCTTAAAACTTATTACAAAGCCAGAGGAATCAAAAGAGCATGGTAGTGGTATAAGGACAGACATATAGACCAATGGAATCAAATTTAGATTCAGAAATAACACCTCAAATCCATGGCCAACTGATTTGCAACAAAGATGCCAAGTTCATTCAATTTGGAAAGAATAGCATCTTCACAAATGGTGCTGGGAAAACTATGTGCCCATACGCAAAGGAGTGAAGGTGAACCCCCTACCTCACACCACATACAGAAATCTACTCAAAATGGATCAAAGACCTAAATACAAGAACCAGAATTATAAAACTCCTAGAAGAAAACATAGGGAAGCAACTTCAGGATCATGTGTTAAGAAATGGTTTCTTAGACTTTATACCCAAAGCATGAGCAACAAAAGAAAATATAGATAAATGGACCCTCATCAAATTAAAAAAAAAACCTTTTGAGTATCAAAGGACTTTATCATCAAAGTAAAAAGAAAACTTACAGGATGAGAGAAAATATTTGGAAAATACATATCCAATAAGGGTTTAATATCCAGACTATATAAAGAAATCCTACAACTTAAAAACAAAAAGACAAAAACCTAGTTAAAAAATGGGTAAAAGACTTGAAAATATACAAATGGCCAGAAAGCACATGAAAACATCTTCAACATCATTAGCCATCAGTGAAATGCAAATCCAAACCACAAGGAGCTACCATTTTACACCCACTAGAATGGCTGCTATTAAAAAAACACACACACACAATGGAAAATTACAAGTGTTAAAGAGGATGTGGAGAAACATTAACATTCGTTCACTGTTGGTGCGACTATCAAACAGTGCAGCTGCTGCAGAAGACAGTTTCGCCATGCCTGGGAAAGTTAAGTATAGAATTACCATGTGACCTGACAATATCATTTCTAGGTATATACCCAAAAGAATTGAGAGCAGGGACTCAAACAGATACATGCACACCCATGTTCATAGTGGCATTATTCACAATTCCTAAAGATGGAAGCATCCCAAGTGTCCAACAACTGATGAGTGGATAGACAAAATGTATCCACACATCAGTGAAATACTATTCAGCTAAAAAAAGGATTGAAGTTCTGATACATGCAACAACATGGATGAACATGCATCATTTTGAATGAAATAAGCCAAACACAAAAAGACAAATATTGTAGGTGTTAGGTTCAGGCCCTGGGCCCTTACCTCACCCCTGCCCTTAGAAATTTTGCCATAGAGCCGCTACCCCTCACCCCACCCTAGGAACCCTGCAGATCTGCAATAAGCCACTACCCCTGTCCTAGGAACCCTGCAGGTCTGCAATAAGCCACCGCTCCCACCCTTAGGAATCCTGAACGTTAAACTTGAAACTTTCTCGCTTCCAAGCCCCCACTTTCAAACTGGCCAATGGATACTTGCCAGCTACCCCCTTTCCTCAAAGTGGCCACTGAGAAACTGCATACCTAGACCTACCAGCCTCCCCTTTCGTGGACAAAGAACTTCCCGCCAACCATTCTTTATAAGCCCTACTGTTCCCTTGGATCTGGGCTGTCGCCATTTTCTTAGGCTTCAGGCTGCCTGCGCACGGCTGGACAATAAAACTCCTTTTGATAGAGTTTTCGTCTCTTCTCTTCTCGACTGAAAAACCTTAACAGTATGATCTCACTGATACAAAATAATTAGAATAAGCAAACTCATGGAGTCAGAAAAGAGAATATATGTTTCCAGGGGCTGAGGCGAGGATAGGGGGAGTTAATATTTAAATAGTATAGAATTTCTACTTGGGGTGATGAAAAGGTTTTGGTAATGGATGGTGATGATGGTAGCACAACATTATGAACATAATTAACAGCACTGAATTATATATGTGAATGCGGTTAAAAGGTGAAAGTTTAGGTTGTAAGTTAAAACTTTTTAAAAACGGACTGTAAAACACAATGAACTCTAATGTAAACTGGATTATAGTCAATAGTGCAATTATAAAAATGTTCTTGTATCAATTGTTACAAATGTATCACACTAATGCATGGTGTTATTAATAAGGGGAGTATATGGGAACTCTGTGTTTTCTGCAGGATTTTTCTGTAAATCTACAACTTCTTTAATAAAAAAATGTAAAAAGAAAAAACGATTATACTGAGTGAAAGATTCTGACACAAAAGACCACATATGATTCTATTTATATGAAATTCTAGGAAACACAAAACTATAATTGTAGAATGCAGATCAGATATTGCAAGGGGCCAAGGGGTAGAAGAGATTGAAGGCAAAGGGTACAAGAGGACTTTCAAGGATGATAAAAATGTTCTATATTATGTTTATGGTGGTGTTTACATTTTTTAAAAGTCATGGAATTGTACACTTAAAATTTGTAAAATTTTTCTAATAAATACTACCTTAATAATGATGATTTAATTTTTAAAAAAATTACTCAGTGTTGCCCAGCCAGAAGGTGTCAGTGGCCTTCAGGCAGCTGTCAGAGCCAGCACTTCCTTCAGTCCTCTGTCTGCTGTGGCCCCCAGAACGTGAGAGCTGGAAGATATGCCTATTAAAAATTCTTTCACTTAAGATTAATCCAATCTTAGCAGTCTATTCTTTGTTCTTAGTTCTCAAAAGGTCAATAACCATAACTTCTAAGTTCTGTTTACAGGAATAAGATGATAGAATAGCATCAAGAATACCCTGTGGCCAAGTGAATCAGTAACTTCCTCCACAAAAGACAAAAGTTTGACATTCCTGAGGGTCAGCTAAAGAGAAGTCTTAAAGACCCTGCATGTAGGAGTTTGCACATCAATATCTAATCTAATCACTGAAGCTGAAACAAGACATGCCTGAGACAACACAGGATTGAGAAATTGCTTGTGCCCTCCTCACAAAGACCCAACATCATTGCTGACCAGACAAGAATGAATCATGTGGACATTACTTAGTTTTTGACCCCAACCACCTTCTTTTACCTATAAAAACCCTAACTCACATCCCTACCTCAAACTGGTTTTAGGAAGATACCTCCAGTCCCTTGTTAGTGCACTTGCAATAAATCACCTTCACACTGAGAGACATGTTTCTTCTTTGTGGTGTTGGATCAGGTGGGCCCTTCTATTGGAAAAAGCCATGCTTGCGGTATCAAACTCTGCATTAATGGTTCAGCCTCAGACCCTGACATCTGACTCTGCCTGGGTTGTTTCAGACTAAGGATCCCCAAAATATCTCACGCTTCCCTGCCACCCACCTTTAGGTGACCAGAACCAGTCTGCTCACCCAGACAGCTGATAATCCATAATACTAAACCCTCATACCCAGGACTAGCAAACTTAAAATGGCAAAAATTTATGCTGGAACCACTAGCTGAGGAAAATACACTTTATACATTAATGAGTGTCTATTCAATATCTGAAATAGACTTTTGTCATTTCTGTTATCAGTTTCCTATAGGGGCAAAGGGGCTGGGTTCTTGTTTACACAGCATTTGAAACTACAGTTTCTCTATAGCTATCTGACTTCCAGTGTTCCTACTGAGAACTTGCTTTTCCATTATTCCTGTGCCACAACCCCAGGGTTGATATATGTTCTGGGTCTAGAAGCGGGTGATTTGGAAAGAGAGAAGAGGGTCCTAAAATCAAAACATATCTTTACTGTGACACAGCTCTCAAGTTAGGGAGAAGTCCTCAGATATGTGCAGAGGGTTTCGTTTTGGGGAGACAACTACATTACTATTCACTTTTTCCTTATCCACCAATGTCCTCAAGAAAATAAAATCTTGAATAACTTTATTTTTAAGTTCTATTTTCAGAATTTCAATAACTACTAATAAAGGAGATTTCTACCTCAAACCTTATAAAACCTGTTGTCTGCACATTTCATGTCAAATGAGGTAAACTTACATTCAGTGAGTGACTGTGATGTGCCAAATGCTGAATTAGAGTATTTCATGTGCATTATCTAATCTAGCTCTCACAATAATTCTGTTAGTTACATATATCATTCCTTTCTTTGCATATACAGTCACTAAGACTCAAGGAGTAAGTTACTTGCCCAAGTTATTTAACATTCAGCTAGTAAGTTATCGAGTTTGGAATTGCCTCTAGGTCTATTTGATCTTCACACTTTGCTAAGCAAGAAAAAAGAAATAGTTCTTTGGAAACTGCACATCAACTGTGGTTTCAAGCGTGATTTAATAGTCATGAAGTCCTGTTTCAAGTCCCTTCTCAGCCACTTACTAGCTGTATGGACCTTGGGCAAGTGACTTTCCATCTAAGTTAGTTTCCTCATCTGTAAAAATGAACAAGATAGATCCTACTTTACTGAGTTTTGAAAGGATTAATGAGATAATTTATATAATAAGCAAAACTGTTTGCCATTAGCATTATCTCAAATGCCAAGCTGGTTCCAAATGGAATAAATACAATACATATATGCAGAAACAGATTTCAAAGTATTCAGAGGTTGGATTTTTACACCATGGATCTCATTCTATCCATTAGTCCCGCTCTTCTTCAGCCAATTTACTAAGCTTTGATAGGAAAAAAATATATAAAGCTTCTGGCTATAGTGGCTCTATGAGGACCACCTCTGCAAACTCATGTTCTCTCTTTCCCAAACTATCTCTGAAAATGAACCTTGACCCAAACAGCCTCTTCCCAGACAGCCCACCCCCCTCCTTCACCCACCTGCTCTGGATACTTGCTCCCAATGATCTCTGCTACAGTGTTGAAGGAATCAGCCTCTGGATAGTTCTTTGCCCCCATCTTCAACTGAATGACAATTCTGGTCCCACGAGAAGCCATTCTTGACATCATTTCTGCATCTTCAACTGTAATACAGGCCGTTGGGACCCTGGGCACACCAACCTGATATTCCTGAATACCTGTGTGAGGACTTGAGAAGAGAAGTCACCAGGTTACTTTGAAAGTGGAAATGTACCAAAAGTAGTTTTAAAAAGAAAGCCCCTGTGAATTGACATTTGACTTTCACTGATTTTTGTTTACATATGAGTGGAGAAGGTGTCCAGTATTGGTTTACTTGCTTTTGATTCGAATGCAATTTTTCTTTTTGGTAAAAATAATTCAGAAACTTTAATTTAATAATAATCTCACTGAAAATATTCCATGGAATTTATTTTGATAATTTAGATAATCCTTTATAGTTGCAAAATGCCTCAAACTCTGAAAGACACCAACAGTGTCTCACCACCAAGAAGTGAAGACCTCTGGAAGAGGAGATAAAGGAGGTCTGAGGTCCGTCTAGCCTACAGACTTGAAGGCCCACACATCTGGGGGAAACTTGTCCAGTTACACCCAGCTCTAGGGCCACCAACTGGCACTGGGCCTACTCTCTTTCCGCCCAAACACAGAGTCCCGAGCAACAGCCCTGCACTGGAGGCAGAACACTGTGCAGGAAAACTGTAGAAAATGGGGAAATGTTTGCATTCCCATGAAGAAACGAGCTTAAAAAAAACTTAGGCCCATGTTTATACTGCCACAAGAAAAAGAAAACTGTTAGAATTCTGGCACTAGAAGAGAAAATAAAATTTTTCCTGCTAATTTCCAAATGTTTCTTATGTTACTAGAAACATTTGGAATTCAAATTTATATTAATATATTGTCGATTCAACTTCTGTATTTGCTAATCCAGTTCATCAAAGTAAGTTTTAAAACTTCTCTTTCATACTGCCGTTTTTCATCCTTGAGGTATATTTCTAAATTCTCTCAGACCACGATTCCATGAGGACCAAGCTGACATGGCTTCTGAGTACACATCACATCCTATTGGTCTATTCCTACCCTTGATGGAAGCACCAGCTCAAAGTCTCCCTTTTAAAATTAATTTTTCTTTTGTTTCAGGTTGTCTCATATTTACAGCACAGCCTTTCTCTTCCTTTCAGCTATAATACATTTCCCTCCTTCTACAGATGATAGCTTGATACTTCTCTGCTTCAGAAGTGACTCTAACCTCCAAATGCACAAATACAGTGATCCAGTCCTATATATCACTGATGTCACTGTATTTTTGTGACCACATTTCAGGTGATGATTTATTTACTTAGAGAAATTGCATAGCAAAATAGTTAAGAATATGAGCTCTGGAGTAAGACTGGGATCAAATCCAGGCTCTGCACATATTGCTAATTGTCCTTGGACAAGATACTCATGTGTCTTCATCTATAAATAGAGGGGATAATAATAATAATAATACTTATTTCACAGAGTTATTTTGAAGATTCAATTAATTTATATAAGTAAAGCATTTATCCTGGCACATGTCCAAGAAATGCTAAATATTTATTTTTTAACTTGTCTATTATATTATCCTTGCAGAGAGATATTGTCTTATCGCAAATCTTTAGTAACATCTGAGTACACTTGTTAGGATTTCTTAAATGTGACTGAAAATTTCATTCTTCAACAACAGAGAAACAGATGATTTATAAACCCAGAACTTGGGCCCTGAATCTGAATCTCTGTTCTGAAATACAACTAATCCACTATAACTTCTGGTTCAAGGCAGGCTCTGAAGTCACATAACCTAGGTCAAATCCTGGCTCTCTACCTGCATAACAGTCTCTGCCTGCATAACACCAAGTAACTTAGATTGCCTTTCTGTAGTCAGTTACCTCATTTATAACATGGAGAGTGTTATTAGTATTGACCTCATTTCTATGAGGAATAAAATTATGATAGTATGTGTAAAGGAGTGAAGACAGTTCTGGTGCATAATAACTATCCAGTAAATATTAGCTATTATTATTATTTCTTCAGTCCTAATTTTTCTCACCAACTTGGTAGAGTGATTAATAACCAAAAAGAACTTTAAATGTATAGGAAGACATTCTAAATATTTGCTATTCATAGTACCTTTTACATGATGTCTGGTACTCAACATACTCCTTGTTCTCAGGCTCTCTTACTCAAGAGGGGGTCAGCATAACAGCATGGCCTTAATAAAGCTCCTTTAAATAATGTTTCTAGACTACTATGTACTAGTAAGTTGCAGGTAAGAGCCATGCACCACAGCTCCACTGAGGAAAATGGCACTAGAGGCAACTTGCATATGTGGTTCTGAATTCAAGATATAAAATCCTTTCAATTTATTTCTTCACTTAAGCACGTCCTCTAGTGTCAGGTCAGCAATCATTACTTAATAGAAGGAGGCTGTTCTGGTTTGCTAATGCTGCTGTTACACAAAATATCCGAAATGGATTGGCTTTTATAAAGGGGGTTTATTTGGTTACAAAGTTTACAGTCCTAAGGCTGTAAAAGTGTCCAAACAAGGCTTAAACTTTAGTATACCTTCACTGGACAAAGGCCATTGGTGTCCAGAAAACCTCTGTTAGCTGGGAAGACAAGTGGCTGGTGTCTGTTTGCTCCAAGGTTGCGTTTCAAAATGGCATTCTCCAGAATGTATAAGCTTTCAAAGGCCTTCTTCAAAATGTTTCTCTAAGCTGCAGCACTGAGTTCCTTCTGTCTGTCAGCTCTTTTATATGGCTCCAGTGATTTAATTAAGACCCATGCTGAATGGGCACAGCCACACCTCCGTGGAAATAATCTAATCAAAGGCATTACCCACAGTTGGGTGGGTCACATCTCCATGGAAATAACCTAATCCAAAGATTCCAACCTAATCAATACTAATACCTAATGCATCTGGCCCTACAAGATTGCATTAAAGAACATGGCGTTTTGGGGAACGTAGTACATCCAAACCAACACAGAGGCAAAATGAGGACCTAACAGTTTTATTTAGAGTTTTATTCACTGTCACTGTAGTAGAAGTCAGTTGTCCTAAAGGGGATGATCAGCACAAACACCACTTCCCACACCATTTAGAAGTTCCTGGCTGCCATTTAACCTTAGCAAAGGGTAATTTTCAAGGGAGGACCTTCAAAATAAAAAATATGAAAATTTAAAGATTAATACAGTTCTTTACAAACTCTTCCAAAAAATACAAAGGAGGGAACACTTCTTAACTCATTCTACAAGGCTGGTATTTGTGATATGAATACCAGATAAAGATATAAGAAAACAAAACTACAGACCATGATAAAAACACTCAACAAACCAGGAATGGAGAGAAACTCCTTCAAACTGATACAGGGCCTCTATAAAAAACCCCACAGCTAACATCACACTTAATGATGAAAGACTAAATGCTTTCCCCTTGATCAGGAACAGACAAGGATGTATGCTCTTCCCATTTAGGCTAGGAAATTACACAAGAAAAAGAAATAAAAGGCATCTAGATTGGAAAGGAAGAAGTAAAACTATCTTTTCTCTCAGATGACGTGAGTTTTTATATAGAAAATAATAATGAATCCAAAAAACTATTAGAACTAGTAAGTTCAGCAAGGTTGCAGGATGCAAGATACATATAAAAATCAAATGTATTTCCATATAGTAGCAATGAAAAATTCAAAAATGAAATTAAGAAAACAATTTTATTTATAATAATAACAAAAAAGAATAAAATACTAGTAATATATTTAATAAACGAAGTGTGAGACTTGAACACTGGCAATTAAAAAGATCTAAATAAATAAAAAGGCATTTCATGTTCATGAATTGGAAGACAATATTGTTAAGATAGCAACAGTACCCAAATTGATCTACAGATTCAACACAATGACTACCAAAATTTCAGCCACTCTTTCTGAAGAAATTCACAAGCTGATACTAAAATTCATAGGGAAAAGTTAAAATGATGTTTATTTTATGTATATTTTACGACACCTAAAACTGAATAAATTATTTTTAAAAATTCATATGGGAAAGCAAGGGATCCCAAAATAACACTATCTTGGAAAGTAGAAAAAAGTTGGAAGATTCATACTTCCTGATTTCAAAACTTACTACAAAGGTACAGTAATAAAGATAGTGTGGTACTGGCATAAGGATAGACATCTAAATCAATAGACTAGAATTGAGAGTCTAGAAATAAACCATTACAGGTATGGTACATCAATTTCTGACAAGGGTGCCAAGACAAATTAATAGAGATAGAATAATATTTTCAACAAATGATGCTGGGACTACTGGATATCCACATGCAAAAAAAAAAAAAAAAAGAAGTGCACCCTGTTTCAGTTTGCTGAAGCTGCCGAAATGCAATATACCCAGAAATGGATTGGCCTTTTCAATGGGATTTATTAGATTGCAAGTTTATAGTTGTAAGGCTGTGAAAATGTCCAAATTAAGGTATCAACATAAGGATACTTTCACTAAAGATAGGCTGATGGCATCTGGAACACCTCTGTCAGCTGGGAAGGCACCTGGCTGGCGTCTGCTGGTCCTTTGCTCCCAGATTGCATTGTTTTCAGCTTCTGATTCCAGTGGCTTTCTTTTAAGTGCCTGTGGGTTTTCACATAGCTTCTCTAGGGCAAACCCTGGGCTTCATCTCTTAGCTTAGCATCTTCAAACATCTTTCTGTCTGCTATTCCAAGCATCTGGGTCTGTGTTGGCATTGGCACTGAGCGCTCTCTCTCTCCCTGACCTCTTTTAAGGACTCCAGTAAATGAATTAATCCCACCTTTAGTGGGCAGGGTCACATCTCCATGGAAATAATCTAATCAAAAAGTCCCACCCACAATTGGGTGGGTCATATCTCCATGGAAACAGCCTAATCAAAAGATCCTACCCACAATAGGTGTGCCCCAACAAGAGTGTATTAAAAGAACATAGTCTTTTATGGGGTACCTAACAGATTCAAACCAGCATAGACTCTTATATAAAACCATATATAAAAATTAGCTCAGAAAGAATAATAGACCTAAATGTAAGAGCTAAAACTATAAAACACTTAGAAGAAAATATAGGAGTAAATATTCATGAACTTGGGTAAGAAAATTGGTTTTTAGATGCAATACCAAAATCACAAACAAAAAAGAATAAATAGATGAATTGAACTTCATCAAAATTTAAAACTTTTGGGCTTCAAAGGAATCCAACAAGAAAGTAAAAAGACAATTCATAGAATGGAAGAAAATTTTTTCAAATAATATATTGGTGAGGAACTTCTATCTAGAATATATAAAGAGCTCTTACAACTCAATTTTAAAAATACAAAAGAACCCAATTAAAAATGAGCAAGAGAACTGAGTAGACATTTCTCCAAATGACCCATACGAACATGTAAAGGTACTCAACATCATAGCCATCAGGGACCTGTAAATCAAAACCACAATGAGGTACCACTTCACACCCACTAGGATGGCTATGATCAAAAAGAAACACAGTAACAATATCAGTGAGGATGGGGAGAAATAGGAACACTCATACATTGCTGATATGAAAGTAAAATGGTGCAGTCCCTTTGGAAAACAGCTTGATAGTTGTTCAAAAATATGAAACATAGAGTTACCATATGACCCTGCAATTACACTCCAAGAGAAATAAAAGCATATGTCCACTCAAAAACTTGCACATGGATGTTCATAATAGCTAAAAAGTGGAAACAATCTTCATGTCCATCAACCAATGAATGAATAAACAAAATGTAGTTTATATCCATCCAGTAGACTATTATACAGAATAAAGAGAAAGGAAGTACTGATACATGATGAGACATGGACAAATCTCAAAAATATTATGCTAAATGAGAAGCTAGACACAAAAGATCACATGTTGTATGACTACATTTATAAGAAATACTCAAAATAGGTAAATCCATAGAGATAGAAGGCAGACTAGTGGTTGTGAGAGAATGTGGGGAGAAGGGAATGAGTAGTGACTGCTTAAAGGGTAAGGGGTTTCCTTTTTGGGAGGATGAAAGTGTTCTAAAATTAGATAGTCATCCTGGCTGCACAACTCTGTGAATATACTAAAAACCACTAAATTGTGCACATTTAAGGGTATGTGAATTATATCTCAAAACCAGTTCTATTATAAAAATTCAAATCAAGAATAATAAGGTTCCTGTTTTCTCTTTGAAAATCTTTCTCATTAAAAACCCATGTTTTCTGACTTCCAGGGGTGTGGATCTCCCTGGCAATGTGGGACATGACTCTCAGGGACAAGCCTTGCCCTGGCATCTTGGGATTGACAATGCCTTCTTGATCACAAGGGGGAAAAGAAATGAAACAAAATAAAGTTTCAGTGGTTAAGAGATTTCAAATAGAGTCAAGAGGTCATTCTGGAGTTTATTTTCACACATTCTACAGATATTCCTTTTTAGCTTCTAGGGTATTAGAATAGCTAGAAGGAAATACCTGAAACTGTTGAACTGTAATCCAGTAGACTGGATTCTTGATGATGATATATAACTACATAGCTTTTATTGTGTGACCATGTGATGGTGAAAACCTTGTGACTGACACTCCCTTTATGCAGTGTATGGGCAAATGAGTAACAAAATAAAGACAAATAAATAAATAAATAATGGGGGGGAATAAGGGGTATGGGATGTTTTGGGTGTTCTTTTATATTTTTATTTTTTCTTGGAGCAAGGAAAACATTATAAAGTTGATTGTGGAGATGGATGCACAACTATATGATGATACTGTGAGCAATCAATTGCGTACTTTGGGTAGATTATTTGGCATGTGACTGTATCTCAATAAAACTGCATTAAAAGAAATAAACAGTAAGCACCTGGTGGAGGGGGGCTCATGTTTCCATGGACCTAGTTTATGAAATCTATACAAACAAAGCCTGTGATCTCTGTGCTTGCAAGAGACTATACCTTAAATAGAAAAGGAACATGGAAAAAATGTAAGTCTCAGATCACTTTTTCAAACTTTATTAAATGTTCTGTGCATTTTGCATAAAGTGACATAATTTGATGTCAGCTGAATATTTTCCTTTTATCTATATAAAATAAGTGCAATATTTAAATAAATAAGTTTGAGATTTCCCTCCAGATGAACAAACATCAATCAAACTTCCTCAATGCTAGTCATTTCTGACTAGTTCTTTATAAAAGATACCAGGCTCTTTATGTTAATAAGTATTTCAAAATTTGCAAACCTCAAATTGACCCTTGAAAGTGGGTATGAGCTCCTATGATAAATATCCAACAAGAGGACAATTATGTATATCCTTACTTAGGAATATTTAGGTTTTCATATGGGGCATATAATACATTGACTAAAATAAAATGAAGCCTTGCAATGTCCCTAAAGAAAGGGTCTGGAGGTGGGAAGCACTATGAGCCTTGAGAGCTTCTAAAGCTACAGTCTTTTGTTTCTATAGGGGTTTCCTTTTTAATTTCTTTATTAGCAAGGTTAAAAGAACACTTATTCTGATTATAAAGGTTTTTTGGTCTAAAAACAGTTTGAAAAATTGAAAAAATTACAATTGATTTTATTAAATATGTTTTTAGATCTAGCACCTTAAGAGTAAATTCATCTCAGACCTTGCTACTGTTATTAACAAGAGTAAATTCATCTCATACTTTTATGCTCTCATTAACAACACAAAAGAAAAAAGATTCATATATATCTTAATTGCATAAAGGAAAACAATCAAATATTTTCAATTCCCCAGGTAACAGATCTCCTCAAGAGAAAGGAGATAGGACTAAAATTCATTCCAAATTTCTACAATTCAGTTGAGATGAGAGAAGAGAGGTAGGAAAAGTCAAATTCTTGAATTTTATTCTATACTGATGATGGACTCCACATGAGCAAAACTCAACCAACATGTTTAATATCTTATTTTACCTACAGAACTCAGTAAGGAGGCTACTACAAACATGATGTCAGAGGATGCACCTTCTTCCAAAATGGAGGAAGGCATCTGTGCCAGTTTAGATGTATTATGTCCCCCAAAACTCCATTATCTTTGATGCAATCTTATGTGGGCAGATGTATTTGTGTTGATTAGATTGTAATTCTTTGATTGAGTCTTTCCATGGAGATATGACCCACACAACTGTAGGTGATAACTTTGATTGGATAATTTCCATGGAGGCATGGCCACACTCATTCAGCATGGGCCTTGATTAGTTTACTAGATCACTATATAAGCTCAACAGAATGAGCGAGCTTGCTGCAGCCAAGAGGGACACTGAAGAACGCACAAGAGCTGAGAGAGGAACTGCAGTTTACAGAGACACTTTGGAGATGGCCTTTGAAAGCAGACTTTTCTCCGGAGAAGCTAAGAGAGGACAAACATCCCAAGAGCAACTGAGAGTGACATTTTGGAGAGAAGCTTAAGCCTAGAGAGGAACATCCTGGGAGAAAGCAACTTTTTTTAATGCAATTATATTGAGATAAATTCACACACCATACAACCCATCTGCAATACACAATCACTGGTTCACAGCATCATCACATAGTTGTGCATACATCCCCGTGATCAATTTTAGAACATTTTCATTGCTCCAGAGAAGAAATACAAGTAAAAAAGAAAACCCAAATCCTCTCATACCCCTTATCCCCTCCTATTATTGACCCATAGTATTGGTATGGTACATTTGTTACTGTTGATGAAAGAGTATTAAAATATTATTGTTAACTATAGTCCATAGTTTGCAATAGGTACATTTTTCCCCATATACCTCTCTATTATTAACTCTTTGTAATACTGTAATACATTTTCAGGCCAGTTTTTTTTTTTTTTTTTTTTTTTTTTTTTAATTTTTATTGAGATTGTTCACATACCATACAAATTTTCCAAGGATCTAAAGTGTAAAATCAGTTGGCCCTGGTACCCTCATACAGCTGTGCATCCATCACCACGCTTAATTTTTGTTCAATTTTTAGAAACTTTTCATTACTTCAGACAAGAAATAAACTGAAAGATGAAAAAAGAAAGAAGAAAGAAAGAAAGAAAGAAAGAAAGAAAGAAAGAAAGAAAGAAAGAAAGAAAAGGAAATTCAAATCCTCCCATATCCCTAACCAACCCCCATCCATTGTTGACTCATAGTATTGGTATAGTACATTTGTTACTGTTTATGATAGAATGTTGAAATACTACTAACTGTAGTATATAATTTGCAACAGGTAAGTATTTTTTCCCTATTTGCCTCTCTATTATTAACTTCTAGTTGTATTGTCATACATTTGTTCTGGTTCATGGAAGAGATTTCTAATATTTGTACAGTTAATCATGGACATTGCCCACCACAGGATTCAGTTTTATACATTCCCATCTTTTGACCTCCAATTTTCCTCCTGGTGACATATACAACTCTTGAGCTTCCCCTTTCCACCTCATTCACGCACCATTCAGCACTGTTAGTTATCCTCACATCTTGCTATCGACACCTCTGTTCATTTCCAAACATTTGAGTTCATCCTACTTGAACATTCTGCTCATACTAAGTAACCGCTCCCCATTCTTTAGTTTCATCCTATATCTTGGTACCTTATATTTCATGTCTATGAGTTTACATATTATAATTAGTTCCTATCAGTGAGACCCTGAAATATTTGTCTTTATGTGTCTGGCTTATTTCACTCAGTATATTGCCCTCAAGTT
Organism: Choloepus didactylus; assembly: GCF_015220235.1. NCBI lineage: Eukaryota > Metazoa > Chordata > Mammalia > Pilosa > Megalonychidae > Choloepus > Choloepus didactylus. Next base: position 52,489,047 of record NC_051320.1, on the reverse strand, counting down.
TTCGTCATCGACCCATTTTTTTTTTTTAGGATGGTTTTGTTCACATGCCATACATTCCATCCTAAGTAAACAATTGATGGTTCCCTGTATGGTCACATATTTATGTGTTCACCACCTTTACCACTATCTATATAAGGGCGTCTACATTTCTTCCACAAGGCAGGAGAGAGAGTCAAAGAAGGTAGAGAGGCAAAAGAAAGAGGAAAAAAAAATGACAGCTAGGAAGCAGCAAAAGGAAAGATAGCCTTAAATCAAAGTAGAATAAAGAGTCAGACAACACCACCAATGTCAAGTGTCTCACACGCCTCCCCCATCCCCGCCTCTTATCCGCATTTACCTTGGTATATCACCTTTGTTACATCAAAGGAAGCATAATACAATGATTCTGTTAGTTACAGTCTCTAGTTTATGTTGATTGCATCCCTCCCCCAATGCCTCCCCATTTTTAACAACTTGCAAGGTTGACATTTGCTTGTTCTCCCTTGTGAAAGAACGTATTTGTACCTTTTATCACAATTGTTGAACACTTTAGATTTCACCAAGTTACACAGTCCCAGTCTTTATCTTTCCTCCTTTCTTCTGGTGCCTCACATGCTCCCAACCTTCCTTTCTCAACCGTATTCATAGTTATCTTTGTTCAGTTTACTTACATTGCTGTGCTACCATCTCCCAAAATTGTGTTCCAAACCTCTCACTCCTGTCTTCTCCTATCACTCTGTAGTGCTCCCTTTAGCATTTCCTGTAGGGCAGGTGTCTTGTTCACAATGTCTCTCATTGTCTGTTTGTCAGGAAATATTTTGAGCTCTCCCTCATATTTGAAGAACAGTTTTGCTGGACATAGGATTCTTGGTTGGCGGTTTTTCTCTTTCAGTATCTTAAATATATCACACCACTTCCTTCTTGACTCCATGGTTTCTGCTGAGAGATCCACATATAGTCTTATTAAGCTTCCTTTGTATGTGATGGATCACTTTTCTCTTGCTGCTTTCAGGATTCTCTCTTTGTCTTTGATGTTTGATAATCTGATTATTAAGTGTCTTGGCATAGCACTATTCAGATCTATTCTGTTTGGAGTACGCTGTGCTTCTTGGATATGTAATTTTATGTCTTTCATAAGAGATGGGAAATTTTCATTATTTCCTCTATTATTGCTTCTGCCCCTTTTCCTTTTTCTTCTCCTTCTCGGACACCAATGATATGTACATTCTTGTATTCTGTTTCGTCCTTAAATTCCCAGAGACGTTGCTCATATTTTTTCATTCTTTTCTCCATCTGCTTCTTTGTGTGTAGGCTTTCAGGTATTTTGTTCTCCAGTTTCTGAGTGTTTTCTTCTGCCTCTTGAGATCTGCTGTTGTAAGTTTCCATTGTGTCTTTTGTCTCTTGTGTTGTGCCTTTCATTTCCATAGATTCTGCTAGTTGTTTTTTTGAACTTCCGATTTCTGCCTTATGTATGCTCAGTGTTTTCATAAACAATGCCTTTATCTCTTTTGCCATACCTTCTCTAAGCTTTTTGAATTGATTTAGCATTAGTTGTTTAAATTCCTGTATCTCAGTTGAAGTGTAAGTTTGTTCGTTTGACTGGGCCATACCTTCGTTTTTCTTAGTGTAGGTTGTAGTTTTCTGTTATCTAGGCATCTGACCTCCCAGGCCACCCCAATCAGATTTTCCCAGACAAGACCAGGCTCAGGTCACAGAAGGAGGAACTATACAGTATCCGGTTTCCCTAATGGTTTTTCTTAGAGGATTGACACACCCTGTGCTTTTCTGCCCAGCAGGTGCACCTGTCAGCCTGTCATGGGCTGATGTGAGGGGGTGTGGCCTGTTGCTCTCCTCCCCCAGGCTCTGGGGTCTAGTTCTGAAAGTAGGGCAGGTAGTAGAGCTGGGTCCCTCCCTTTCCTCTTGGGAAGCTATGCCCCCTCCAGAGAGGTCATTTGCATATAAATAGATTCTTTGTTTCTCTGACTCTGCTATCTCCACCCTTGTCTGGGTCAGAATGCTGTGATTTTAAAATGGCTGAGGCTTTCTCTACTGCAAAGCGCTGTGGGCTGAAAACGGCTGAGGCTTTCTCCACTGAGCCGCCCAGGTTGACAGAGAGGGAAAGGGACAGAAAGCTCCCAGATTCACCCTTCAGCCAGAGATAGCACCCAATCCTCTGGGCTCCCCGTCCTGAGACAGATATGTCCCCTGACTCTCCCAAGGTCAGTCGTCACCAAAAAGCCTCTGTCCTCTTGTTGGGGATTTGCTGTCTGTATTGAGCAGTTAACTTTAAAACTCCAGTTGGATCTGGGCTGAGGTACACTCGCTTGTTCAGAGAGTGCTGCTCTCTAGCACTGTGAGGCTTCTGTGAGGGAGAGGCTCTCAGTTCTCGGCTCTTGGCACAGGTCCGCAGTTTTTACTTACAGGTTTTATGCTGCGATCTCAGGCATTCCTCTCAATTCAGGTTGGTGTGTGATGAGTGGATAGTCATGTTTGTCTCCCTGCAGTTATTCCAGGTTATTTACTAGTGTTTTGGTCGTTTATGAATTGTTCCAGGTGGACTAACAGTCTTCCACTCCTCTCTATGCCACCATCTTAGCTCCTCCTGAGAAAGCAATTTTGAAACCAGGACTCCAAGGTAGATGCCAGCCACATGCCTTCCCAGCTAGCAGAGGTTTTCTGGACACCATTGGCCATCCTCCACTGAAGGTACCCGATTGTTGATGCATTACTTTGGACACTTTATGGCCTTAAGACTGTAACTTTATAACCAAATAAACCCCCTTTATAAAACCCAATCCATTTCTGGTGTTTTGCATCCCGGCAGCATTAGCAAATGAGAACAGCATCCAACTCCTCAAGAGTGTAAGAAGGAAAGATGATGGTCAAAATGCTTAAGGGAATAAAACCACTTGATTTTTAACATCCACACAGTACAGAAAGGATTTTGACTTTTTTCTCTAAAGCACAAAAATGTAAAGAAGGTCCAAAGACATAAGGTTATAACTGTCTGTGCAATAAATATAAAAGAAAATAAGATATAACTATAACTTTAAACTTAATGTTTTGCTAGTGAGAAAATACTGAACAACTATTTTTTGTTATTCTTCCATATTTTGTAATCCAAGGTTAACAACACAAAATATGTTAGTTCTTTTGTTTCTATCTGACTTCATTCTTCTTTACAAATTACAATTTCTTCCTAACATATTTTCTCAATTGTAACTTGCATTTTTTTCTTATTTTCATTTCAAATCTCTAAATTTAAAAGAAAAATGTGTTTATGAAGCAGTATTAAGCAAAACAAAAACCTACACTGGAACAACATAAACATTTTTAAGTGGATAATTTGTTTGATAAATATCATGATGATTATAAAACATGAAGGAATATAAAAATCATTTGGTAAGTGCAGATTGTAACCTTAACTGATGAAATGCTCTGTCCATATTACCATTTAAACATTGATCTCAGTTTAAGCTCCAATGGAAAACAATTCTGATTAACTGTACTGGAAAGTACTTAAGGATTATCTAATCATGTCACTCTCTTCTCATTAGGAATTAACCTAAATTTCTTGTATTATCTCTGTTAAATGATACCACTCTCTAATTACCCTCACAGCCCCTAACTGAACATACAACTCATGACACATTTTATTGGAAAGGAAGCAGGATAAAGACATTTGAAAAAATTAGCATCCATTCTTGATTACAACTCTGAAGAAAGAAGGAGTGGTCAATTTCTTTCTTAACATAGGGCGAATATATTTTAAACGAAGTGTTAAGTAGGTGTTTGATAGAGAAATACTAGGGCCATTTTTAATAGGCATGTTCCCCAGAATACTAGGCCTAGAAAACCATGAAAAGGGAAGAAGATACCCTGGTTAAAAAAAATTCGTGAAACACTGGGTACTAGCTCCCAAATTTGAGGCGTCATGATGCACATCAGCCTATAGTAGTCTCTGAGAAGTAACAGGTAAGAAACATGCCTGACTCAGCATTTCCCAAACAAATGACCCCAAAACTTTTTTTCATGAAACAGTTTTATCATCTCACAGTCTTGTTATGAGAAACATACTTTATGAAATGTTGATTTCACTCTCCTTTAAGAAGGATCAAAACAATATGGTTTGTGAGTGTCCCAATAGAGCTTATTAAACTAACACTAGCAATATCATTTCCCTCCCTTTCAGTATAGAAATCTCCCTATTGGCTGTCCACTGCCAGGAAGTAAATCCCTAACCCATGTATTGCGGATAAGGTCTTTTGTAATCTGGCTGACTCATTTCTTTTCCTATCTCCTGTCACTCTCCCCACAAGGACCCTACTACACTTCACCCACTCAGACTCCATACCACTTTTAGAAGATGCCTGTCCCTTTAACAACATGGAAATTTGACAGAAGCTACTGCCTCTGTGAACCGTTTCCTCCCACTTCAAAGCCTGGACGTTTTCTTTCAAGGTCCAATTCAAACAGCCCCTTCTCTATAAAGTCTTCTGCAAACCACTTGAGCAGAATTGGAGTCTTACTCCCCTGTCCACTGCTGCTCCCCACTGTTCAGAGCCCACATCAGAGCCCTTACCATGTTATGTTGTAATTCTGTATTTAAACACCAGATACTAGATATGAGCTCCTCCAGAGTCGAGTCATGGCTAATTCTGCTTTGTATAACAGAAACTTTTAGTTTCTACTATATTGGAAGTATTTATAGTTTCTCCTATATTTTAAGTGCTCTATAAATTCATAAATGTATGTATTTGATAATGAAATGTATCCAAAGACTAAGCAATAAAGAATACCACGAACTTCTTTTTAGATAATGTTATTGCCCATTCAGATTTTAAAATGTATGACAAACACCAATGATCAAAACACATAGTATTATAACCAGTATCATAGAATATAGATTCCAGAAAAAAGATTAATTTTTATAAGAAAAGCTAGAAAATTCACAAAAGGGAAAAGAATCATTTAATTAGTCTTGATACAACTGAATATCAATAAGGAGAAAACTTCATTTGGATCCATAAGTTACATTGCAATAAATTCCAGAAGGGTCAGTGTTGAACATTTAAAAAATATTTTTAAGTTAGAAGTAAGCAGTATAACATTTATTACAGTTATGAGGGAAAATAAACTTCCAAAAACTAAAGAAATGTAAGATACAAGCAGGGACAGAATAGATGAGAAGAATTCAAAGTAACTTTTTTTTTTCCAAGATAAAATGTGACTTTTCAAAGATTCAGAAATGATAGTATGATAAGTACACACAGAAAGCACACAGAAAGAATGTGATATATATGTAGCTAATTAAGACTTACTGTATAAAATATTTTATAAAGAATTGATAAAAACTGAACCCAGATTCTACTTGATAAGAGGTTGTGACAGGTAACTCAAGGGTGGCTCATCATACCCCATTTACAAACACTTTCTACCTTGTCCTCCTCTATATAGAAGCTTCCTTTGTAAGGAGAGGCTGGGAATGTGATCTGGTTCTGAAAATGAGATGGAGACAGAAGTGTCTTTCCCAAATATAAAGGTAAAGGCTCAGAGAAGAAAGCCCTTTCACTCTTTTTCCCTTCCTGTTTCTTCTCCACTTAGAAAATGATGTGAATCCTGGAGATGCAGCAACCATCCTGTGACCATAAGTCAGCCAGCATAAAGAAGGCATAGTTACTGAGGACGGAGAAGCCGAAAGACTGAAAGAGCCTGGGACTTTGACAGCACCATTGATCAGATGTCCACCACTGATGGATGGTGTTATGTGTGGTACATAAACTACTATTTCTTTAAGACATCATTAGTCAAATTTTCTCCCATTTGTAGCCAAAAACATTCCCAGCATTTGCAATGACCCAAGTAGATGAGTTACTAATTTATTATATATTTAATGGTTATAAATATTAATCCATTCCTTTTACAAATGCTAAGCTTCATATCAAGTAAAATAATCAAAATTAAATTACTGTAAAATCCATTCAATATTTTGTAAGCTGTGGGAGAAAGTGTTACATATATCCCTTACTGAGAGCACCATAAACAGGTTTGCTCTTTCTCCCAATATGTAGCAAGAACTATAAGATTGTTTATTTCTTTTGTTTTAGTTATTCTGCTTTGAAGAACAAGAATTTTCTGCATCTCTGTGTATAAATGTGGAAATCTAGAAACCATCCAGTAGAGGAACTTCAGGAGAGGTAGCTATAAAATGGAAGGCATGAATGGCAGATAAATGGCCAACGGCAAAACACAGAAACATGTAAATACAATAATGCTATGTTAAAATAAAATTAAAAACCAAAGTATGTACATGATAAAGATTGAACATGAATTTGGAGTGATGTAAATTGAGCAAATATTCACGTGGTTCTTTGAGAAACTAGAGTCATCCCATTAGACTGTAACCATGTGAACTGCAGCATTACCAATAAGCAGAATTAAATCCTAAGAAGTATGTGCCACAGACTATAAATAACCTGGAAGCAAAGCCCAAAACGATCACAGTAGCAATTTGAATCCTTGAAATTGTAGGTCATAGGCAATTGAGCACCTGTGACAAATTAAAAGAAAAATATCTGTTCAAACTTTCTTTTCTTCCACCTTCAGTTTCATGAAATACTTGAAGCTGAATCCTTTTGCAATGCCAGTCCATCAATGCATTGTCTAGGCAGAATTACAAAGCTAATATTTTCTTGATGTCAACCATGTTTGTGTTCAATGACTCTTCCTATACATCTGGTAATGTTTTTACTGTTTAATCACATTTGTGTGCATCTTCTCAGCTTCTGGAGACAACAGGTACAGGTTTTAGTCTTTTAGTCTTTAAAAAAATGTTCATGAGGTCTCTGTTCCACATGATATAGAAGGGGCACAGAATTAATTCTGAAAAGATTATGCTGGCACAGATAAGAAATCACAGTTACTTTGAAGGCAGACAATAATGAGTACAAACAACATCTGTACATCATTATAGGTATATTTGCTTAAATAGTACATTTCAATGAAATAAAAATGGATACCCTTTGATTTAAACTTTTCCTCCCCTTGGTCTTTTGTAAGTCTTATTTTGGTATCATTTTTTTTTTCCTATTTTTAGGCATCATAAAAAGACCTTTATTCAATTATGTAGCTGGCTTTGAACCCCACAAATGTAAGGAAGGATGTTATTCTTGTTCCATGGACCCACAGAGTATACACCATTTCACCAAAATCATGAAATGCCACAAGAGGATGTTAGGGTTTCTGACAGAACAGTCCATACAACATTCCAGAGAAATTAACTGCAATAATAGCTGACACTGAGCATAGGCTATGTGGCCGGCAGTGTTCTCTACATTCTTATGCATTAATTCATTTATGAATTACTACAACCTTATGATGTAAGGACTCTTATTATCTCCATTTTACAGATGAGGAAATTGCAGCACAGAGAAACCTAAGGTCTTAAAGCTATAAACTGAAAAAGCTAGAGTTTAATCCTGGCAGTCTGGCTCAAGTAAATGTTCATAACCTCTATAGAATCTGTACTGTACTGCACCTCACCATGCTGGTAACAATGCTTATTGTATCATGAAGATGATGATGATTACTGTTAATGGCAATAAATACAATTACTATCTATTAGATATTTATGACTTGCACTGAACTTACCAATTTCATACAGTAACTTATTTAATCTGCATATCAATTTGGAGATAGGTGCCAATATGCCCATTTTTGAAGTGAACTGACAGAGTCCCTGAATAGGTCAACTATTCTGGGAAAGAAACAGTCAATTTTGAGACCAGACTGATTCTTTCTAGGTTCAAGGGAACCTATTCAGGCCATATAGCACTTTTAAGTCTTGTATATTATTTCTGATGGGCTGAAAGAAATGATAAATTGTAATGGAAAGCACTTGCACTGTGCTGACAGATAACAATGGTTAATAAAGGGTAACTATCATCATCATCACCTATATTTTGCATATTAAAAGTATTACAGGATTGTATTTCTTTATTTACACTTTTTTATACCCATTTACACATCTTTCTCTTCTAGGTCATCAGCTCCATGAGGACAAAGACATCATATATTTTACTTTTATATATCAGTGTTTACAGCACAATTTTTAGTCCCTGATAGCTTTTCAGGAAGCATTTATTGAACTTCACTAAACTATGGCTTTTGACCACCAAATTTGCACACAATCATCTTTTTTATCTTTGTCATTTATTGTTCTGTATCATAAACCCATTTCTGGGTCCAGCCTCCAGAATTTTTTATTCAGCAGACTTCCCAGAACAACAGTTTACTCAAAGATAGGTTCTTGTCAACAGAAAAGAGTGTCCTCAACATGGCATTCACTTTTACAGAATCAGTCACAAACATACATAAGCATGTACATGTGCAAGACACTAATGGAGGTGCTTGGAAAGAATCAGTTCCTGCTCTCAAGGAATTGACATTTATTTGAAAAAATATTAAATTTATGCAAAGTATGACTACAGAGCCATAGACTTAATGGATATAGTAGCAAAGCTGCCCAAAGTCATAAAAAAAGACGTGGTGTCCCTACAAAATCATCACCGAGGGAGGCTGCAGTTATTCCAGTGACTGGAAACATTTTTGGAACTTTTCCTTTGAAATTGTCTTTGGAGCATTTGGCAGCCTTCCAAATGGTCTAAATGGAGGCAAAATTTGGTCATTTAAAATCAGAAACGATTTTTGGAAACAGCCAAAATATGAACAAAATGAATGAATTATTTGGGGTCCAAACCAAGATACGTTATAAAACAATGAGGCAGGTTTTTGATGTGTGGCTCATCAGTTGGTTCCTTAAGACAAATTCAAAAGAGAAGTATATTAAATGTTTGAATCAATGGCACCTTTTAGAATATATGTTCAGATTTAGAAGAGATTTACACAGTAATATTGGTCAGATGTACATTGTCGTATATTTGTTTTTTAAAATGTTTTAAAAATTATTTATTCTGACAGTATCTTTAGAAAAACAGCATCCACCTAAAAGTTTAGTAATAAGGAAACTGTGGTATAAATTATGGTATTCAATTTTAATGGATTATTTTCAAGCCATCATAATGTTAATTATAAAGTCTATAAAGCAACATGAAAAATTTTGATATAAGGTAGAGAAAATGCCCACTTGTACTAAACTATGGATGATTTTTGTGTTCTTCTTTGCTTTTCTACATTATCTAAATATATATGTAAATAGTACAGTGATAATCAGAAAAAATATGCTGCATTTTTTAAAACTAAAAATAATGTTACTTAATTTTCTTAATTAAAAAAAGCTATGAGTTCAACTGCTTTTTCACCATCCCAACCTGAATATAAAATGTCAGCTTTGTATATTGCCTTATTTCCTCCTTTCTCTCTCTTTCTTTCTTTCAATACCCCTTGCTAAGTCATCTTAAACTGATTAATAGTTATAAGCTAAGCAGACAGTTTTTTCAAAGGAGTAGATTCTGCTGTTGAATTTTGAGGAATTAGGGGTGCTCATCCATCCATTTTGCAGTTTTTCCATTAATAATCTGCTTTAAGAAATTGAGAAATTAAACTTTTTTTAAAATAGAAAATACTATTAGGAGAAAATAGAAGAAGAGATAGGAAAGGTATAAGAAGCATTTGCCAAGGACTCTGTATTCATACAAAATCCCATAAAACAGGCTGAATTCTTGTCATGTGTCATGGGGAAAAGAGGTGATGATAGGGAGCAAGTCCTTCCAAGCCAGAAAAGGGGTGGGGTGTGGGGCGGGGAGTGAAGGGCCATTGGGCAGCTCAAGTGTGTAATATTTAGTTGATGCAAAATACTTTCGTCTGATACTTTGAAGCAGGCAAATACTTTTCTTTTTTAACCACAAAGTCAAAGTATAAACAGGACATTAGTTAAATGGCATTTTATAAACACTTGTGTTCCTAGGCCTAACCGTCTAGGAATCAGCTGTCAATAATTCCACATCATCACTGGTGAAAACACTTTACAAACACAAAACCTCTTTTAATTGCTGTGGTTTCAGAATACCCTGGAACATTCTATAAGACTTCATCTGTTTCATAGACACTATGTTGAAGTATAGCCTTAAATTTAGAATTTGAA